>NW_006408716.1:5230123-5234667 GCF_000296735.1 Chrysochloris asiatica | reverse complement strand
AGAACCCATGATAGTGATTGGCAAATGGGGACTCTGAAGTCCAGAGACGCTAGCTAGAGTATACTTCTCCTTGTTACTGAAGAAGAATGTTCTGGAGTTGTACAGTGTTCTTTTCTCTTGCCCCAATATGGTGGTGCCTTCGTATCTCCCACCATTGCATGTTTACAGGGCAGGGGAGCTGAGATTCCGGGCTCCCTGGTACTTTTCTTTCCTTTACTCATCCCCAAATGGAGTGAGAAGAGTCCACCCCAGTGTGGGAAGGGAGAAAACTCTAAAAGCAGATATATGGAAGGGTTTAAAGTATCCCGCCAACTCTACTCGCCCCTTCATTCTGCAAATACTTGTTAGGGTGTTTTCTGTGCCAGGCCTGGGGACTCGTGGCCACCACAAAGGCCCTGTCACTTATGGGAATCAGACGGTGGAAGGTTTGGCTGAAGACTAAATGAAGACCATGGGCCTTTAGACTCAGTGGGCCTATGCATAGTCAGTGATGTGTAAACATTAAGTGTCTAGTGATGCCCATGGGTGCTGGTAACAGCTGCTCACCTGCATGCAAGTCTTTTCTCTCTGCTACTTTCCTGGGTGGTTCTTGTTAAGTTCCAACCCACAGTGACCCTCTATAGGGTTTCTGAGGAGCTGCTGGTGAACGTGAACCACCAACCTTGCAGTTCAAACGGATTTTGCAGTCCAGCACATTAACCCACAGTGCCACACCTTCCTAGGTAGCAGATACCTTTCCGAGACACAGTTGGCAAGATTATTCTTCCCATTAGTTGAACGGGAAAACTGAGGCCTAGGGAGATACCACGACTACAATTGTGCTCTTTAGCCACAGTTTCGAAGGTGGCAGCATTTGCTTGATTGCCTTCCAGGGATCTGATCTCTGTGGGCATTTGCTGAGTGACAGGATGGTTGAGCAATAAGACCACTATACCTGTCTCAGCTCAGTCTGCTCCTGGCTTGGGGTGTTGGGGTCTGGATTGTAGGGCAGAGAGAGGGGTATGTGTGGCTTCCTGGCTCAGGGGTCTTCAGAGCTGGAGCCTCTGCCCTGGTTGTATTAAGGCTGTGCCTCTGTGCACTCTGAGATGGGTGGGGGTCAGGGGGGTATCTCTGGCAGGCCAGGAGTCAGCTCTGGACTTCTCTTGCCGCCTTCCCTGGAGACACTTTTCAGATTTCTAGGCAAATTAACAGGGACTTCAGCAAACCAACCATTTCCATTTGGAGTTTGAAATTGATTGTGGACAATTTTCTGACATATGTGTCTCCTGCCATTTGCAAAGCGTGCATCACAGGCCCCTTCTGGAAGCTGGGCTAAGGCAGCCACCGTCTCCTCCACTTCTGACATCACTACTGATTTCAGAATATGCTGGAGTCGGGCACCTGTGTAAAGATCTTGGAGAAAGCCTTCAGCTGAGTGACTTAGTGCTCAGGAGAATCTCGGGGATGAAAGTGTGGGCCCATAAGGGACTGTCACCATCTGCATCTCAGGATACTGAGGAAGGGATGTATCCTTCATGAGTATGTCCATGGATCACCTGTGGGGTCTTTCCTGCCACCTCTGATTGGAAGCATGTGTGCATAGATGGCTCGGATGTGTTCCAGCCTTAGGAAAGGTCATAGGCCAGAGGAGGGACCTGGAAGAAATCAGGAATACTCCCTGAGGCAGGTGGTGACTGAGAAGGACTATTTGATTGCTCTGGGCATCAGTGTTGATGACGGAGCACTCAGAGTTGACCAGGGAACGTCACGTGGGCTCTGTCTCTGCCCTTTGTACATCTTGTACCTGAGCAGCTGCAGGATGGGGTGAGGTTCCTGGTGTCGAAGAAAGCCGGCGTGGCTCAAAATTCTTTCAGTTCTTTTCCTCTATCTGCAGATTGGTGGTTGCAAACTTGACTAGAGACAAGTGGGGAGAAGTGATGTCCCTCCTCCTATTATTCATGTTATTACCTCCCCAGCCTGGGGGCGGGGTGAGTTAGAGGTTCTAGGATGGGGCAGTGACTTTAGTGGACGAGAGTCAAGTTGTGTTTGATGGGCAGTCTGTGGGAAGGGATGTGTATGGCAGAATGAAGATTGGGCAGAGGCTGACGAGGCAAGGAGTAGAGTGTTAACTGTGAACTGAACCCTGAAGGTGATGCAGAGTCACTTACCAATGGTCACTTAGTCAGTCAACACATCCCCACAGGGGCCCTGCTCTGTGGCAGGTTCTGTGGCAGGTGGTGAGAATCCCAGATGAGCCACCCACTCACATAGACATGTCCTTACAGTGTGTGTGTGTGTGTGTGTGTGTGTGTGTGTGTGTGTGTGTGTGTGAGCTCAGTTTAAAGGAGGTCATCGACCAGAGTGGGAGACATTAATGACTTTGTTTTCCCCCTTGGCTGAGTAGACCCAAGCCCTGTGATCCGTCTTGTGCGACTGACACCTGGTGACTCCGAGTTTCCTGCCCAGCAGTATTCAGCTGGGCTTTCTAAGAGGACCCAGAATGGGTCTGAGTAGGACTCAGGAAGAGGGGAAGATTGGGAGGAGGCTTTGTCAGGTGGCAGCCCAGTAGGAAGGTTGCCCCAACCCCGCAGCCTTGCTGTCTGTGTGGATCTGTGAGCTGGGCAGCTCTCCTGGACGCATGGCATTTTGGAGGGGATATCTGAGAACTTCAATCTCTCAGAAAAGAGACCATAGACTGAGCATAACTTAGAGCTCTCCTGAAGTCTCATATCAAAGCAGAACACAGGAAATTTTATAACCCCAAACCATTTTGAATATTTTGGTGTTACAACCTGGCACTGTGAGTTAATGTGCTAGACTTTAAGGTCAGTGTGAACTACAGGGTTGGTGATTCAAGTCACCAGCTGCTCCTTGGAAACCCTGTACAGGGCCGCTATGGGTCAGAACCGACTCGACGACACTTAACAACAGCAGTCCCTGCCAACACTGGGTAGTGACAATCCTGCTTCAGAATTAAGTTCCTGTCACCCGAGACTGTCCTGGCGCTCACTTAGTGCTCCTAGAACTGTCCCCCTGGCTCCCCCAGATCACAGCAATAGCTGAATTACCCAGATGCACTCCATACACTTAACCCTAGGGACGTACTCAGCTGCTCAGGTGGCATTGCTGGCATCTCATTTTGCTGATAAGGAAATTGCTGTCAAGTGTAGTTGGGTCAGTTCCAACCCATAGCGACCCCGTAGAGTTTCTGAGGAGCAGCTTACGGTTAACTGTCCAGTGCTTGTCCTACAGCGCTAGACCAAGACGATGAAGGAATTAGGCCCAGAGACTTTCAGCATCTTTCCCAGGGTTGCACAGCTAGTCAAGTGGCAGAACTTGACTTTGAACTCAGGCAGCCTGGATCTAATGTTCATATTTTGAAGCCCCACACTATACTTGTGGGGGGCCTGGTGCTCCTGTGCCCGAAGAGGAAGAAGGGTGATTGTGTTGGCCTTAGCACTTGCTGAATGGAATGTGGTGGTCTTGATTTGGTCTGAGCGAGCAACTGCAGCTTTCCTGGGAGGCACAGCAGGCATCTGGGGAGGAAGTGGGGTGGGGGCTACAAAGTAGGTTTGGATGACACCTTATGGGGGTCCTTTTCATTTCCTGAGCTTCACTCATTTCCTATTTGGAGGACAGAGGACCACCCTACCCCTGTGTCAAGGCACCCTCAGAGCTGTCAGGTTAGTGAGAGCAGATGGCCATGGCATGAGGGGAACCAATGCATGGCCTTTTTTGGGGAGCTAACCAGTTACCTCAGCAGTGTACTTTCCTGCTGACCCCAAGCTCTGCTCTAGAAGACAGCTGTGGGCATTGGGACTCCATAGAGTGACTGTGTTTCTGGCCCTGGCTGAAGAACTTCCCCAAAGCCCCCAACAGGTCACTGTTGTTGAACTGATTCTAACTTACGGAGTCCTGGTGTGGCGCTGTGGATTAATGCAGTGGATTGCAAGGTTGGTTTGAACCACAAGTTTGGCGGGCGGTTCAAGCTCAGCAGTTGCTCCTGTCCAGGGTTGCTATAGGTCGGAACCAACTCGATGGCACTTAACACCAACAACAGGAGAGAGTAGAACTGCTCTCCTAAGCTGTAAACCTTTACCGGAACAGACAGACTCATCTTTCTCCTGTGGAGTAGCTGGTAGGTTTGAACCACCAACTTGGTGTGTAATAACCTAACACTTAACCCAGTGTGCTACCAAAGCTTCTTTGAGAAGGTGCAGTTCCTCCCGTGGGGATGACGCTGGCGACTCTAAGCGGCCTGACCAAGGTGTCAGGTGGAATTAACTAGCAGCAGGACCAGGTGGGTGTTGATTGAAGCTGATTGCTGGGAGGCAGAAGCACAGGCTGCACAGATCTATTTCCAGCTGCTCCAATTGTATCCAGGACGTTAAATCCTCCTAAGTGCCTTTGTGCGCTGCCAGAGTGGAATGAGGATGCGGGCCAAGGCCAAAGCAAGGTCAGACTTCCCCTTGGTGTCTGCATTTCCCCTCCAATTCATTCACCTGCCCACTCATCTACTCATCCACTTATCTACCCACTCACCCACCAATCCATCCACCCATTTA
>NW_006408716.1:5222272-5229973 GCF_000296735.1 Chrysochloris asiatica | reverse complement strand
CTACCATCCAACCGTTCACCTACCCACCAATCCATCCACCCATTTGCGTACCCATTTACCCCTTAATTCATCCATTTACCCATCTACCATCCAACTGTTCACCTACCCACCAATCCATCCACCCATTTGCCTACCCATTCACCCATTCATTCATCCATCCATCCATCCATCCAAGCATTCACCTATCTCCCATTCACCCATTCATTCATCCATCCAAGCATTCACCTATCTCCCATCCAACCATTCATCCAACCATCTACCCACCCACCAATTCACCCACCCATCCAACCATTTACCTACCAATTCATCCACCGATCCACTTAGCCATTCACCTACTCATCCATCTCTCCTCCTGCCATCATTTTCCACTCATTCACTACTACAGTATTTATTATCTATCTACCACATGCAAGGAACTCTACTTGACCTGTCAATAACGCACAGTCTAGCAGTGGGAGATGATACATGGAGGAAACTAGAATGAAGTTGAGTAGGAACACTGTAGACACTGAGCTTGCCTTGGTTGCTAATCCAACTAGAGCTGGGGACCAACCAGGGATAGACAGAGAGTGGGAGTGGGTTGCCAGTTACCTAGGCAGAGGGGGCACCATGAGCAAAGGTGTATAGGAAAAGGTGAGCTGTTTGAGGAATAGGGAGTGATCTTTGTCAGAGGATCATGTCTGGAGAAGCAATTGGAGAGCTGGACAAGGCTCAATTTATGAGCAGCTGGGCCCAAGGGATGGGAGCCTTCGAATGGAAGATTGCATCAGGGAGGAATGTTACAATGAGACAAAGTTGAGGCAGGGAGATGAATGAGCTTGTGCACCTGTGTGGGAGCTCTGTTTTCTGTCTCAGGGTTGGGGTTTTTCTCCTTGCAGGCTGGAGCTCTGTGGGGAATTTCTCAGCATTTCCCCTGCTCAATGAGATCACCTTCATGCTGGAGTGTTGATCGGCCTTTACTTCTTAGGTCCCCACTTCACCCTAAAGGAGACCCTTTCCAATGGAGGGGATGGCTTCAGTGACCACCAGCCTCTGGCCTCTTTTTCTTGACCTCCCTTGGATTTTTCCTCTCCCTAGGCTAGTCTTTTCACTCAGGCCTCTACCCCACTGGGGAAGGTTTGCACCCAAGCCCAGGGGAGCCTGGGAAAGCTAGCCTGCTAGCCTGCAGGGCAATTCCAGGTGCATCTTGGGGCTGCTGCGTCAGTCCATGAGCTGGAAATAGCAGCTCAGGGTTTGCTTCTCCCCAGAGGTGTTTGGTAATGTAGAGAAGAGTCAGCTGCCGGGCAGGAGGCCTGTGGACATCCAGCATCAAACCAGAGAAAATGGCAGCTTTGCACACGGTTGAATCTCCGAGGTAGTTTCCAGGTGATGTTTAGCCGCTGGGTTTCCTAATTCGTTCTTGCAAACTGGATTATCTCGGGATGGGTTGTGGCTGGTAAGCAGACTTTGAGGAGCTGCTTTTGGAGTTGGGGAGGCGAGGCTGGGCGGGGACTTCATCTCTTCCTATGGCAAGTGCAGAGGTGGGGAAGAGCTATTGGGGTGGGCTGTGCTGATGGCTCCAAGGGTTGTTGACTTAAGAAGGGGGCTCCTCCAATGGCTTTGTCTATGTGTAATCTCTGTGTGTGCGGAGTGTTTGTGTAGTATATGCATGTGGAGTGTATGGGGTGTTGTGACGTGGTATGTGTGCATGTGGCGTAGGGTTATGGTTAATGAATTTGGTGAATGTTTGGTGCAACTTTGGTGTGATGTGTGTGCGATGTGGTGGTTGGGATTGGACAGGAAGGAGTCCCAGGCAGGGACAGACAGACCCCCACTTCCCAAGTATCTGGCTCTGAAAGTCATTTATTCTGCCTTTCTTTGCATCGTCTTTTCTTGTTGCTATGTTGCTGCCCTGTGTTTTGCCCCAGTCAGCCCACCTACCTACTCAGGCAACCAACAAGTGAACCTGGTCCAAGTGATTTTAACGCCAGCTCTATGGCAATGGGTCAGGAACAGTGAGTGCTCCAAGCGTGGACTGAAGCCTGACCCTTGCACAAGCCTGGCTTTGACGCTCTCCTGGTTGATGTAGTCATGAGCACACTCGCTTCATAAATGCACATCAGCTCTATGCCATCGTGAATGTTCTCCACCACTGGATGCTAAATGTCCAGCTACCTTCTTGTGAAGAACCTGACAACATAGAGCTCCTTGGCCTTGTTCTGCCAGAGAAGGTGTAGCGTGTCCTTCTCAATATGGGACCGGGGCCTGGATGCTGGATCTCCTAACTGTTTTCCAGACCTATTTGTCCCTAAGCCAGCTTCCAGGCACCAGCCCTCCTTCCATGTAGATAAATCAGCTTTGAGGAGAGTGTAAATTGCAGTGAGCAATATATAGTCCTCATCTGAATACGATTATGCTTAAACACTATAAATATTCATAATTCTCAGTCTTGAGCAATGCTTCCCTTGGTGTTAGATCCTTTTAAAAGCCACTTGAGAAGTCAGCCATTTAAAGCAAAAAGTATTGAATTCTGTCTGGGCAGCTGCCTTGGCTGGTGTGAAATGCAGGTAGTGGATGCAGGTAGCAGAGGTGGGCTGATTGGTCCTTAGCTCTGTGACTGATCTAGGGCCCTCAGGCATGTCTCAGAGTCACCTTCCTGTGCCAAGTTTCCCTGGGAAGATTTAGAAACTTGGTTTGATGCCTCTCTGTAAGATACATTCACCTCTCCCCTGGACCTGTGGCAGAATTGGGACACGACGTCCCTCTTCCTCCCTTGTCTCTGCCATCTGTCCTCTTCAGGTGGACAGTTTAGCCAGAGTTCTTTCTGTAGGACAAGCCAATTCTTTCTACATAAAACCAGCCTTTTTATTCATTCATTCAGTACTGCCTTGGTACTGTGCTTTAGGCCCCTAAAGTGGCGTCCACCTGGTCCCTGGCTTCCAACAGAGGGTGACACTTCAGCACGCTGAGTGCCCTGGATGAGATGAGCTGTGGGCATGCAAGACCAGCAGGTTTGTGGGGGCAGACATTGAACCCATTAGGAGGTCCCAGTGGGCTTCCTGGAGGAGGGTTCCTTGAACAGAGCTTTGCAATGGGTGGAGGAGGAGATGGACAGGAAGCCAAGGATTGAAGGTTGGTATGACAACAGCCAGGCTTGTTCTTGGGGCTGGTGCTCTGAATGTCTGTGTTGAGGGGAGTCAGGGCCCTTGTGGGGGATGGTGGATGTGCAGTGAGGGGTCCTTGGGGAGAGGGTGTGCCTGCATCTATCTGTGATATCATGTCCCCGTCTACACCATCTCTGTCCGACAGTCATAAGCAGAAGCAGAGCCTGGGACGGGAGCCTAGGGTCACAGGGCCATCTGGCACAGCAGGGCTGTGGGTGTCAGCATTCCAGAGCCATGCCCTTCTTGTGCCCACTCTGGGCATTCCTAGACTTGGAGGCTTTGGGTTCATTTCCCATGAACTGTGTGCAGGAAGTCACCTAGGTACCTAGGTGCAGACACTCAGCTTACTTGGCTAGCTAGGAGCACCTTCCTTCATCCAAGGCCATTATGGCTGAACTAGACCCAGAAGATGGATATGTGTATATTGGAAATGCTCTGTGAGGAAGAAGGGTGGTTCTGTGAGGGCTCAGGAGGAGATAAGGAAGGAGAACTAGAGTCTAGTTACTGGGGGCATGTACCTGGGCTGGGGGCAAGGAAGGTACTTTTCTTTCTGACATGGAATGTCAGTCTTTGTTGGTATTCATCAACTATTGTTGGTTCTTATCTTTTTTCTTTAAGATTTTTATTGTGGGTTGAGTGAATTTTTACAGGGCAGATCATCAGTTTTACAGTCAATAAATCATACACCTTGTTTCCTTACAATGATTGTAATCCTCTCCATGTACCATCAGTTAACAATATTTCTCTCTAATCCTTTTAGCTCTCTCTCTTTTTTTAAACACTCAGTGTAAAACTCGTTTTCACACCACCAAAGGGCACATTCTGGAAGTCTGCCTCCTGGCTGCCATCTCTCAGTCCCTCTCTCCCATGAATCTAGAGTCCTCAGCTGCTCCCTCTCTCCATGTCCCCTTCGCTGCCTCCCTCTCTCATGTCACTGCTTCTCTGGATAAGGTCTCACATTCTGCTTGTGCTCTTCTCCCTTCATGGTCCTAGGGTCTCCTATTGGTTCTTAATGCTCACTGGTAGAGTACAGGTAGCAAGGCCTGCGTAATTGGACTTAAGAGTTTGAATTCAAGTTCTATTGCCTGCTTGCTGTGTGAACTTGGGTGAATGACTTTGCTTCTTTGAACTTCACTATCCCCATCTGGTGGTGGAAACAACTCAGAATCGTCAGGTGGATCAAACGAGATAAGGAGAAACTGCCAGGCACAGCGTAGTCCCGTGGTATCATTGTGTCTCTGTGTTGAGAGACGGCCTGGGGTTCTCACTGCTGGATCTTGGGGAGTAGACTCGGTTCTGGCTGGGTGTTACCCTAGGAGCTCACTGTCTCAGGCTGGATGTACTTTCTGCTGAGGGCCCTAGGACATTGCCAAGAGAGACAGCTCGGACACAGGCCACAACTCCCTGGCTGGCATCTCCAGAACTTTCCTAAATCATTTGGCCAATACCTGCAAGGCTTGATGGCCTGTGGCGGATGGCCCAACATGCCCTTTAGAGTTGGCCCTTGGCATGGAACCTCTTTCCCTGCAGCCAAAGTGCATTACAGAACGCGCATGTCACAATAAGTAGCACCGTGTAGTTATTTGGGGCATTCTTTTTCATTCTCAGACTCCCCTGCTCTGGTCTCATACCCTTCAGTGCCCCCTAGAAGCTCACCCATCTCCACCTGGGATTTTGTGTCCCCAGCCCCGATTCCAGCTGTGGGAGCTCATGTGTTCTCTGCCCCAGTTGAGTCTCGTGTCCGGGCTTAGGGGACCTGCACATGCCCAGAGCACCCACCCAGTGACAGCGCTGTTATTCTGTGGCACCTACTTAGTGCAGCCATCCTTTGTGTGGCCAAGGGACAGGCACCCTGGGGCTGGGGAGATGGCTGCTGCTCTCCTGGAGCTGGGCGCATGGGCAGGTCTGGGTTGTCTGCGTCCCTTCTCCCACTTTGCTGGGCTTACACCCTCATTCTCTTCAGAGGTCTTGAGTGTGACAGTCCCCAACCTTAGGGTCTTTCCACTGCCCAGGCCCCTTTCTAGGCTAGGGATGCATTTTCTTTGGGAGGCTGTTTCTAAGGTGTAGACACACCCATGTCCAATCAGGCCTTTCTCTACGCATGGTTTGGTGGGTTGTCCATGGGACTGAGCTGCTTTGCCTTTGCATCCTGGACCATGGCCACTCGGGCTCCTCTTTGGGATGTTTGGGGATGAGACTCTATTTACCTGTGGAGGTATAACTTTATGATGACTAAGGGCTGGGTGCCACCTGGGCCCAAGGGAGGAACTTGGGCTGGGGGCAGCAGCTAGATGCCTCTAAGATGGCTTGAGTTGTCACCTGGCTCACCCCCCCCCCAGCCTCCAGCCCCTGCCCCACTGGTCTCACCTGCTCTTTGTGAAGGTGAGCATTATGTGACTGCTCAGGCCTGTGGAGGAAACCACACAATGGTGTGTAGGGGCTGCAGATGTGCCAGCATGCAGAAGACTCCACCCTCCCAGCCTGTCCCTGGGTGGAGTCTGTACTCTGGGGGCTCAGAATTGGCTCAGAGGTCTGCCCACCACACCCTCACTGTGTTTCTAGCTCCCCTGCATTCCTGCGCCATAACCGTCTGGCATCGGGTACAGGGAACAGGAGGGGTCACCTTAGGTTCTGGCCCCTTGCTTCCTGCTCCCTGGAACATTTAATGACAAGCTCTGAGGGCTCACCTCTGCCCAGGAGCCTTTCAGGGCTGGCCAGTTCTCAAAGGTTGAAAATAAAGCACCTCAGCTGAGCCTTTAAGACCTTCACAGTGAAGTCCCTCTCCCCATGCATCTCATCCCAATGGGAGCGCCGACTCCTATAATTCTCAGATGCTGTGATGGGCCCTCACTCATGCCAGGCTGCTAGACTTGCTGTTCACTTCTTCTACCCCCACATTTAAAAATCCGTTTTCTGCTGACTTCCAGCACCTTTCAGAAGTTCCTTGCTTCCCCAGGCCACATGATTACACAATTCCTCGTCCTGTCCAGCACCCTTCCACTGACTGAACTGGGTCCCAACTTTTACTTCTACTTCCTTGGCACTTGGGACCCGGGCCTCTGGGTACCATCACTGTGTTACCAGCCCAAGTCCCCACAGGGACACAGCAGTGCTTGAAGAAACATGGGTGCAGTTTAGGTGCTACTTTGATGACCTGGTTGGGAGCACAGGTTCTCAGTTTCCTGGTGACTGGACAGGTTACTGGTGGGAAAGCTGAACCTGACCACTTCTTGTTTCTCTTAATTTTCCTTGATTTGTGAATTGCATTGTATTTTTCAGTTTTCTTAATGAGTCTGCTACTGTGAGAATTTTCATTGTTTCTGGCAAGGATTTCCTTTACTCCTTGGTGGCAGGAGACTTTGGGGTTCTCTCCTGTCTGCTATGAAGCAGGGACACCATCTATATTCACTTCTTGGTGCTCAGCAGGGTGGCCATGGGGGAACCAGCAATGTGAAGGTTTTGCTTCTGCTTTCTAGGGTGTGGAATGGGTCAGGTCAGAAAGCTGGCCTATGGGCTGGGCCAACACTTGTACCATTTTCCTTTCAAGTATTGAGGAGCCCTTGTTCCTGGGAGTGTCCCCTTCCGATGGTGGCTGCTGGAGCATGGGCAGCTCATGGCCTGTTCTCTAAGTGATGCTGTTGCAACACTTTGGGAGACATTCTTTTCATGGAGGCTCTCAAGATGGTGAGAAGATTCTAGAATCCATGACCCACACAGGGCAGGGTGAATGAGAGTAGCTGATGCAAGTTTTGGCAGAGAGACCCCAGGCTGGGTGTTGCTCCCCCCCCTCCCCTTCTTAACTTGCACAACTACATGTGGGAGCCCCGCTTGCTTAGGGCCACCCATTGACTGGATGGACAGAGACTCATTAGTTAGATGATAAGCCAGGGATACATAGAAGCCGCTCCCCTCCCGCCCGCCCCCGTTCTGTTCCTTGTCAACTGCAGTGAGGGTTTTGATTGATGTTGTTGCTAAGTGGCATCGAGTCACTTCTGACTCATAGCCATCCTATATAGGGTTTCTGAGGAGCACCTGGTAACCTTGAATCACCAACCTTGCAGTTCAAATGGCTTTGCAATCTGGCACATTAACCCACAGCACCAGGATTTATCTTATATATGCAAGGATCACAATACAAGGGTGTGTGTGTAGGCAGAACAGCCCCCAGGGCTGGGTCACCCCCATGAGGTCCTGACTCCCTTTCTTGGGTGACTCTGTGATGAGGTACAGAGGACCTGGGGGAGTGAGAGGTTGGAGCTGCCTTGACTAATTACTTCTTTGAGGTTGGCGGCAAGACCTGCAGGGCGTGGGGGTGGGAGGGCTGGATGGCAGCCAATGGAGGAAGGAGTCAGCTAAGGGAGACAGCATAAGGAAGGAGCTAGGCACATTCAGCCACAGCCCCCAGAAGAGGAATTGGTACCCAAACACCTCATTTAAGGGACACAGTGTAATTTTTGGTCAGGTTTAGTAGGGTCCCTGGCTCATCCATTTAGGGTTGGTTTACAGGAGGTTCCACAGCTGGACCACCAATCCCTGCACTTGGCCCAGGCACATTCCT
>NW_006408716.1:5219243-5220882 GCF_000296735.1 Chrysochloris asiatica | reverse complement strand
AGTAAATAAGGAAGACTGTAGAAGAATTGATGCTTTTGAGCTATGGTGTTGGAGGAGAATACTGAAAGTGCCATGGGCTGCCAAAAGAACCAATAGATCCGTTTTGGAAGAAGTACAGCCAGAGTGCTCCTTGGAGGCCAAGATGGCCATACTTCGTCTCTCATGCTTTGGACATATTGTCAGGAGGGCCCAGTCACTCATTGGAGAAGGATATCATGGTTGGTAAGGTGGAGGGTCAGAGAAAATGAGGGAGACCCCCAATGAGATGGATTGGCCAAGTGGCAGCATCGATAGACAAACATGGCAACAGTAGTGAGGTTGGCCCAGGATTGGGCAGTGTTTCGTTCTGCTGTGCAGAGGGTCGCTATGGGTTGGTACCAAGTCAATGGCACCTAACAACAACAACAACAACATACAGAACAGAACAAAATACTGCCCAGTCCTGTGTCGTGGTCACAGTTGTTATGTTTTGAGCTCGTTGTTGTAGCCACTGTGCCAATCCATCTGATTAGAAGCCTTCCTCTTCTTTACTCAACCTTTACTTTACCAAGCATGATGTCCCATTCCAGGGACTGGCCTTCCTGATAACATGTCCAAAGTATATGAGACAAAATCTCACCATCCTCACTTCTAAAGAACATCCTGGTTGTGCTTCATACAAGACAGATTTGTTTATTCTATGACAGTCCATGGTATTTTTAATATTCTTTACCAACACCATCATTCAAAGGCATCAGTTCCTCTCCAGTCTTCTTACTCACCGTCCAACTTTCACATGTATATGAGACGACTGAAAATACCATGACTTGTGTAAGGTGCACCTCAGTCCTCAAAGTGACATCTTTGCTCTTTAGCACTTTTAAGAGGTCTTTTGCAGCAGATTTGCCCAATACAAAATATCGTTTGACTTCTTGACTGTTGTTTTCATGAACATTGATAGTGTATCCAAGTAAAATAAAATCCTTGACCACGTCAATCTTTTTCTCCAGGTATCATGATATTGATTTGCTGCTGCAGCCATTTTTGAATTATCTCCAGCAGAATTTTGCTTGTGTGTGATATTAAAGATATCATTTGATAATTTCTACATTCTGGTAGGTCACCTTTCTTTGGCGTGGGTGCAAATGTGAATCTCTTCCAGTTAGTTAGTCAGGTAGCGGCATTCCAAGTTTCTTGGCATAGATGAGTAAGTACTTCCAGCACTCTATCAGTTTGTTGGAACATTTTAGTTGGTATTCCGACAATTCCTGGAGCTTTGGTTTTCACTGATGTTTTCAGTGCAGCTTGGATTTCTTCCTTCCATACCATCAGTTCTTGATCATAAGTTACCTCCTGAAATGATTTAAAGTTGACCTACTGTTTTTGACAGCATGACTTTTTGCATTCCTTCCATCTTCTTTGGATGCTTTCCTGAATTGGTCAATGTTTGCCCATAGAATCCTATTGTATTGTAGCTTCAGGCTTAAATTTGTTTTTCAGTGTTGAGGGTCTTTTTCCCTTTTGCTTTTCTGGCTTCACGTCTTTGCACATTTCACTATAATACTTTGTTTCATCTTCTTGAGATGCTTTTTGAAATTTCTGTTTGGCTTTTTTGTATCATCATTTCTTTCATTTACTTTAGCTACTGTATATTCAAGAG
>NW_006408716.1:5217486-5218973 GCF_000296735.1 Chrysochloris asiatica | reverse complement strand
TGTCTGCTCCTGATCTTGTTTTGTCT
This sequence comes from Chrysochloris asiatica, assembly GCF_000296735.1. Lineage (NCBI taxonomy): Eukaryota > Metazoa > Chordata > Mammalia > Afrosoricida > Chrysochloridae > Chrysochloris > Chrysochloris asiatica. The sequence continues at coordinate 5,218,947 of NW_006408716.1, read as the reverse complement.
GATGATATTCAACTTCTCCATCATTGTTTCCCACGGATGTAATCAATTTGATTCTGGTCAGGTCCTGTGTATAGTCTTCATTTGTGTTGTTAAAATGTTTGTAATGAAAAGGAAAATTCTATCATGTGATCTCCAGTGTTGTATTTTATCACCAAGACCAAATATTCCAACTACCTACGCTTCTTCTTTGTTTGCAACTTTGACATTCCAATCACCAGTAATTATGAATGCATTTTCATTGCATGTTTCATCTATTTCAGGCTGAAGAAACTGATAGAATTCTTCAATTTTTTTCATCATTTGCTTTGGTGGTTGGAGCATAAATTTGAATAAAATTGTTGTATTAACTTCTTCCTTGTAGGCGTAGATATTATCCTATCATTGCATTGTACTTCAAGATAGATTCTTAAAATGTTCTTTTTGATGATGAACATGGCACCTTTCCTCTTGAATTTGTCATTTACCGCATAGTAAACCATATGATTGTCTAATTCAAAATGGCCAGTAACCTGTCCATTTTAGTTCACTAGTGCCTAGGATAAGGAGCTCTGGTAGCTTAGTGGTTATGAATCGGGCTGCGAACTGCAAGGTCAGCAGTTTGAAACTACCAGCTGTTCCACGGGAGAAAGACGAGGCGTTCTGCTCCCTTAAAGATTTCCAGCCTTAGAAACCCTGTACAGGGTCACTATGAGTCGGAACCGACTCCACGGCACATAACAATGCCTAGGATAGCAATCTTTATGTATTCCATTTCATTTTTGAAGACTTAAAAATTTTCTAAATTCATACTTTGTGCATTCCATGTTTCCACTCTTAATGAATGTTTGCAGGGGTTTTCTCTCATTTTGAATTGTGCCTCATCAGCTAATTAGGTCTTAGAAGCTTCTCTCTATCCAACTCTACCTTGAGGAGGCAGCCCCTCTCCAGTTATTTTTCAGTGCCTTCCAACCAGGGGGGCTCATCTTCGGGCAGTATATCAGATACTGTTCATCTGTGCTTAATAAGGTTTTCAGAGGCTAATCACTCAGAAGTGGACTGCCTACTCCTTCTTCCTAGACTCTTTTAGTTTAGAAGCTCAGCTGAAACTTGTCCACCATGGGTGACCCTGTATTTGAAATATTGGTGGCATAGCTTCTATGGTCACAACAAAACCCAAGCGACTACACTATAACAGACTGACAGATTAGTGGGGATTGGTCCCCTAGGCTGCTCAGTTACCTGAGAGCACCGATATTTCAAATGGTTTAGCTAGGATCCTGTACCTGTGCGTTCATGGCTTCATGCCACATTCAGCACCCTCCAAATTCGAGGCTTGGTGCCTCTGCTTGTAGCTTAGGTGATTAAGCATGGAATAATAGTCCTACCAAACATGTGCTAACATGAAGTACTCTAGGACCTACAGAGAAAGAATGGTGAATTTTGCATAGCAAAAGAAAGTTATGAAGCTGTGATAAAGGAAGA
>NW_006408716.1:5181935-5214955 GCF_000296735.1 Chrysochloris asiatica | reverse complement strand
AGTGAGGTTGGCCCAGGATCGGACATTGTTTCATTCTGCTGTGCATGGGGTCACTATGAGTCGGTTCCGACTCGATGGCACCTGACAACAACAAATTGAGGGATGATGGGGAGGCATGATGTGGTGTCATAGGATAAGTACTCAAACTCAAGCTCACCAGCTGCTCCTCGGAAACTGATACAGGGTCGCTATGAGTCAGAATTGACTCCACGGCACTTAACAACAACATTGAGGGATTACTAGAGTTTAAAAGTCAGAAAAGAAAGAAGGACATGTCAGCAAAGGAGAATCTGTGTGTGCTAAGTCAGAGAATACAAATGGACAAGGCTGCATGAACAGAGGCTATGGAATATGAAGGTCCCTTGCTGCTGTGTGTGAGCTTGAGTCACCAGTAGGGGGCGTGTGGTAGTGTTTCAGCAGCCCAGGGACATACTTAGTGCTTAACTCGGGTCTGGAGAGTAGTTCAATGCCATCAAGTCAGTTCAGACTCACAGCGACCCTGTATAGAGTTTCTGAGGAACAGCTGTGGGTTTGAACCACTCACCTTTCAGCTCAAACTGACCTTGTGGTCCAGCGCATTATCCTACAGTGCCAGAGAAAATATGAACTCTGAGGCCAGGAGACTAGTTGCTTTACAGGGGGTGTAGACTATTAAATAAGGGGTGGCTATTATTGTTGTTGTGTGGCGCTGTGGGCTATCGCGTCAGACTTCAAAGCCGTTTGAACTGCAAGGTCTGTGATTCAAGCTCACCAGCTGCTCCTTGGAAACCTTATACAGGGTTGCTATGGGTCGGAATCGACTCGACGGCACTTAACAACAACACCAACAACAACATCATTGTTGTTGCTAACCTCAGGGTCGGTAGTTAGAAACTACCAGCTGTTCCACGTGAGAAAGAGGAGGCTTTCTACTCCCATAAAGATTTACAGCCTCGGAAACCCTGTACAGGGTCGCTATGAGTCAGAATCGACTCCACGGCACTTAACAACAACAAATTACTGTTGTTAAATGCTGGTGAGTTGCTTCTAATCCATGGTAACCCTGTATAGGGTTTCCTAGGACCGGCTGTTGAGTTTGAACCACCTACCTTGCTGTTCAAACTGACCTTTCTTTCAAGTGCTTATCCCAAGGGGTGGCTCTAGGGACACAAAACTTAATGGCCAAGGGGCTTTGGGAAAGGACAAACATTCAGGTAGAGCTCCCAGGCTGCACCCTGAGATAGTGTCATCTCACTTGGGTCCTGAAGGTGCCTCAGGGGACCCTGGGGCACATGGCTGTCCTGATTTAACTTCCCAGTGTGGGATTCTGTGCTAATCACCGCTGGGAGTAACGGTCCATTGGCAGAGCAGTACAAGTCATTAACCAGGAGCTGAAGAGCTATAAATACGTGAATGCAATCCCACCCAGTGTTTCCCCTGTGTCTAGGAGAGGGATTTGGTCTTGATTCATTAATTAGTAGAGGGATGAGGACCCAGAGAGCCCGTGACACAACTCTCTTCCCCTCCTCCTGTGTTGGTGCCACACACCCTGCCGGGACCAGCTGCCATCTGTGGGTAGAGTTGACCATCCTGTGGGGCCTTCTGCCCAGCTGTCACTGGTGCCCTTTGCTGGGCTAATCCAGGAGCCCAGAGGGTATAGGCTGCTAATCTGAGGGGATCCTAGGAGAGAAGTGCAGGCATGGCTGGCCCACCCTCCCACTGTCCCTTTGGCTCTGTTTAAACTCTCTGTGGAGTCCCCCTTAGAAAGGAAGACCAACTTTTAAGAAGCTCCCCTTCTCTCAGCAGTGGGGTGCAGCTTAAACTTTTGGTGAACATTAGTATTGTGGGACCTTGGGAAATTTGTAAGCTCTGTGTTTCACCCCTGGTTTATGGAAGTCAATAGTACTTACCTCCTGGAGTGTTAGGAGTATTAACTATCTTGTTTTGCAAAGCTATGACAGGTCAGATGTGCGAGATGCGGCAGTGTGGCCGGCATACTGCAGGCTTGTGATCTGCAGCGGGAGACTGCTGGCTCTATAGAGCCACCCCAAGAAGAGCACAGTTGCCATTGCTGAAGAGAGATGTGGAAACACTTAGGGTGTGATAGGGACTTTAGAGAAACTCAGGGGTCTAGTGGAGACTTGGGGTTGAGAACACTTCTCCTGGCAGAGTGACAGTGACCCATATACGTAAGACAGATATGGTCAGGAACATCTCAGGTAGAGGGGAAGTCCATGAGGTGGGCAGAGCTTGGGCATGTTGGCACTGGAATGCAGGGCCTGGGCCTTGGATTATGCAGGGCCTTATACCTTAGGGTATGGCTTTATTTTGAGGACAACAGGACACTCTGGGTTTTAAAAATGGATTTGGTTTACATCCATAAAGGTCATTGTGCATTGGTGGGCAGAATGGATAGTGGGTTGGTGGGGAGAGGTTGGATGTATGGGTCCAGTAAAGAAGCAAGAGAGGTTGGACTAGTTGTTAAGTACCATCGAGTCAGTTCCCACTCATAAGAACCCTGTATTGGGTTTCCACCCCCCACCCCCATGTTTTTATGTGATAGTTTACATGGGAAAACGCTAGCTTTACATTCATCCTATTGTATATCTTTCCATTGCCATGGTTACAATCCCCTCCATGCAGCATCAGCCATCCAAAGGGTATACTCTGCAAGCCTGTCTTCAGCCCCCCCTCCCCCCACCATCCCACCACCCTGGTCCTCAGCACACAGCCCCTTCTCCCTCTCTGTGTCTAGAGTCCCCAGCCGCTCCATCTCTCCATGTCATAATCTCTGCCTCCATCTCTGGCATTTGTATAGGGTTTTAAAGGAATAGCTGGTGAGTTTGAACCACCGACTTGGCAGTTCAAACCTACCTTGCAGTCCAGTGTTATCCTCTGCCACATGGTAGTGGTGGTGGTGTGCCGTGGAGTCGGTGTCAACTCATAGCGACCCTGCATAGGGTTTCTGAGAGTGGAAATCTTTACGTGAGCAGAAAGCCTCATCTTTTTTCTGCAGAACAGCTGGTAGTTTCGAACAGCTGATCCTGAGATTAGCAGCCTGATTTGTAACCACTACACTACCAGAGTTCCTTCCACATGGCATAGAAATGGAGAAAAATAGATTCAAGATATATACTGGAGCTAAAACCTCCAAGACTTGGTGATGGCTTGAGTAGAGAGGATATGGGAGAAGGAGGGCCTAAAAACAATGGAGTGGATGGGATACTTCACTGAGACTGGAGACCAAGGCAGGCACAGAACCCCACCTTAAGGAGCTTTGGGTTATTAATGGAATTACCAAGTGAAGACATTAAGCAGGTGGTTGTTTGGGGGTCAGGAGTCCAAGGAAGGTTTGGGGTCTGTAGCAATGACTAGACTTGTCAACAAGGCTGGTGTTTAAATTGAAAGGCAAGGTCACATATAAAGGTAGATGACAATTCTGCAGAGACTGATGTAAGTGAAGGATCTGGGGCTTGGAGAAGGCGAGAGGTGGAGATATTCTAGGCTCATGAGCAGGGGCTGCTTTCAGACGGGGGACATTCCGCGTCCACTTTCGGGGCAAGGCTGAGGTGAGGATGGTATAATGGCAGGTATGTGTGAAGATCTGTTGGCAGAAAGTGGAGTGAGGGATCTTGGGATGATGGCTTCTGTTTTGTCTATGGAGAATGAAGCAAGGATCCTGGGAAGTTTGAGGGAAGGGAAATGAGATTGTAGAGCAGGGTAGTGTTGTCAAGGGCAGCACGAGAGCCTGTTGAGGTTGGTGACCACAACTTTACAAGTGTCACCAGCTGGTTTGAGTATTTGGCTCTGGATATAAACTCTCAGATTCTTGCTTTTTGTTGTTAAGTACTGTGGAGTCGGTTCTGACTCATAGTGACCCGGTATAGGATTTCTGAGGCTGTAAATCTTTACGGGAGCAGAAAAAACCTCATCTTTCATCCGCAGAACGGCTGGTAGTTTCGAACTGCTGACCTTGTGACTAGCAGCCCGATTTGTAGCCACTATGCTACCAGAGCATCTTACTTACATGGATCTTATTCGATGATTCCCAGTTGGGATTCTGACAGCTCTTCTTCAGAAGGGGAGTTGGGGAGGAAGGGAGGCTGTTTGCAACAGAGTGATGTCACAGATGGAAAACCAAATGGGCACACAGAGAAGTGGGGCCTGGAGAAGGGAGGATTGCAGGTCTGGAGGAAGTTGGGGAGCCGTGGGAGAGGCCGAGGGATGGCAGTAAAGTTCTGTTCCCAATAGGGAGGAGAGACTGGGTGCCCTCCCCTTTGGGAGGCCCCCAGTGGGGTGTGGCAGGCAGGCTGTGTGCACTGCACGGACTGCCCTGGGTCCTCTCTCTGTTCCCCTGCTGGACACTTGCCTTCATCCAATCCTGCCACACATTTACCTATCTCATGGTTTTGTTTACCTTTTGAATGTGTTAAATAAAACATGAAAATATTTATTCTCCGTAGATCAATAATTTACTATGATTTATGACAATACTAAATTTGGTCAATTATTCATTTACTATAAAATATTTATAAATGCTACCTTAATTTAAAGCGTTAGCCATTAGAGCTCAAATATTAATAAAACTGTGTGCTTTAAAGGAAGGCAGGAAAGGCTCAGATAACTAGGTGACTGGTGTGTGTGTGTGTGTATGTGTGTGAGTGCTCATGACTGTTAGAGGCAAGGTGATTGGTGCAAGGCCCCAGAGTCCTGCGCTCCCTGGGAGCATCTGCTGAGTGGGCAGGCTGTGGTACCCCTGGAGCTAGCCTTTGTTCTCCCTGTGGGAAATATCCCTCTGGGCAGAGCAGAGTCCGGTTCTACCCAGAGCCTGCCTGTCCATTCTCCTGCTGGGACCTGCAGAACCTGTCCATTCTCTCTGCTGAGAACACCTGCCTGCCACCCAGGTTATCTTAGGCTTGGTTCCCTAGAGAAGCAAAACCAATGACACGTATATGTATACATATAAAGAGAAGCTTATATCAAGAAAATGAGTCACAATTGTAGTATCCCAAGTCTTGGTCAGCAGAGCTAACATCGGCAGGTGCAGACAGGCAGACAGACAGACAGGCAGACAGGAGTCCCAAGTCCTCAGTGGAAATGAGAGAAAGTTTTTCCTTCGTGTCTATTATATTGGGAACAGGCCACACTCTCAAGAAAACATCATTTCATTTGATTGCCTATTCATCGATCGCCAATCATCAGAATTAACTATACCTTTGATGTAGCGCTGTGGGCTAATGCGCTGGACTGCAAAGTCATTTGAACCACAAGATTGGTGGTTCAAACTCACCAGCTCCTTCTTGGAAAGCCTATACAGGGCCGCTATGGGTTGGAAATGACTCGACAGCATTTAACAACAATATTAGGTTTTGGAGTTCTGGTCTGGCACTGTGGGCTAATATGTCAGAATGCAAAGTCATTTGAACTGCAAGGTTGACGATTCAAACTCCTCAGCTGCTCCTTGGAAACTTTGTTCAGGGTAGCTATGGGCCAGAATCGACTTGACGGCACTTAACATCAACAACGATATTAGGTTTCAGCATGGGGTTAACCACATCTCAACTGCCAAAATCATTGGGAAGCCTGGTCCGTTCAAGTTGACGCAAAAACCTTCTCCCAGGTGAAGGTCCTTTTGTTTTGCCTTGTCCGTCTAGAACAGTACTGTCATTCTTTACAGGTGGTACCCAGAGGTCAGGTTAACACTTTAAGGGGGCAGGTGGTCTCAGAGTGGCAGGAGCTGCATCAGCTGATTTTGCTCACCTGGGACCAGCTTGGGTTCTGAGGCATCAGAGGTTGTGCCTGGAAGTGGCCAAGTTTCATTGCTGGGTAGTGCCACCAGCCTCGGGGAATTGTACGTGTCTTCCTCAGAAGACCCCTTAGCTGGGAGAAAGCAATGGAGATGGAGGAGAAGTGGGTGTGCACATGTGGTAGTGTCCAGCGTGAAACCGAATTCCTTAGGGCACCTGTCTTTTCTCCAGTGCCCACCTGCAGATGTCCTGGTAACTTGGTGAGTCTTTCCTTGGAGAAAGCCCTTGTTCCTGCTTAGTCACATCTTCCCTGGGGACATGAGCTAAGCTGGGAAGTGGCTTGGAATTTCCAAGGGTTGGGTCTAATCAGACACAGAATCCCGAGCTGTCTCTCTAGCTAGCCACATCTCTTCCCAGGACTTGTCTCCTCTCCTTATCATTCTCTGACAGTTCAAGCTTCTGTTCTCTTAAACTGGAGGGGTCAAAATGCTCTTGTGGGGTGAGAGATACTGAAATGGCATCTGGCCTGTGGTGTGGCCAGTACTGTGCCTGGCATGACAGACCCCTGGGAAAGTCCTGTCTCTTTAGAAGCTAACATCTCTTTGTGGGGTGTTGGGCGATGCGATTGTGGGACTGTATGTGGCATGCTAGATGAGCCGCTGGCTCTTCTCATTGGCTCTGCATTTTCCTCCTGACTTCTGGGAACCAGCTGCAGAACTGAGATGAGGGGCTTGAAGGTGCCCTCTATGTTCTCACATCCCAGTGGATGAGTCATTCTCCAGGAGCCTTAGCCATCCAACAAGCCTGCTCTGTTGTAACCAAGAGAGAGACCAGCTTTATGACGATATGATATTGAAGGCAAAGAATTCAAACAAAAGCTGTTATCTTTTAGAAGCTGCAAATCCACTCTGCCCAAGTCCTGAGCTGGAGAGGGGACAACTGAGCTGCCTACTACCTGTTGAGCGGTGCAAGAGGTATCTCACATACCAAGATCTTTCATAGAATGTGCGCAACAACCGGTGAAGTGGGCACCGCCATCTTTATTTGACCTAACAGAAGAAAGGGGTCCAGAGAAGTCCAGTCCTTCGCTCAGAGTCCCATAGTCCCACATACCTGGCAGGACCTGGTCCAAACTATGGCTGTATAGGCCCTGATACTGGGGTTCGGTAGCTGGTCTGTCTTCATAACTAGGGTACGAGTTGTGTAATGTCCTGTCCCCGGAATGATCATCACATAACCTTGATTAAGTTAATAGCTGATTTGGCTTTGATCTGATGTATTTTGATCTTATTATTTTTATGTTAGGAGCTTCCAAATAACCATCATTTCAACAGTGCCCCAATTAGCAGGCCATTCACAGTGGAGTGGAAATTGATTCGCACTGGGCCTCTCCATTAGCCCTGGGAGAAGCTTCCAGCCTTAATTACCCTCCCTGCTCTCTGAGGCCAGCAGCTTGGCAGCCCAAGGATCCTGATGGTGCTGTAGGTGGTGGTGGGGCGGATGGATCAGCGGTACCACCTTCACTGCTGGGGAGGGCTGTTGGCAACTATTGGTTGTAACTTCTAATACTTTTCAATACCTCAAGTATAACTTTAGTGGGGACTTTGAGCTGGTTGGGCTGTGGGTGTCCAAGGAAAGGGCAGGATCGTGATATCTGTGTAGCTCTTCCGTGCTCAGTCTCAATGCTGAGCTCAGCACGGACCCAGTGTTCCTGTCAGGTCTGCTGGGCAGAAATTCTCCCTGTTTCATAGGAAACAGAGGCTCTGAGACAAGATAGGCCCAGAACTACACAGCTCCTGATAGGAGGAGCCGAAGCTGGAACTTAGATCTTTGTGATTTTAATGCAATTTCTGCTGTGCTTGGGCCCGAGTGATGATATCTTTGTCTAATATATCTTTAGCCCATCCCATGCCATGCCATGCCATGCCATGCCATTCATCTATCAAAGACCCACCTCCCTCAGCCTTGCCTTTGAGATCCAGCTCCCTGACGCCTGCCCACCTAGTCAGGCATCTCTTCCCTGATGATGTTCCTTGCTGTCCATTCTCAGTATTTTTGTCCATATCACTCCCTGTACTCACACTGCTCTCCCACATCTCTGCCCACCTGAGTTCTTTCCTTACTTTGCTGCTTTGACTGAGTCCCAGAGATTTCTTCCTCCCTTTCTGGTAGCGTAATGGTTATGAATTGGGCTGCGAACCGCAAGGTCAGCAGTTCGAAACTACCAGCTGTTCTGTGGGAGAAAGATGAGGCTTTCTGCTCCCATAAAGTTTTACAGCCTCAGAAACCCTGTACAGGATCGTTATGAGTTGGAACTGACTCCACGGCACATAACAAAACAAAACAAAATTTCCTGATGGGCCGCAATCTGGGTGAGAGAGCTGTGGGCCTGTCTCCTCCAGATTCTAATCTCAGATCTCCTGTGGTCATTGAATCCTGGCCCCGCACTGCCCAGCACAGGGACTTGTATGTAGTAAGTGTATAGGCGCATGTGTGACAAATGCAAGAGGCAAGGGGTGGGCTGCCATGAGCACTTGCTGAGGTGCAGCCCTGGGTGGGACTACCTGAATTATGGTGTTCCCATTATATCCAGAAACTACAGCTCAGAGACCTTCTAGATGTTTAGAACCCTGCTTCTGGGGATGGAGACAGGACTTCCTGTCTGGAGTCTTGGGGTGGTTTGGGGGAGCTGGGTGGACCAGGGACCTGTGGGTGACAGTGATGGCTACAGTGAGGGCTCCCCCTGAGGCATCCTAGGATGGGATTCTATTCCCACTGTAGTCCCAGGACTGAAGTTCATGGGCAGCTGTACATCCAGGGATGGGCAGTTTATTTTATACGATCAGTTCTAAACAATATCAATGCAATGCATGGGTGTTCAAGAAAGTATGAGAAGGCTTCAAAAAGTGTATGGAAAAATGGAATAGAAAGAGAATGAAATTTCCCCACAAAGTTTAGCACCACACTTTGGCTGTTGGGATTTTGCTCGCCTTCTTCATATGCATATTTTTAGTTGTTACTTGCTTTGAGATGGGTCCAACTCATGGAGACCTGATGTATAATAGAGAGAATCATGACCTTCAGACAGTTCTGTTTGAGTCCACTGATGCAGCCACGGTGTCGACCCATTTATTAACCCTTTACTTTACCAATTACGTTCTTCAGCAATTGGTCGTGTTGATAATGTGTTTTTGCTTCCAAGGAGTATGATTTTTACGTAGTGATGGTCATGGTGAGCGTATAACGCCCTAAATTGTCACTCAGCCCCCACCTTGATGTGTATGGCAATGAGGACAGAGAACCAGGTGACGGTTGAGGCCAGCTCCGCCCCTCTCTGGCTGTGTGGCCTCAGAGTCTAGCCATCTGTTAAATGGAAGCAGTGATACCCATCCTCTTGGATAGTAGAGGAATAAAATGGATAAACATAGATTAAGTATTCAATAGAGTATTTGGCACAGAGAAAATTTTCACAAAATCTTTACTCCTCCCACAGAGCTTTCATACTTTATCTATTATTGGAGGACATTTCCTTGTTTCTGAAGGAATTATGTGTTCCTGATAAGAAGTTTTGAAAAAATACTTGTATAGAAAAGAAGGAAACGCACTTCCTGCCTCTGAATAAAATGTGGTCACTTTTAACATTTTGCTATTTTCCATCTAGACTTTTCTTTTGTACCCACTGAGTTTTATTTAATTTAAAGCATAAACTGCATGTAATTTTGTATTATTTTCACATAACTTTTTAGAAAACGTTTTATTTTGAATTGAGAGAAGGTTTACGGAGAAGATCATCAGTTTTCGAGTCAAGAAATCCTACACTTGGTTGCATCTCAATGATTGCAATCCCCTCCCTGCAACGACAGTTCTCCCGCTTCCTCCCTGTGGTTCATATTTCCATTCCACCCTCCTTCCCAGCCCTTCTGAATTTTGTCCTTAGATAAATGCTGCCCTTTAGATTTTGAACGATTCCATGGTGAACATAATTTATTAGTGTTGTTGTCCTCCCTGTACATCTATCTACTGTTTGGCTGAAAATTGGGACCTGGAGTGAGTTCCTTTCTAGATCTGAAGTGCGGTTGAGGGGTCAGTCTCGGGTTCCTAATTTTGTTCCACGTTTTCTCCCACTCTATCTGGGAGTTTGTAATGTGATCTCTTTCAGAGCAGTTGTTAATGGAAGCCAGGCACCATCTAGTTCTTGTGGTCTCAGAGTTGTGGATGCTGAGGTTCACATGCTCCATTAGTCCTCTGGGCTAACTGATTCCAAGCATCTTCAATCCTCATCACTATTCTTTCTTTTGCACATGGAGAGCTCTATAGTTGTACTTTGTTGTTGTTGTTGTTGTTGATAAGTGCCGTCAAGTTGGTTCTGACTCATAGTGACTGGTGGCTTTGAACTATCAACCTTGTGATTTGCAGTCCAGTGTTGACCCGACAGCACCACATCAGGAGTCCAGTTGTACATTAGATGGCTGCTTTTAAGATCCCAGACTATACTCGCCAAAGTAGGACATAGAACGTTGTCTTTGTGGCCTATAGCTGCCAATTGACCGTGGTATACCCTGAGGCTATGGTCCTGAGCCCCCAGACCCAGCAATTCATTGCTTTAAGATGTTTGGTAATACCTAAGAAACTTTCATCATTGTGCCCTGTGTATCACATACCTTTTTATGGTGAGTACTTTTCATGCTACTGACACAACTTCACAAATAGTCACAAAGCTGTGTATGCTTTCAGCCACTCACGTGTCCTGTGTATCTTTTAGATGGTTAGTATTCTATCAAGAGTATCTATGACTCTTTTCAGATCTCAAGCTGACCCCACAGTTTGGAATGATGTACAAAGTGGATTCATTGGTATTGGTTCGTGGGCATGGAATGTTGAACCTACAGTGCCCTTGTTCCTGTGTTTGCTAATGACAGTGTAGTAGGGAAAGACACAACTCTTGCCCTCATGGAGCTGAAAGCCTAGTAGACGATCCATACAGTAACCACAGCAATGTGGTTAAAGCTAGTGTGAGGGTGCGGAAGTGCCATTCAGGTCCGGGGAACGGCCCAGAAGAATGAAGGATCCGAGTCTTGAAGCCGGAGTCTGTGTGCAGTCTCGAGAGGCAATAGAACACATGGTAGTTCCAGGGTTTATAGGATTGGGGGAGAAGCATGAGTAAGAACATGAGGCTGCAGGTGTGTGGGAACCCACCGACTCACCCAAGCCATTTGATTTTCTCCCCAGGGCTCTGACACAATCAGAGCTTCATCTGAGAGAGAACTCAGCAATGCGAACCATGGATGGGGGATGCAGAGCGCTTGGGTGGCTCTGAAACAGCTCCCAGGAGACTTCACTGCTTCTGAGTTACCCGCCACCCCCAGCTCCTGCAGTAGAAGAGTGCTTGGCAAGGAGAGCTACTGAGCATTTGAGTTCCTTGTCCTGTTGTTACTCACTAACAAGCAAGGGGAGTGGGCCTGATGTGGGGCTGTAGGATAAGCACTGAATTGCAAATTACAAGGGTGGCAGTTCAAATCCACCAGCCACTCCTTGGAAATCCTCTACAAGGTGGCTATGAGTTGGAACCGACTCTCCCAGCACCTAACAACCACAACGAACAAGTAAGGGGAGTGCCCTCTTGAAGGAAGAGCTGGCCTTGATGTCAGGAGCATAGTGCACCTCTCTTTCCCTACTGCCTTCTCGCCCAGTCTAGTTGGAATCATTACATAAAAACCCAAGGGCTCTCTACTGTTGCTCAAAGTGTCTCCGAAGTCGGCTGTCTGTAGCAGATGGCCCGCTGACATTCACAGGCTGTGTTTTGAAACCGCATCTGCTTTCTTACATTCCTGCCTTCACACACGCATTATTAATAAATACTTGCTTCAGAATTGGCGCAGTGGATTGTGGTGTTGGGAGATGGGTCTTTCTATTAATTGGTCTTATGCCTCCAAAAGGCACTAAGTGTGTGGCTGAAAGGGGTTCCTTGTGGTCACTGGATGACTGCAAAAGATAAGTTCCTGAATGTGTCAACTGGAGAGATGGCTGCTGGTGCCTTAACCACGTCTCTCCTCAGTGCCCACGGTAACCGTCCTAGCTGTGAGAACATTTCCTTTGTTACTGTCAAGCAGCTTTTGAAGAATCCTGGGCTTCTGGAACCAACTGTGACATCTGGGGCTTGACCCCATGTTTTTGTGATATGAACCAAGTTGAGTTGACCAGAAAACTTAGGCCATTTTCTTTCTTTCTTTTTCCCCCCCACAATCTGGGTCCTCAGGGATGAGTGTCTTCCCGACTTCCATATGTAATTTATCCCCTTCCAATCCCAAGCAGGTTTTGCTCAGCCGATAGATGTCGAGCACACAATATGTTATTGGTGAGTGGCTGGACTATGGGGCTGAACGGATCAACAAAATGGGTTTTCCGCTGTTTAGCAACTCCTAACCTTAGGTGGGAGGCAGGATGGCTCATGATTGTGTCAGGCAGATGGAGATTTGACTCCTGTTCTTGCATCCTGTCCTTGAGGAGCTTGAGGAAAATGATTATGCCCCTCTGGAGCTTTGTCTCCTCATCTGTTAAATGGGTATAAGGGTGTCTAACCAGTGCTTGATGAGACAGTACCTGTGTGAGCCGCAGGCCTAGCCTGTGATGGGCATGGCAGGGCCATGCAGGTTGAAGCCAGTGTAGCATCCAGCCTGGTGCTGACTCCTCCTTTGTCTCCCCTCTCTCTCCAGCCTGTGACCTCATGACCCAGGGGATTCTGGCCTTGGTCACATCCACTGGCTGTGCGTCCGCCAACGCTCTGCAGTCCCTCACCGATGCTATGCACATCCCACACCTCTTTGTTCAGCGCAACCCAGGGGGGTCACCTCGCACTGCCTGCCACCTGAACCCCAGCCCTGATGGCGAGGCCTACACGCTGGCCTCGAGGCCACCAGTCCGCCTCAATGACGTCATGCTCAAGCTGGTGATGGAACTACGCTGGCAGAAGTTCATCATGTTCTACGATAGCGAATATGGTAAGTGGGGTGGGGGAGGCATGGGGCTGCAGCGGGGCCCAAGCAGGTGGTGCTGGGCAGGAGAACCAGGTGGTTTGAGACAGGCAGGCCTCAGGGTGGCAGAGTTCAAACTTGAGCCCTGTTCAAACAGAGCTGCAGACAGGCACCAAAGTTGCCTAGCAACACCACCTGAAATCTTGACAGCTGAAGTTTGAATCATCTTAGAGTTTCCAATAAAATATTAATAAACTGCTGGTGGGGATCAGCGAGGCCATGCACGGGTGCCGAGGAGCAGCCAGCAGGGTTTCCTTAGAACCTTGGACAGGCACCTGCCTCGTGGGGGCCTCCTCACCAAACATTGCATTGGTGGATTCCTGTCTCCTTGCCCCCCTCTACCTTCACCTACCTTCAAACCTACTCAGTCCACTGCCACCGAGTTGATTCTGATTCATAGTGATCCTATAAGGCAGGACAGGACTGTTTTCAGGGATTTCTGAGGTTGGAAATCTGTTTTCGGGGGAGCAGAAAGCCTCATCTTTTCGTTGTGGAGCAGTTGATGGTTTTGAACTGTCGATCTTGTGGTTAGCAGCCCAATGCTTAACTCACTGTGCCACCAGGCCTTCTCAGGGCAAAGGTCACAGGAGGGACACGTAGCTTAGAGGTGGCTGTGAAACGCAGTGTCCAGGCTGGGCTGGAGGGGTTCACACACTGGACATGGTTGGACTCGACCTCCCTGAAGACCTCCCATAATTGCAAGTTTGCTTGTTATGAAGCCAGAAATAGGGCTTTTGAGAAACTTTCTTATAGCTGCTCTATAAAACCAGACTGTTCCTAGTCTTGCCATAAAATGATTTCCACAGTATGCTTTTCTAAAAATCAAACTTTGAGGTTCAGTGAGGCTCACATGCAGTTATGGGAAATCATGCAGTGATCCTATATACCTCCTGGCCAGGTGTGCCAGGGGTAAAATCTTATGTAATTATAGGCCAGTGTCCCAGTCCAGATTTGACAACGATGCATTCCAGGAGCCTTACTTAGTTCATAGTCTAGCAGTTTTACATGAACTGTGTATGTATGTTGTTCTATGCAGTTCTATCCTGTGTGTAGATTTATGGACTACCACAACTTCAGTCAAGATAAAGAGAAACTCTAGCCCTTTTGCCCCTCTTATGGCTTTTTCAAAGGGTGGTGACTGGTGAAGATCAGCTGTCCCATGCCTGGGGCCAGGATGCAATAAGGTGGGCACTGAAAATCTCATTTTTATCTCTTGGTGAAATAATTCTTTTGCCAAGAATGTTACTAAGAAAAGAAATCAGCATATGTTTGCATTTGCCTAAATACTCTGCTTCTTTAAGACCAGAATGTTGTCCTCGGCTCTTGAGCAAATATGCCGCTTGGGGTCTCCCAGGAAGAATTGAAAGAGCAAACAGTCAGTGTGCTGAAATAAAGATGAGATGATGAGGACTCGGGCAGCCCAAGGCTCCAGGGGACTGTAGTCTGTCCCAGAGTCACTCCCTGGGAAGGAGTGGGAGACCTCATGACAGACCAGAGATAGCTACAGAGTACTTTCTAATGAGGGCCTTTTGGACTGGTGGTCAGCTGCTCTGAAGCTGGACCTGGGGGCGGTAGGGTCACTACCGGGGGCGGTAGGGCTGGAGGCGCTGGAAATTCTAGTATCTGCAGGCTTCTCCAGTCTCACTTCTCCTGAGCACCATGGCATCCCTCGTCTCTGGCCTATAGACCTTTGAGACTTGAGTCTCCTTAGTAAGCGGACCAAGCCTCAAGTCACCAGGAGGATAGATGACCAGATACCCAGCCTGCACACCTTGTGGGACTTTCCCAGGTGACTTGTATATATACCTGGTGGTGGCGGCGGTGGTTATGTGCTGTGGAGTTGGTTCCGACTCATAGCAACCCTGTACAGGGTTTCCGAGGCTGTAAATCTTTACAGGAGCAGAAAGCCTTGTCTTTCTCCCACGGAACCGCTGGTAGTTTCGAACTGCTGACCCTGAGGTTACCAGTCCGATTCATAACTGCTACGCTACCTTAAACTCCTATATATATCTGGAGATCTTGTTAAAATGTAGATTCTGATTCAGTGGAAATGCAGATTCTCAGTGTGGAGCCAAACCAGAATGCATCGATTCAAAGTCCTCTTCTGACACTGTATGTGGGTTCTGCAGCCAAGAGAACTTGCTTGTGCCCTGACTCCCAGGATGCGCGGCAAAAGCATTGGTGTTTGTGGTGCTGTCCAGGGTGCTGACTCTTTTGGCTTTAAACTTCCTGCAGTCCAAAGCTCGTAGGATTCTGTGTAGGACCTCCCGTCATTGCCTGCTCTGGCGTTGGTTTGAACACCTATAGCTTTGAACACCTATGAGGTCAAACTTCTGCTCCTCCCAAAATTCTCTGTGAAATTTTAACTACCAACTCCACTGTTTGCCTGGTGGAGCAGGTGTTCAGGCTGGTCCAGACCCATTTTCTAGTATGCCTGAACTAGGTGAGCCCAAGCAGGTATAGCCACATGCTGCTTAGTGTGGCGTGTCCTGCTGTGAGAATGATGCATCGGCTAACTCCCTCACTCTGGGTCTTAGAGGCCTGTCCCATGGTCCTCTGGTGGGTTTGTCAAGACATGCAATGCCTGAACAACTCCTCAGACCCCTCCCCTACCCCCTCACTGCAGCACCAGTTGTAGATGAGCCCAATTAAAAAGCTAATGGGGTGTAAAGACTGCTCTATTCTTTACAAAGTCAAACAGGAATGGTTTGAGGTAGAGCAACTGTTTTGATGCTAATCTACAAGTGTCTTTACATTTATTATTTCATGTAAGCTACTTGATAACCCTCTGAGTTGGGACTATTGATACATTTTGCAGATGAGTCAAATGAGACTCAGAGAGGTGCTTTTTTTAAATTTAAGGCCTTTGCAGACAACCCATTTATGTAAACTATTTATGTAAACTGTGGTGTGAGAGACTCCAGTTTTCTTCTCCTGGCCTCATGTTGGTGACAGTAGGGTTGATACCAAGAAAGAGAGAGAGCTGTCTTGGATTGGGTTTAGCATGACCTGGCCTGGTGTGGTCATTCATTCAAGTTGCCCCTCTCTTGCTGGGAAAACTTGAAACAAGGCCCCGTCCCTTTCCTCATTTGCCCCTCAGCCTCCCTTTAAGTCTAGAAATGTCCTGCTCTATGTGTGGGGTTTGAGGTCTGGACATTTGCGTCAGGAGTCTGGTACCAGCACAGTAGAAGAATTGGGCACGGAGACAGAATATCGGGTAGGGGTAAGAAAGGAGTTTGTATGTATGTACAAAATACAAGATGGCCTTTTGGTAAAATTCCATTGAAAATACTTGTATGCTTGTTGTGACAGCTAAAGGAAAAATAAAAGAGAAGCTGACATTTGGGAGAGAAAATCTGTAACATGAAAATACCAAAAGTTTGGATCAAACAGAAGGAAGAACTTTCTGATTTGTCACTTAAGATGCTGGGATGTTCATATGTATGTTGGGAGGTGCTAGTAGCTGCAGCCACAATTTTCCTAGAGTGACTAAATTTGGATGAGGGTTGTAGTTAGGGTGGGATTTTAGAAATCATTGACTCATTTATTCAACAAATATTCCTGGAGTGCCTACCATGTGCCGTGTATTTTTGTTAGGCATTCGTTTTGATGAAGAAATATATGGGCGGAGTAACTTGGCTAAGGTTGCATAGTTGGGATTAGGGATCTTTTCTCCATAGCATCTGTGAAGCACTCTTGCCCTCTGGGCCTCTTGCAGACTAGGGCTAGACGGGAGTTAGGTTTTCACAGAAAGAAAATCTCTGCGTTCACCAAGAGTGGCCATCATCTATCTTGGTGTTAGTTTTAAAATTAAAAATTCTATTTCTATAATATGAGGCTAAGTTAAAAAGTATTGCTACAAAATCATAGACACCTCTATTAAGTAAAAATAGCAAAAGGTAAAGAGATGGTTTCTTGGCGTATCCTTCATCTAGGTCTTACACACTTCCAACAGTGGAGTTTCTATCTCTCTAACCATTTCCCCAAATAATTCTGTGCTCTTTGATTTACACCACTTCAAAGCAGCAGTTTCTGGCATCCTCGCAGGACTGAAATTGTGTTCAGTTTTCAGTGGGTTTTTGAGTTTTGGGAAGAGGAAAGATCAGGGCTGTAGGGTAGATGAGAGGGTAAGGTTCTTAATGAAACTCTCCTTGCTGACCTTGAAGAATGTGCAGGTGTGTTATCTTAATGAAAAACAACAACAACTATTCCTTACTGCAACTTTCCTGGCCTTTTTCTCACCAATACAGTTTTCAATTTTCTTAAAATCATCCTCAGAATAAGCCCACTGATCATACTGTGTCCTTTGAGGAAATCTATCAAGATTACCCCTTCAGAGTCCTGGATCCCAGTCACCATAACCTAAGATAACCTCTTTGTCTTGAATTTAACTGACCCTTGGAAGCCATTGTTTTGATTAAACTTTGCTCTCTGGATTATTTTGGTAAATCCAAAACTCATCCTGAGTTATGATTCTTTCTATAGAATTGTATTCATTAGCTTCCATTTTGCCTAAAAGATTGATGGGAAGGTCAGCTCTTGGAGTTACTCGAAGTTTGTGCAATGCTTTTGACTCCCACTGTGCCGAAAGCTTGCTGAGGCCAAGATGTTTTCTTAAAATTGCAGATGCCTTCACTAACCAAGTGACTTACCAACTTAAGAACTATCGAATCAGTGATAATTCTACGGCATTCTTCTGCCCCTTTTCTGAACTTCAGCCAGTTTCTTCATTTGTGGAGGTTGATGGCCTTGACTCGTCTTTAAGGACTTCCTGACCTTTCTTAAAATGCTTGATCCAGCTCAAAACTGTTGTTTTATGTGAGATGCATTCCCATAAACTTGCTGTAAAACTTTCAATTGAGTTTTGTTAAAAATTTGATAGTAACCCTGACCTCAAAATCATTTTTTTTTTCCATGACACAAAAACTATCTTATTTTTTCTGAAGGCTCTTTAACAAGACGAAGACAAGCATGTCACTGCAGCCATCTAGTAATGGTAGAGATATGTTTAACCATGTTTGTTTGGAATAAACCCATGCATATGTGATCTGGAATTCTACTATAAATATTTTTGGACTTATCCTTGTACATGGGAGTGCAGTGACTCCATATGATAAGCACTGAATTGCAAACCACAAGGTCAGCAGTACAAATCTGCCAGCCACTTTGAGGGAGAAAGATGAGGCTTTCTGCTCCCTTGAAGATGTAAAACATCAGAAACCCTCTATAGGGTTGCAATGGGTTGGAATCGACTTGGCAGTGCTTAACAACAATACCATCCTTGTAAACACAATATATATGACAGGTTATAATTTACGAGAATAAAATGAACTCCCATGAACCCACATACAGTTTAGAAATGTAAGATCTATGTGCCCTGTTGGCAGAAGAACTATGAGCCTGCTGAGGACAAACCATAACCCAGAGTTCAGCCAGAGGTTAAGCCTGAATTTCCCTGACTGTCCAAGCTTCCTATCAGTGAGCCTTGTCCCTCACCTCACACTGGACACTGTATGCTTCAGCTATACTAGTGCATCCTCAAAGTAGCCCTTAGATGGCTTCCTATTATTGTTGTTAAGTGCTGTCGAGTCAGTTCCTACAGTTCCATAGTGACTCTGTATAGTGTTTCCAAGGAGAGGCCGGTGAGCTTGAACCACCGACCTTGTGGTTCAAACAAACTTTGCAGTCCAGTGCATTAGCCCACAGCACCACACCAGGACTCTGGGTATTTGAGTAAGAACTCTTAATTAGGAGATGGTGGTGTTCCAGGGTTGGAAGCATAGTGGCTTGGGATAGGGATGCGTGAGGAATGTTACAGTGCATAAATATTGAGTTTTGTATCAAATGCATAAAACAAATAAGTAAGTAATTATGTAAATGTGGCTGCCTCCCTCTTTCCTACCTACTACCTTTGGTGACTTTTATGAGCTTCAGCTTCCTCATCAATGGAGCAGGGATGCTAATTTCTGGGATATTAGGGTACAGTGCCCACTGCAGTGCCTGGCCACAGGTATGTTTACCAACAATAAACCATGTGTGGGGCCAGGAGTAGCAGTAACCGGTATGCTCCCTCACAGGGACTCCAGTGTGGGCACAGGGAAGCCTCCTGAGAGGCTGTTCGCTCTGCCCCCTTACTCACTTTCCCCTTAAGTTAGGTTAGAGGAATGGATGCTGGAGTTGTGTACGTATGTTGAATTCTGGCTCTGCCTTGGGAGCTGTGTGACTGGCTAAAATCACTTAACCTCTCTGTGTAGCATTCTTCTCCTTTGGTAATGTGGGGATACAGTACTCTTCCATGTCTGACATGGCTGTGTGTGGACTAAATGAATATGAAGCGGCTATAAGAAGGTCGTGGGGAAAATCCATGGTCTTTGTAAACCATTTTCTCATGAGTCTGTGAGATGCTTAGATCAGGGTCTGCACCTGGAGAGGAGGACTAACCTGCTCATGACCTGGTCTCCCTGACTACCAGCCTGTCTGTTCTCCAGTGCAGACTACATTTTGGGGGCATTCTTGGTGCTTGGGGCAACAGCTCAGCATTCCAGGTCAGCTTCTGTGGGCAGGAGACACCCATACTCTGTGGGTTCCCTCTGAGGGAACAAAAGCTTCCCTGTGGTCTCATTGGTTTTCCCAGACCCCCAGTTTGCTGTGAGCACAGCCACGCTGGTGCTGACAGCAAATACCTCTCAGCCATTGGATCTCACCCCACAGAATCCTCCTGAAGTAAAACTGCCTGGAAGAATGAGAATGACTGGGACAGATGTGATTTTAATCAGTACTCTGTGCTGAAAACATCTCCTTCACAACCCCTGGTGAAGGAGGCCAGCTGACTGAGCCGCAGTACTGAGCACGCTTGTTAATAACACACACCGTATCATTCTGGCATTAGTTTAAATTGAAGTAATAAATACTTTTTCCAGATAAAATGAGTAAGTCCGTTTAATTGCTAGGAAACCTACCAAGAAGTTTGACAATAACTTTACCCGGACTAGTGTTTTGGGTTTTGCTTTTCTACCTAATTACAAAACAACTATACTTCAGGGTGCATTAATTGTAGCGTTCGCTGGAAGATTAAAGTTCATTAACTCTAAAGTTGGCTCACCCCTCTTTCAGATTCCCAAGTGTGTCAGGATGTGAGGAGATGCATGATTCTGTGTGCTTAAAGGACGGGTGGCCAGCAGCACCGGCTCCCACACAGACCATTGTGGCGATGGGTATAGTAGAGGTATAGTGGGTGGGTCAGGAATAAGAATTTGCCTAAGTCTTGTGCATTTCCTTTGCCCCCTCAGAAAACAAATGTAGGCTCTCATCAGTAAGTGATCCCAGGAGGGGAACTGAAGAGACATGGCCCTAAACTTCTGGGAGGACTGTGACCCGAAGTGGGATCCCTTTTCCTTTCATAAGTCACCAGTTGCCATGGAGTCGACGGTGACATCCCATGATGTGTGTCAGTGTAGAGCTCTTCTCCGTGGGGTTTTCAGTAGTTGATCTTCTAAAACTTGACTGCCAGGCTTTCTCAACTTTCATCCTGTGTTAGCCCTTTGTGCCACCCAGGGACTTCCCCTTCTACCACCCACCCACCACTGCCATTGAGTCGATTCCTCCTTCTAGCGGCTCGAGCGGACGGAGTAGGACTACTCCATCGGGTTTCCGAGGCTGTAACTCTTTACGGAAGCAGATTGTCTCATCTTTCTCCCTTGGAGCAGCTGGTGGCTTTGAAGTGCTGACCTTTTGGTTCAAAGCCCAGTGTTTAACCCACTCACCCATCAGGGCTCTTCTCCCCTTCCTAGTAAAATTAAATTTTGCATCCTGTTTATGTCTCAGTTGAATGCGTAACTGCTCTCTTATTGGGGAGAGCATGGGTCATATTCAGCAAAGCCAGAAAAGTGCCTTTGTTTTTTCAAAGTTAATTTCACCGAGGCATAATTACCAGTTGTTGTGTTGGCCCCAACTCATGGTCCATCCCTGTGAGTCAGAGCAACACTGTACTCCATGGGGTTTTCAGGGGCCGACTTTTCAGATGTCAATCACCAGACCTTTTAAAATTCTGATTTACTTCGGGGTGAACTCAAACATCCAACCTGCAGATGAGCCGCCAAATGCTTTATCCATTTGCAAAACTCAGGAGCTCCGAGGTATCCACGATCAAATCACACACAGTCAAATTCACATTAGCAGTGACCGATTTGATGGATTTTGACCAATGTTTTCCCCAGTGTAACCACTACCCCAATCACGGCACAGAACACTGCCAGGTTGAGAGATGCTTTCAGTCTGTACGAGAGATCACAGGGCAGTTAGCGCTGGTCCTAGTCATCCTAGCCATGCAGAGACCTATACTCAGAAACCATGTCTATAACAGATTAAAGAACATCCTTCCCCATGGCAGGCCTTAGGAGGGAAAAGGCTTTGAGGAGCACCTTGAGGTTATTTCCTCGTGAAAGGTTTTACAAGAATCGAAATATCCATTGTGACATCCAGAGCCGTGGGAGGCTTAGCCACTGTTCTGGTAATGGTCCTCCACCGCTGGCCACTTCCCTCCCACCATATTGTCTCCTGTCCAGCTCTGTGCTCTGCCATCAATATGCCTCAGGTCTTTATGCTGGCTGTGTCCTGTGCCTAGGACTCTCTTCCTCCAGATACTCTGTATGACGGCTTCCTCACCTCCAAGTCTTTGTTCTCAATTTCATCTGCTCATGGGGCCTTCCCAACTCATTGCAAATGGACCGCTGTTTCTCTTGGCACAACTTTCTCCCTTCACTGCTTTATGTTTTCATTGGATTTATGACCAGGGACTCTCTTTTTATGTCTGTCTTTTGCCAACTAAGGAGCCTTGGTAGCACTGCAGGCTAAACACTAGACTGCTAACTACAAAGTCAGCAGTTCAAACCCAGCAGCCTCTCTGTGACAGAAAGATGAGGCAGTCTGCTCCAATAAAGATTTAGTTTCAGAAACCCTATATAGCGTCACACTGAATTGGAACCAACTTGAGGGCAGCGGGCTTTGCTCTCCCCAACTAGAATGTGAGTCCAATCTAGGCAGGGATTTCACCTCTTGTTCAATGAAGCTGTAGCCATAGAGCTGAGGATAGTGCCCGGAACATAGTATGTGCTCACTAAATAATAAGTGAATGAGTCTAAATTTTGGAGCTTTTCATAGTTCGTTTATCCTTCCAGGAAGCATTTGCTTCTTTATTTGAAGTTTTCAGTGATCATAACACTGCACGTTTGGTATGGATTCAATGTGGCATTGGATGTGTAGTGTTAGAATCCTCACTTTCCCTGTGGGAGACCTGGGTTCTAGTCCCGACCAGTGTGCTTCGTGCAAAGCCACACCTACCCTTCACTGGAGGCTTACATGTTTCTGTGGTGCTGACCGGGTTTCAGTGGTGCTTCCAGACAGATGGACTAGACGAAAGGCCTGAGAATCTACATCCAAAAACCAGCCAATGGAGATCCTTTGGTCCACAATGTCTCAATCCACATCCAATCATGGGAATGAATCAGGACCAGGCAACGTTTCATTGTGTTGGGCATGTTGTTGCTATGAATCAGGTGCTAACTCAATGACGGCAGCTAACAACAACAGGAAGTATAAACATGTGCAAAGGCAAAAGCTCCCCATCCTTCTCTCACCAAGGAATCCGCACATGCAGCCTAGTGGGCGTCCACCAACACCTTTTTCCTTTGGCAATTGCCAAGGGTTGATGACCGTTTAGACAAGCCCAGCCTTTCCAATGTTCTCCCAGTTTCACAAGAAGAGTAACGGCTGTAATCAATTTTTCTTACACAGCATGATGGCTACAGTGGTTGCCAAGGCTTCTAGGTGAGCCAGGCTCTGTTAGAGGACTTGAGTTCAGTTCCTGATTCGGTCTCTTCTAGTATACTTCTGGGCCCGTGGACAACTTCTTTTGATCCTTAACGTTCTCATTTTAATTTGAGAATAATAAAAACTCCCTCTCCCTGAAGAGCCTTTTGAATTTGATATAGAATAGAATGACGAAATAGAATGGAATGAAAATGGTTGTGATCCCTTCAGTCCCAGACCATTTCTCATTCTGTCTTCCCCTCAGCACCTGGGACAGCACCGGGCATCCAGGAAACTGACCTGAGTTGAATTTGAACAAACTTGATAGGTGTCCCGAAGCCTCAGCCACAACTCTTCCAGGAAGGGAGGTGGTAGATTTTGAGCTACAGTTGGGAGTAAGAAGGGTATGGACCGTAGAGGAAGCAGGAATGGAATTCCAAGTAGAGGAAACCTTGTACAGAGAACACTAGGGTGTAAAATAGCCCGACATGCTGAGGAGGTCATTGGAAGGGTCCGCAGCTGATGCCAAGACTGGGAAGTGATGGGAAGTCATATAAAGGGTGAGGGGAGTCTCCAGCAGCTGAGGTAGTGTATTCCCCAGCTCCATGGTAGGGCTTCCCTTTGCTGTGAAAGGTGAACTTGGCATCCTGGGAAACTCTCCTGTGTAGGCTTACAAATAGAATCCTGTCTTCTCAGGTCACATTGCCCTAGAATGTTAAAAGGATGACATTACCTAGCTGTCATGTCACCAGCTCTCAATTGTGAATCTGGAAGTCTTGATTTGGTGGTAGCTCCCCACCCAGCCTGCCATTTTCTGTCAGTCTGTCATGTTGTGGTGACTTCCTGCATGTGGCTGTGATGCTGGAAGCTATGTCACCAGTATTTAGAATACCAGCAGGGTCACCCATAGTGGACAGGTTTCCGTGGAGCTTCCAGACTAAGACAGACTAGGAAGAAAAGTCTGGCTACTTCCTTCTGAAAATTAAACAGTGAAAACCCTGGGGAATCACAACAGAGCCTAGTATGACATAATACTGGAAGGTGAGTCCCCTAGGTTGAAAGGTACCCCAAATGCCTAGTGGTTCCAACAGTAAGTTTGAGAATTTCAGTGATGGTGAAGACTGAACAGGGCTAGGCAGCAATGTGTTCCAGTGTGCATGGGTCCTCATGAGTTGGAACTGACCTGGCCGCTTGTTGTTAACTGTTGTTGATCAGTCCCGACTCATTGTGATCTTATTTCCAAAGAGTGGCTGATGGGTTTGAACTGCTGACCTTGTGGTTAGCAATCCACTGTAGTTATCCAACAGTGCCACACAGGGAGTTCTGGGAATAGTGGTAAGCCCACCAAGAACCTGAAGCTTTGGGCCCAGCAGACATCACCATTTTTCATGCAGGTAGCATCGTGTCTCCTCTTTGTTGTTGTTGGGTTAGGTGCTCTTGAGGTGGTTCCGTCTCATAGCGACTCCATGCACAGCAGAACAAAACACTGCACAGTCCTCCTCCACCCTAACAGTTGTTAGGTTTGAGCTCAGTCCATCTTGTTGGGGGTCTTCCTTTTTACCAAGCATAATGTCCTTCTCCAGGGACTGGTCCCTCCTGATACCATGTCCAAAGTCTGAGAGACCAAGTCTCCTTTCTCAACCCCATGTGTTCGTTCCATGATGGAAGCTAAGCTGTGGTTCTCCCTGCTGCAAACTCATTCATCCAGAGAAGGAGGTACTGGTTGAGCCTGGCCAGGCAGTCTTCTCATTTTGCCTTAATTGTTTTGGGTTGCCTCGTCTGCCTCTTCACTTATTTATTTGCTTACACCCTGCACACATCCAGAAAGCATTTGCCAAGGCTTCTAATGGCTCATATAGAGACAGGGAGGTTAAGACAGCAGCAGTCATAGGAAATCACACTAGAGGCTAAAGTGGGTGTGTTAGCTGAGAGGTTGGCAAGGACGCTGTGACCCCATTTTCCTGGTAGCCAAATGGAAAAAGGAGATACAAAGAGTTACAGAGCCTCTGCAGTCTTTGGAGGGGGGAAACAGGGTGGTCAATTCCTCAGAGGGCCCAGGCTCTCTCCAGCACTCACAAGTTCCCCAGAAACACCTTATCTACCTAGGAAAGGCTGGGGAACAGAATGATGGGGACTCCGGCTCATCTCTTAAGCACATGCCGAATGTGCTTTGCTGGTCTGTGTCTCAGTCTGACTGCGGTGGAGTGTGACCCTCTCCTCACCTGGCTGGTTTCTAGACCGGAGCTCACAGTTCCTGGAGGAGATGCCCTTGGTCTGGCTGTGAGCATGGCAAGAATCGCTTATCCTGGTGCTGTCTGCTATCCTAGAGGGAGACTCCTACCTTTGTGCTCTTCAGTTCACAGTCCCAGGTCTGTGTCAGGCTCTGGGCCATGTCCCGGCAGGCCCGGTCTGCCCCACTGGCCCTGACAAGACAGTGGGTGCACCGGTCACTGCCATTGGGAAGGGTGCAGATCATCATGGGGATGGTCCAGTGCAGGGTGATAGGAGCTCCACAGGGCACCTTGATCTTACCAGCTGAGCCTCTGAGGACCCTTCTGAACAATTGTGGCTGAGTGGCATCCTAATGAAGCGAGGAGGGCACTGATGGAGGGCAGGAAGAAAGCAGGTATGGGAGTCCAGGGGTGAGGGAAGCAGAGGGTGTTTCAGGGGCTAGAGGAGCCATGCCTGGGTGCCGATTGGAGTCTGGTGATCAGATGTTCCATTGCACTCTAAGGCCTGGGAGCCATAAAAGGAGGAATCATTGTGTTCCTCTGTAATTTTTGCTGTGAAATTTATTTGGTATTACGTAATGAGTCCTCGTGTGGCGCTGTGGGTTAATGTGCCAGACTGCAAAGCCGTTTGAACTGCAAGGTTGGCAGTTCAAGCTCACCAGCTGCTCCTTGGAAACCCTATACAGGGTCCCTATGGGTCGGAATCGACTTGACGGCACTTCACAACAACAACGAGTATAGGAAATCAATATGCGCTTGGTGAAAAAATTGACAACAGGGACATTTAAGGTCAGCAGTAGGTCCTCTGTGGCACTCCTTCCCACTCTCTCATCTCCCTGACCTCCTCTTTGTTGTTGTTGTTGTTAAGTGCCGTAGCGTCGATTCTGACTCATAACGACCCTGCACAGAGTTTCCGAGGCTGTAAATCTTTACGGGAGCAGAACGCCTCATCTTTCTCCCGCGGAACCGCTGGTAGTTTCGAACTGCTGACCTTGCGGTTCACAGCCCGATTTGTAACCACTACGCTAACAGAGCTCCTCTTTAGAAGTAAGTAAAGCCCTCTCTTGTGATGTCAGCATATGCATGCGCACATGTCCACAGTCATATGGGCAGTACTTTTCATACATAGGCCGTGAACGTGCCTTAGACATTGTCTCGGACGTGCCAATTGACTTTATGAACTTTGAGTGTTCATTGCTTGGTAACTTGTTAAGAGTTGTGCCTCACTCTAACGATTGCATACATTCCACAGGGTGGATGGCTAATCCTCTTTTTAAAACCCATCTCCATACTTAGGCAGTTGCTGGTATTTTGCTAGGATTCCCTTGTTGTTAAGCACCGTGGAGTCGGTTCCGACTCATAGCGACCCTGAACAGGGTTTCTGAGGCTGCAAATCTTTATGGGAGCAGAAAGCCTCATCTTCCTCCCACGGAACAGCTGGTAGTTTCGAACTGCTGACTGTGAGATTAGCAGCCCGATTCATAACCACTACGCTACCAGAACTCCTGTCTATGGGCTCCAAAACCCTATGGGACAGTTCTGCCCTCTCCTGTTGGGTCATTATGAGCTGGAATGGACTCAACCGCATTGGATTTTGTGGTGTTTTGGTTTTTTTTAGTAACTTAAAAGCGGCACATGCTGCAAGTAAAGATGATTGTGATGAAGACATTGTTGCAAGTTCTGTCCATTAAGTCGGGGCCAATTTATGAGAACATTGAAAGATAAGTGGGAGTTGTTCAGAAGTGGGTTGTTTGTAACCTGGAGACTTCCTGTAGTAAGCATTGGGCAAATGCTCATTGTGTGATTCAGCAAATGGCTCACCTGTAGTGAGAAGAAGATGCTTAGAGATCTGGAGGCTTTCACACACATGGACACTCACATGTGCACATATGGACACACGCATGCATAGGCATGCACCCGCACACACATGCTCACACGAACACACATGGACAGGGGTACCCACCCATCTCAGATACCTGTGATCATCAAAGTCATGGGCATAGGTGAATGCCATCCATGGCCAGATAGGCATCTTGCTAACAGTCACCAAGAAAGATCAATACGTTTGCGTCCCACTAATGGAGTCCTAAGGCGTTCTGGTAGTGTAGTGGTTACGAATTGGCCAGCAAACCTTAAGGTCAGCAGTTTGAAACTACCAGCCGCTCCACGGGAGAAAGATGAGGCTTTCTGCTCCTGTAAAGATTTACAGCCTCGGAAACCTTGTACAGAATTGCTATGGGTCGGAACCGACTCGACAGCACTTAACAACAACAACAACAATGGAGTCCTGGTGTGGCTCTGTGGGCTAATGTGTCAGACTGCAAAGTTGTTAGAACTGCAAGGTTGGTAGTTCAAGCTCACCAGCCGCTCCTTGGAAACCCTATACAGGCTTGCTATGGGTTGGAACCGATTGGACGGCGCTTAACAACAACAACAACAACAACAACAAGAAGTCAGTGTAGGTTTCATCAAGGGTCCTAGGACAGCTCAAGGAGAAGTTCTTCCTTTGAACTTACAGTTTGCCACTGTGCGGAGGGCAGGTCAAAGTGAGCATCAGGTGGCTCTAGGTCCACTGGAGTGATGGGTAGATGAGCTGGTTGAGTCTGGGACACCTTTGGTACCAAGGAGAGGGACTGGGGAAAGAAAACTTCCTCCCAAGGATTGCCTTCCCCTTGGACCTCCCCCAATTTGAAAGTCAGACGATGTCTGTGGAACTGTTTTGTCCTTCCTGAGATGTAAAGCTGACATGAGCCCCAAGGCATCAAGAGTCTTGGGCTCATCAGCTGCTATGGACACTGGGCAGTCAGAAGAGGACATGTGTGGGCATGCTGGGGCCTCTTCTAATTCCATGTTTTCTGAACATTCATTGTTTGCTTAAAATGGGCTCTGGTGGGTGCATTTACACCACAGAACTTGGCACATACTACCCACCAAGCCTTTTTTCCGGAGCTCAGCAGCCGTTACCCTACTCTTAGCATGCAAAGCCAGTGGGGAGGCTGACTATGAGCCACACAATCAGGGGGACACAGAGACTCGGGTAGATGGAGACAAAGATATGCCAGGTGGAGGTAGACCCAGCATTTGCATAGGTCTGAGGCGGTGGAGTCACGTGCAATCACAGTAGGCAGATTTGTGGGAAAAAGTAAAGAGTCTGCAAAATCAGGTTAGGAGTTTGGACTTGATCCTGTAGGAAGGTGATTCTTTTTTTTTTTTTAACATTTTATTGTGAATTATGTGATAGTTTACATGGGAGAACATCAGTTTTACATTCATTCTATCATATATCGTTTCATTGCCATGGTTACAATCCCCTCCATGCATCAGGAAAGTGATTCTTAATGAGGGTGATTCCTTTCTTTCCATCCTAGGGGCAATTGGCTAGGTCCATGAAGACATTTGTATAGTCAACATGGAAGGGAGGCGTGCTAGTGGCATTTAGTGGGTAGAGGTCAGAGGTACTGCCAGACATTCCCCTGCCCCTCAATCAGAACATTTTTCTGGAACAAAATGTCCAGAGTTCTGAGGTTAAGAAATCCAGCTGTAACTCACCGTGAGCTATTACAGGTTCATGATAAGGGATGTATTAGTGCCATGTATACAGTAGATTGGAAGTGCATGTGTGTGTGTGCATGTGACTGTCTAGGGACACAGATGGGGCTGCAGGCAGAGGAGCAATGAGGAGGCTGTGTCAGGATGCTGGGAATAGGCGAAGGGGCCTGACTGAGGGTGGTATGGGAAGGGGGATGTGTATGGGGCATTTTGCAGCAGGAAGTGACCTGGTTTGGAAAATGGCTGATTAAAGGTAAAGAAGGTAGGCATCAGATGCGCTCTGAAGGCCCATGGTCTCAAAGAAATGAGGGGAGAATAAAGCAGATAGAAAACCAGCTCATCTTCAGTCAGGGATTTCCAGGAGTCCTGGCATGGTGCTGTATAGGGTAAGCATTGGTTGGCGGTTAAACCCACTAGTGGCTCTTCAGAAACCTGTTTCAGAGTCACTATGAGTTGGGACTAACTTGATGGCTGTTAACAACAGCAACAGAGCGTCTGAAAGTAGCCCTGGGGCATAGTTTGCTATATGTTGGGGTGTTAAGCAAACGTTCATCAGTTTGAACCCACCAGCTGCCCCATGGGAAAAAGATGAGGCTTTCTGCTATGGCCAAGATTCTGAGCCTCGGAAACCCCATAGAGGATTATCAGTTAGACTTGACTCAGTGGATGCCAGTTGTAGTGGCTGGTGTTTGAAGCAGCTCTGGTGGCACTGTGGGCTAAGTGTTGGGCTACTAATTGCAAGACTGGTGTTCAAACTCAGCAGCCATTCTATGGGAGAAAGATGAGGCTATCTGATCCCTTAAAGATTTATAGTCTTGGAAACCAGAGGAGGCAGTTTGACTCTGTTATGTAGGATGGCTGGACTCCTGGTGTGATGCTGTAGGATAACTACTCATCCCAAGGTCAGTGGTTCAAACCCACCAGTCTCTCCTTGGAAATCCTATACAGGATCGCTATGAGTGAGAACTAAGTTAACGTCACTTAAAACAACATAGGATCACTATGAGACTGAATCGACTCATGGGCAGTGAGGATTAGCGTGTCTGAGCTCAGAATCGACCTGTCCAACCCCACTCTCTTCAGAGGAAGGGACAAGTCCTTCAATAGTGCCCCAGGGGTCTGTGGGACTAGAGATGGAGGAAATCCACATGAAGGTGGTCCTATGACATTGGAAACAGCGATCATTGGAAACAGCCAACTGCTTCCCTGGGCTGTTCCTGTCATCCTCCTCATGCTTAACAAATCCTGGACCTGGGGATGACTTCTGTCTCTGCCATGTTCCTGCTGAGCCACTCTTAGCCTCAGTTTCCTCATCTGTAAAATGGAGATGGGCAGAGGTCCCTGAGACCATCAAGGGAGAAGAGCGGAAAGTGGGACCCTACCCAGAGAAGCAATGATGCCTGAGATGGAGGCAGAGACGATGACGTGGAGAGATGGAGTAGCTGGGGACTTTAGACACAGAGGGAGAGGGGCTGTGTGCTGATGACCGGGGGCAGGGTTGCAGTGTATACCCATTGGTTGGTTGATGATGCATGGAAACGATTGTAACCATAGCAATGAAATGATATACTATAGGATGAATTTAAAACTAATGTTCTCCCATGTAAACTATCACATAATTCACAATAAAATATTTTTAAAAAAAATGGAGATGGCTCTAGGACCTATCCCATAGCCCAGCTCAGGGTCTGGCAAACTGGGGGGTGCTTGAAACAAGTGAGTGTTGTTATTCCTGTCTTAGAAAAGGAGGTTAGCAGTGGTGGATGAGGGTGGGTGGATACATGTCCCATCCTCAGAGGGTGGCTTTCTGCTAGCCTGCTGGTGCCCTGAGGGGGAGGGACACTTTAAACGCAGATCTCTGGCAGGCACCCTTGGTCCTTCGGGAAGAAGTGGGTCTTGGTAATGGAACCACGAGGATCTGGTGGCTGCCGGCAGTGAGGGTTACAGGAGATCAGAGTGAGGGGGCCACTCTCGGCCTACAGCTCTGGATTTGACCCTGAACGGAGTGGGACTTGAACCCTTGTCTTGCCTGAGGATAGTCTGTGACATGGCTGAGCATGTGGGCCCCATAGAGGGTACTTAAGTAGTGTAGGGAGGCAGGGGTTCAAGTCCTTGTAGCTCTTGGACTCACTACCTGGGTTCCTTTGAATTGGCTTCCCCTCCAGCCTGTGCATTGGAGAATCAGTGTTCACTCGGGCTATCCTGAGAGGGAGGTGTTCAGTCCCTGTGTGTTCCGTTTTCACCCTCTCCCAGCTTCAGCCAGCATCTTTGTCCGGCTTGGGCCCCAGATCTGAGCAGTATCAGCGCCATCATCTGGAGAATACTAGCAGGGGCTCTCACTGGCTCCTAGATAGAAAGAAAAAGTATCTCAAGTCATGAGAATGATTGTGTTCTCATTGCAGTTGTAAACACGACTGAAGTGTGCAAAGTCAAAATCAGAAGTTCTTCTCTGTCCCCCTATTGCTCTCCCCTATCCAGGGCACTGCTACATAGCTCATTCCTCCAGTCACTGGGTCAGGCAGGTTGTTTTGCTCATGTATGTAGTCAGGTATGCGTGGCTATGTCCATAGGAATCTGTTCTACTGGGGACCTGCCGAGTGTGGGCAGGGCAGAGCCTGGAATGCTGAGTCTTCACCCAGCCTGCTATCACCAACCAGTGAGCCTTAGGCAGGTCCAGAGGTGTCTCAGCAGGAAAGAATGCCTATGGCAATTCGTTTTTAATAGCTGAGTGATCTCTCACAGTTGGCAATGGAAATTGTGTTGGCAAATAGAAATTGCTCGTTGGCGCCTCCTCCTCCAGTGGTGCCCAGGGCACATGCCATATCTGCTGTACCCTAGATATGCCTCTGGGCAGGTCTCGTCCTCGAGTCTCAGTTCCCGTCCACTGTTTAGGGCGGGGGAGTGATCTCTCTGGCTTTGCCACTTGGACCTGTGTAGCTCATTTCGCAGTTGCAAAGTTGCAGTAGGAAATGGGTGGTGGCAGCTTCTCCTTGAATTATTTCCCAGGTAACTGCGATATGGAAATGAGCCAATAATGGCCAATTCCATGTGCAAATCACTCCAGGCTCGGCTCAGCCTGATGCACTATAAATATCTCCCTAGGATGGAGGGCAGCTCCACTGCCTCTTAGCACTTGTCCAGCGCCAGGTGCATCACCTGTTCTGTTCGGGACTCCTGGGAATCTCCTGTTTCCTGCCCGGGTCAGTGCTGGGGCCCTTGGATATATTTGGCAATCGTCACACAACCCTGAGAGGAGGGTATAATTAGCAGCAGTGGGTGGTGATGTAGCATCTGTCCTCTGGTGCAGAGTGAATTCAGATCCTGGCTCCACCACTGCTGGGGTGGGTGCTCACTCTCTCTCCGTCTCAGATGGTCCCTAAGTATCTACATCAAAGATAACACCAGGAACCCTCAGTGTCCGGTACACGTAAAGTGCCTATCAAGTGTTGGCTATTGTCAATCCTATTTTCTAATGTTGAAACTGAGCCTTAGGGAAGGTAGTAACTTACCTGAGGTCCTAGAGTCAGTAACTCACTGAGTAGATATGTCTGACTCCAAAGACAAGTTTTCCTTACTATAGCCTACCTACATCTGTGTCTTCTAAAGACTTGTTAACTGAAGGGTCAAATACTAAGGTAAAAAATTAACAGGAGTCCAGGATGCCTTTTCTTGGCTATTTTCTGGGATGCCCACCAAGCTTCTTGCTGTGGTTGTGAAATGCCATTGGGTTCATTCTGACTCATAGTGACCCTGTATTGGGTTTCTAAGGAGCAGCTTAGATTGGTGGTTAGCAGTCCAGTGCTTACCCTACAGCATCACACCAGGACTTCGTTGTTTGGTTAAAAGCTGTCCAGTCAGTTCAGACTCATAGTGACCTTATATAGGGTTTCCATGGAGTGGTTGGTGAGCTTGAACCATCGACCTTGCATTTCAAACCAATCTTGTGGTCTGGCGCTTTATTCCACACCGCTACACCCACGTCTTCAAGAGTCTGTTGCTATTGTTGTTAAGTGCTATTGTTGAGTTGGTTCCGACCGACTCATAGCGACCCTATATAGAGTTTCCGAGAAGCAGTTGGTAGGTTTGAATTGCCAACCTTGTGATTCAAACTGACCTTGTGACCCAGTGTATTCTTCTGCAGTGCCAAACCAGGACTCTATCGTTGTATTGTTGTGAAGTGCCATTGAGTAATTTCTATCTCATAGAGACCATCTCATAGGGTTTCCAAGGAGTGGCTGGTACGCTTGAACCATTGACCTTGTGGTTCAAACCGACCTTGCAGCTTTATCCCACAGTGCCACACCAGGACTCCATAGCTTTCTGGTTCTGATTGGAATTTCACCTCTGCCCCCCTGAGTTTACGTCTGTGTAAGTGAATAGATCTGATGATCTGCTGCTGAACTCTGGCGGCTGATCCTTTGTGCCGTGTGGCTGCAGGTTACCTGTAAGTGGCTGCAGGTTGCCCGTTAGTGGCTGCAGGTTGCCCGTTAGTGGCTGCAGGTTACCTGTAAGTGGCTGTAGGTTGCCCGTTAGTGGCTGCAGGTTACCAGTAAGTGGCTGCAGGTTGCCCATTAGTGGCTTCAGGTTGCCCGTTAGTGGCTGTAGGTTGCCCGTTAGTGGCTGCAGGTTGCCCGTTAGTGGCTGCAGGTTACCTGTAAGTGGCTGCAGGTTACCTG
>NW_006408716.1:5179383-5181595 GCF_000296735.1 Chrysochloris asiatica | reverse complement strand
GTTAGTGGCTGCAGGTTACCTGTTAGTGCTCTAGGGCTTTCGCCTAAGGAGGTGAAGGCTGCTTGTCACGGGGGATGGTGCTAGTGGTGCTCGAGTGGGCTCCAACTCATATCCACCCTACATAGGCTTCCTGAGGCTGCGAATCTTTATGAGAGCAGAAAGCCTCTTTTTCCTGAAGAGCAGCTGGTAGATCCGAACTACTTACCTTGAGGTTAGAAGTCCAGGGAAGAAGAAGGGAAAAGACACTTATTGAGCAACTAGTGCGGGTGTTTACAAATGGACTTCCTGGATTTATTTCATCAGCTCTAGGTTCGTAGTGGTTACGAATTGGGCTGCGAACCTTAAGGTCAGCAGTTCGAAACTACCAGCTGCTCCACAGGAAAAAGAGGAGGCTTTCTGCTCCCATAAAGATTTCCAGCCTCGGAAACCCTGTGCAGGGTCGCTATGGGTCGGAACCGACTCCACGGCACATCACCACCACCAACCAGGTTATTTTTAAAGAACTCTGGCAGTGTGGTGGTTTCGAGTTGGGCTGCTAATTTCACGAGCAGCAGTTGGAAACTACCAGCTGTTCCGCGGGAGACAGATGGGGCTTTCTGCTCCTGTAAAGATTTACAGCCTTGGAAACCCTATGCAGGGTCACTATGAGTTGGACCCAGCTCCACGGCACATCACCACCACCAACCAGGTTATTTTCGGTGCCATTTTTCAGATGGAAAAACAGATTCAGACAGACATTAGAGTAAGGTTACCTCGAGTTTTAGTGTGGCTCTATAGGATAAGTTCTGGACTGCTAACCACAAGGTTGACAGTTCAAACCTACCAGCTCGGAAACTCCATACAGAGAAGGTCACTATGTGTCCGAACTGACTTGATGGCATTTAACAGCAACAAGGCCACCCAACTAGAAAGTTCCAAAAACGGATGGCTGTGTAACTTCAAGTTCCATTGTCCCTTAGAAAAGCAGACAGTTCTCTAATTACCTGGGGTGGTGGGTGGTGGTGTGCCATGGAGTCGGTTCCAACTCACAGCGACCCTGCCTAGAGTTTTTGAGGCTGTAAATCTTTATGGGAGCAGAAAGCTGCATCTTTCTCACACCTAATTAGCACCCACCTAAGAAGCTAGCAACAGAAAAGTAAATGGAATCCAAAATATACAGATGAAAGAAAATAATAAACAGCAGAATGTAAAACAAATTAAGATAAAACTGATAAACCTCTGATCAGGAAAGATCCCAATAGATTTTATAGGACAGGGGTGAGGAGCTTCTGGTCCTAGGGCCGTATGTTCTGACTCACAGCAACCAAGGAGCAGCTGGTGGATTTGAACTGCCAACCTTGTGGTTCATGGTCCAGTGCTGATCCTACAGCGCCATACCAGGAGTCCAAGGGGTCATTTAAGGTCTTCAAACTCATTTGGTCTGGTCCTGCCGAGGCAACTGAAGTTCCACCCATCACGTTGTTAAGTGCCGTCTCATAGCTTCCCTGTATAGGGTTTCCGAAGAGTGATTGGTGAGCTTGAACCACTGACCTTGTGATTCAAACTGATCTTGCCGTCCAGCAGTTAATTAAATGCTTGACAAAATATAGCAGGCTAATTTTTACGTTGATGATTTTGTATGGTCTGTGAATGACGTTACAAACTTTGGCAGAGAAACGGTTTCCCATTCCTGCTGTAGGCATTAAAAGGGAATATAATGAGAAATGTTGTGCCAGCAAATTTTTACTTTGATGTGTGTATATGTGTGTGCGTGCTGGCAAACTTTGACACCAAGGCTGAAATGAAAAATTCTTTAAAAGACACACACAACTAAAGCTCACTGAAGAAGAAATAGAAAACTTGAAAATCCCTTTATTTAGTAAAGAAATTGAATTTATAATGAAAAACCCCTCAGGAAGAAATCCCCAGGCTCATACGACTTCCTTACTGAATTCTATCTAACATTTCAGGACTAGCTATTACTAATTTTATACAAATTATCCTGGAAAATCAATGAAGAAGGAGTACTTCCCAAGTCATTCTGTAAGGCCTGCATGATCTGGATACTAGACCAGACAAAAACATTACAAGAAAACTATAGAACATTATCCTCTAAAAACAGACACAGTAATGGTTGGTTGGAATGGTTATGTGCCATGGAGTCAATTCCTACTCATAGCCACCCTGTAAAGGGTTTCCGAGGCTTTAAATCTTTACGGGAGCAGAAAGCCTC
>NW_006408716.1:5172544-5173061 GCF_000296735.1 Chrysochloris asiatica | reverse complement strand
GCACTTAACCACAACAATAACATGACCAGTTACCAAGTGTTGTGGAATTGACTGAACCACGGTGACGCCACATGTCTGAGAGTAGAGCAAACACGAGGGTGGTGCAAACAGTAAACACAGTAGGCTGCTAACCTAAAGGTTAGAGGTTTGCATCCACCTACAGGTACCTTGGAAGAAAGTCCTGGAAATCTACTTCCAAAAACTCTGCCATTGAAACCCCCATGGAGCCTAGTTTTCCTCTGCCCCACAGAGCATTGCCATGAATCAGAATCTGAAAACCTACGCTGTGACCATCCTAAAAGGAATTCAGGTCGCATTATTAACGACCCAATGCTACTCTGAAATGAAAAGCCATTACCTTATTTTTTTAATGTTTTAGTGTGAATTATGTGATAGTTTACATGGGAGAACATTAGCTTTACATTCACCCTATTATAAATAATTTCATTGCCATGGTTACAATCCCCTCCATGCATCATCAATCAACCAAAGGGTATACACTACAAGTCTGTTCCCT
>NW_006408716.1:5156570-5171943 GCF_000296735.1 Chrysochloris asiatica | reverse complement strand
GAGGACTCCTCAACAAAATAGTAGCTATAGTATATCAAAAGGATACATCAGCATGACAAAGTAGATTTAACTCCTTACTACAAACAAGATTGGTTTAACTTTTAAAAACCAAGTCATGTGATAATACTATAACTGTTAAGGGTTATCCATAGTGACCCTGTGTAGAGTTTTTGAGGAGCTGCTGGTGAGCTTGAACCACTGACCTGTGGTTCAAACCGACCTGCAGTCCAGCGCATTAACCCACAGTGCCACACAGGTAGACACGATAAAAACCCAGCCAAGTCCATTGTTATTGAGTTTTATCTGATCCATAGTCACCCTACAGAGTCCTAGTGTGGTGCTGTGGGTTAATGCGTCAGACTGCAAAGCTGAACTGCAGGGTCAGTGGTTCAAGCTCACCAGCTGCTCCTTGGAAACTCTATACAGGGTCACCATGGGTCGGAATCGACTCGACGGCACTTAATGACAACATAGTGACCTGACAGGACAAAGTAGAATTGCCCCAGATGGCCACCTCTTTCTCCCTCACAGTGACTGGTGAGCCTCTTTGGTAGTTGCTGATAGTCTAACTTCTGTGCCACAAGGGCTTCTAATTGCAGACTTTTGTTGTTACTATGCCAGATGTTGTTGAGTTGGGATAGGATTTCCAAGGAGCGGCTGGTGGGTTTGAACTGTCAACCTTGCAATTAGCAGTTTTTCCAGTGCTGTTCCTACAGCACCAAACCAGGTCTCTAGGAGTAGAAAAAACCCCCCACTGTGGGTTCAAAGTGCAATGCTTACCATCTAGCACTATCATGCCCCCTGTTCCTGACTATTGTTGTTAAGTGCCATTGAGTTAGTTCCGAAGCATAGCGACCCAGTGCAGTGTTTAAGGAGCGCCTGGTGAGTCTGAACCACCAACCTTGTAGTTCAAACTGACCTTGCGGTCCAGTGATCTAACCCACAGTGCCACTCCAGGCCTCATATTGTTGTTAAGTGCCAGCCAGTCAGTTCTGACCCATAGTGACCTGTTATAGGGTTTCCAAGGAGCAGCTAGTGAGCTTGAACTACTGACCTTGCAGTCCAATCAACTATGTAGTCTGATGCATTAGCCCACAGCACCACACTGGGACTCTTATTGTTGATGTTGTTAAGTGTTGTCAAGTCGATTCCTATCCCTAGCGACCCTATATAGGGTTTCCAAGGAGCAGCTGGTGAGCTTGAACTACTGACCTTGCAGTCCAAACAACTTTGCAGTCTGACGCCTTAGCCCACAGAGCCACACCAGGACTCTTATTAGTGAGTAGGAAAATAATAAAGCCACACTGAAAAGTCTCTGCACTTCTCTTAGAGTGTCTAAAATTTAGAATGACATACCATGCTAAGTGTTGGGGAGGATGTGGAGACCCTGTAATTGTCATAAGCTGCAGGTGGGAATGCAAAATGGCCGTGCTAGATTACTCAGTAAGCAAGGTAAGCGCATGGATTTCATCACCTGATTAGTAAGTCAGCCCTGGCTTACCTGGCTTATTGGGTAATCCACCCCTGAAAAGTGGTACAACCACTTTGTAGAACAGATTTGCAATTCCTTAAAAAGTTGAATCTACAACTACCATGTGACCTAGACGTTATACTTCTAGATAGTAGAAGAAAGAGAAATGAACTCATATGCCCCCAAATACTTAGGCATAAATATCCATAGCAATTTAATTTGTAATAGCTCCCAATTGGAAACACTGAAATATTCATCAATAAGCAAATGGAAAACCAATCAGTGGTAAATCTATACAATGGAAAGCTACTCAACAATACATTGGAATCAGTTATTGGTACAAGAAACAGTGTAGATGAATTTCCAAATAATTATGCTGAGTGAAAGAAGACAGATGGAAAAGAGTACATATTACATAGTGTTGATTCCATAAAAAACAAAACAAAACTACTCTTAAAAATGTAAATTTATAGTGACAGAAAGCAAATCGGGACAGGGTTGGGAGACAGGCAGTCATGGAAGGGAGAGAGTACAAAGGGATTTGAGGAAACTTGAAGCTTGAGAGATGTGTTCACTATCCTGATTGTGGTGATGATGTTTCAAGGGTGTATACACCTGTGTCAAACTGTGTTACATTGTATCCTGCAATATATGCAATTTATTGCACATCAGTTACACTCTACTAAAACTGTTAAATCGTATTGCCTGGTCCCATACTTTCTGTCACAGGGTCTTTTTCTGTACACCAAGGAAATTTGCATACCTGTATTCATTCAGACAATTGCATATCCCATAGGGTTTTCACAGACTTCTTAGTTTGGTCATCCAATTGTGTGACATCACCACATAAGTGAGCTTGCTGAAATTCCTGTTATCCATAGGAGAGACAGGATGGGAAATTGGGATGATATTGTACCGGAAAGCAATGGGTAGTTTCAGGTAATAATTCCTGAAATACACCACAAAGAAAGCTACGTGAATTGTGATCCTCTAGAAACCTACAGCACGGTTTTTAATCTCAATGTCATAATTTCCCTCCTTTATCGACAGTCTGCATTAGGGTTTATTAACAAGTTTCTGGCTGTGTGGAATCCATCAGGTGGGGATAGATTTGGTTGTCAGTTATGGAACAGTGGTGGAGAGAAGCTGATCAGATGAGCTCTGACAGCTTGGTGATTATCATGCCTGGGACTATGTTGCTGTGATGGGGCCAAGCTGACCAGTCTCACTGTGGAGCAGTTGGTTTCTTTCCACAAAGAAATTAATTAGTGGCAATCGGTGGTAAGCATTGTGGAAACCCCTGCCCATCGCCTTTTGTTTTGGTGTCCTGGAGCTGAGCTGAACCCTTTATTTGGCTAGGAAGGAGGCAGAGACGAATCACTAGTTCCTTTTGGGAAGTATAGGCAGACCCTACCTGCCTCTCCTGCTCCACATCCCAATACCAGGACCACTGGAGAGCTGAGCGTTCATCCCCAGGGTGCTCTGCTTTGATGTGGAGCGCTAGTGTAGGTGGGAGGGAGTCGGAAGCATTGGAGTCAAGCTTTTGCAGGAATCCTGACCCACGGCTTGTTCCATCTCTTAGTGTGCTGATCAGTGGGAGCAAGGCCATGGCAGGTTTGCTCAACTCTTGAATACTGAAGAGCAAAGTTCTAAACTTCTACAGGTAATGCTCTGGTGTACTGCAGGTTCCCGGAGAATGGGCATCCCCAAGGTTTGTGTCCTCAAGGAACTTACTTTCTCCTATAGGGCATGGAATAAGTAAATAAGGAAAGCAAACAAGATAAATACTGACAAACAATTAGTAAATACTTGTTACTTCATGCACAAAATACACATGACTGTGTCTCATGCGAAGGTCTTTCCTTGTCTTCATCGACTCCATTGTTGTTATTAGACTCTACAAACTCCCCGAAATCGTATGTGTGTTTGTGTGGGTGTGTTTCTGCCTTTTACCTGGGAAAAGTCTGCTGTTTGCACCAGGTGCTTTAAATGTCTCTACAGGCTGCTAACCTCAAGGTCAGCAAAAACTTTCTGCTCCAGTAAAGATTTAGAGTTTCAGAAACCCTATACAAGGTTGCTATGAGTTGGAACGGACTCCAAGGCACACCCCCACCCCCACCATTGTGATGAAGGGTGGACTCATACTTCCAGTTCATCTGCCCTCGCGTGTCCATAGGCATATACTCTTCTGACCCACCATGATGCCCACTGTGTATCTCCCTAATTTAACTCACTTCCAGAGAGGACTGTGCTCCCTTCCCTAGATGGGATCTGCACTGTGACTCTCCTCTCTGGCTACCTGAGTATACAGCGAAAGTGCACACGCACCTTGGCTTTCTGCAGAAGGCAGTTGTTGCTCTGTCCCAGTCCATGTATCTTCCTTGCAGCCATTAGAAAGGGACCCTCACACACCACGGAAGGTCTTGGCTCCCTTGGGCCAGGGTTTCAGAGACAGCTTCCTGGAGAACCAGTTAGGTCCTGCTAGCTCTGGTAGCGTAGTGGTTACGAATCGGGCTGCGAACCTTAAGGTCAGTGGTTTGAAACTACCAGCTGTTCCGCTGGAGAAAGATGAGGCTTTCTACTCCCGTAAAGATTTACACCCTCGGAAACCCTGTACAGGGTCGCTATGGGATGGAACCAACTGGACAGCACTTAACAACAACACCCCCAGCCTTGCCACCTGACTCCATAAGGTGAGGGCTGAAGTGGGAGGCCTTGGATAGGGGACAATTTCCAAGTTCCCCTGTGAGGGTCTGGGTGAAGGGCTCACAGTCAAACACTACTATGGATTAAGGCATGGGGGTTGTCAGGAACATTTGCTCCCAGTCCCGTTGCTGACAGATGAGATGTGACTAATAGAATCCTACTTCGTGTCCATTAAACTCACCCCATTCTGGGTGCTCAACTAACATTGTAATCACCCTCCTTCCCGCATACCCTAGCTTTGTCTCTTACAGCTCTAGCAATTCATACGAGTAGTGTGCCATGTCTAGAGTGGATTCATGGCACTGAACCTCTCTCTGGTCCACACACTTTCCCTGAGCTGGAGAGACCTGCTTTGTGGCCACCAGCTCATGCCTCTGCTGAGAGCCGTGAAGGATGGCCTTGATGTACTAATGTTTCTATGGTGCTCCACAGACTAACCTTCCTGAAACCAGGGCACATTGTATGTCCCGGGGCCACAGGGAACTGTGGACATCTGCTGTGACCTGGGGCTTAGTGTCCAAGGACGTTTCCTGTAGAACCAAAGGAAAAGATCATAGAGGCATTTTATCCTTCTTTTGTTTCAGGCAAAGAGAGTGCACCTCATGCTGGGGGGCCATGGCATGGCATGTATGTCTGCATGTTCCTGACATGAGGCAGGTTTTCTCAGAGCCCTTTGCTTTCCCAGTCAGCTCAAGGAAGCCGTTTGGAGACCACTAGTGTCTAGTCTGTGCCACACTGGCTCGGTACAATGGGTCTGCAGCACCTCACAGGCCTTTGCCCGCCACATGAACAGCATCTAAGCAAAGACCGCTCCCTGCCCATCTTGGGCTTCTTCCCCACAAGGGTGTCTGTTCCTTAAGTTCCCAGGTCCCCACTACAGCCCCCTCATAGTTGGTAGCTGCAGGGGCTCCGGGGAGTGTCTGTAGCCGTTTGTGTCACAGGTTCACAGTATGGATGTTCTGGGCCAATTCCAGGGTCCACACAGACATGACCCATTAATGATGTGGGAGATCTTGGGAGAGGCTCAGAGTGGCTAGCTTCCCCCATTGCTCATGAGCCACCCATGCCTTGGCCTCAGTCAAATGTGGGCTGGCAACCTTGGTCCCTCCACGGTCCTTCCCTCTGCCCCATGACTGACACCTGTTCTCAGTGTGGATTCTGGGGAGGGGGCGCATAGTCAGTGTGGGATGTGGGATGCCCCAGAACCACGTTCTTCACAGAGAGCAAGGCCGTCATGCAAAGTGCTCCAGAGATGGGCTAGACAGGCTGGGCTAGACCTAGGCCAGCTCTGTGAGTAGGGTTCTGGAAAGCCATGGATCACTTTGTGCCCCAACCTCATGTGCTTGTGGGTTGAGAAGAGCAGTAATCGAGGTTAACTATACAGGACCCTACAAGGTGCTCTGCTGTGATCTTCTCTGGCCTCGGTTCCCTCTGACCAGTTGGATGTTCTTTCTCAGAGGCCTGGCTGGTCTCTTCACTTTGGACCACCACTGGGCAACACCTTCCTTCATCTAGTCCTGCCCCTATCCTGAGCCCCCCTGGACTCTTCCTCTGTACTGGGCTGACAAAGCTCCAGTTCCTCTGTGGTTTCCCAGGCCTTCCTTAAGAGTGATTTGGATGATGTCCTCTGAATAGGATTTCATTTGGATCCTGGGACTGTCCCACTCATATGCCACAGTGGTATTAGACATGTCCCCTTCCTCCCTCCCTGTGTAGGAGGCCGGTCTTTTGGGGATAGAAGGCAAATGTGCACGATTGATTTGTTGTTATTGTTAAGTGCCAATGAGTGGGTTTCAACTCATAGCAATCCTGTATAGGGTTTCTGAGGAACAGCTAGTGGATTTGAACTGTTGACCTTTCAGTTAACAGTCCAGTGCGGATCCTACAGTGCCACACTAGGTGGGTGGCTTTTCACAGATCTCTCTGGAGTAGAATAGCTGACGTCCTATTGAATATTTACTTACACTTTATTCATTGGCTTGTGCCTTATTCTTTAATGGCCAAGAGGACTGTCTGACTGTAGGTGGGTGTGGGTCCTGGATCAGGGTGTAGTCAATTTGTGTGAGCCATGACTCCTTGGAAGGTGCTCCGCTGGGTTAATCTTGGTTCAAAAAGACCTTCCCATGGGTGGAAGAACGCTGTCTCTCTCATGACCCAGGAGAAGTGATTTAAGGGGCCCTGGGACACCCCGGATCGCATTGTCTGTGAAGAACAAGTAAAATACAACACTGCCTTGTGGCCTTGGACAAGCAAGTTCCACTTTGTGTGCGTCACTTTCCTTCCTTGACCTCTGATGGTAGAAGTGACCACCTCCTTGAGTTGTGAGGAATACAGAGGATGACCCAGGTGGACATGCCCGGTACCTCACCTGACTGGCAGGAGAAGCCTGATGCATTGTTTAAATATGTCAGAGTTCAACTGTGGATCCCAGGGATGAAGGGGACGGAACAGAGCTGTAGCCTGCAGCTGGTAGGGGCCAGACTCCTTGACTGGGAAGTAGGGAGTGAGCTGGTATCTTGCTTGGGAGGGTCTGTGACAGACAGAGGCCCCCTGTCTGCTCTGTGGGCTCACACCTCTAACTGAGTGCTCACTCTTGAAAGGACTTTCTGCCCCTGAGTTT
Organism: Chrysochloris asiatica; assembly: GCF_000296735.1. Lineage (NCBI taxonomy): Eukaryota > Metazoa > Chordata > Mammalia > Afrosoricida > Chrysochloridae > Chrysochloris > Chrysochloris asiatica. The sequence continues at coordinate 5,165,146 of NW_006408716.1, read as the reverse complement.
GGATAGGACCAGGATATTGGTAGTTATCCCAACTTGACCTGATGAGTATTCCTTGGGTGCATGGTACTGATTTTGAGTTTCTGAACTCATTGGTCCCATTCAGTATTATGTAGAGATTCTGGGGAGAAACAGTTTGCTGTCAGGCAAAGAACCTTTCAAACAGAGACTTTCAAAGTCAGAAAGGGCCACGATGGCTTGGGGGTGGCTCCCAGGGTCAACAATTTGGATGGACTGACCACATAATCTAAGGAGCTCGTAGGATACCATGTGTAGGGCATGATTCTGGATTAGAGTGTACATGTGACAGACAAGTGCTGTGTGGTCATCTTGATGCATGGGTTCGGAGCTTAGTCTTTTTTGGGGACTGTCCCCTGTAGCAGTTGGCTGAAGTCCCCCTGCCCTTATGGGGTTAATCATGAGGTATGGTGAAGGGGGAGCCTGAATGGCCTCCTCGCTCATACCTCTGTACCAGTTTGCCAAAAAGCCATTCATTTTACCCAAATAGAGCACATCACTGACTAGCCTTTTGGTGAGTGAGTGAAGATGTTTTCCTTTGGGTTTTATCAGAGCCCACATCTTTACCTGTGTGTCTTCTCCCCGCCCCCTCCTTCACTGCTCTTCAGGCACAGTGCCCTAGGCAGACCAACGCAGTAAAATGAAGGTAAGACTTAGAAAAATGCTCACTTGGGGAGTTGGCTGCTCATCAAAATTGACATTTGGGAAATGAGCGGTCATCAAAATTGACATTTGGGAATTGGCTTTGGGAGAGTTGACCACTTGTAGAACTGATCATTTGATGATTTTGCCATCTGGGGAACTGATTTTAGATATTTTATTTGTGTTGAATTAACCTCATTTTGAAGTGAGACTTCAGCGCAAGCGTTTCAGGAAGCCAGAGGCCTCATTACTTGACAAGTCGCCCATGAGCTTCTCAGAATGGGGCTCAGTTACCGCATCATGCAGGAAAAGGCAGCATTTCTGCACTCAAGGGAGCTGAGATGGGCGCCTGTGATGGATAGGAGTCTCCCTGTCTCACATACACACATACACACACAGAGGAGTAAATTGGATATGGGGCAGGTTTTCCCATGGGTGGTTCAGCAAGCAGCCCTAATTGGAGGAGTAGGGAAGAGACATACTCAGTAATTAGTCTAAAACAACCCTCTTGCTGAGCGTTAGTGGCCAATAAATTCTCCAGGAGCAGCCGACAGAGCTTTTTCTTTGCTGGGATTTTCTTTCTGTTTTGGAAACTCTTGTTTCTGGTCGATGCGTTCATCTTTGTCTCCTCTCAGAGTTGGTGGGGACCCAGCAGGCAGTGACAAGTGTAGGGGACAGACTGTGCTGTCTGCCTGTGGACATCTGGGGACTCAGTGTTGGAACTCACCATTCCTCTCCATATCTGGCCCCTCCTATCTTGACATCCACCACCAGGACTGGGTGAGGGAGGGAAGAGGTACCCCATATTGTCTTTCACAGTGCTCAGCTGCTTGATCGCTAGCTCTTTATGAACGTCTTTGCATCTGTTCTTTCTCCACTTCAGCATTACAGACTCTAATGTATTCTTACAGGGATTAATACAGTTGCAACCTATTGGCGTTTTCTAGACCAGAAATCCACTCCCTTGGCCACCAGAGGGGAGTTGGAAACACAAATTTAATCAGATCTCCAGCAGTCGAATCTCAGTCTGAAAATTTCAGAGCTCTCCATTGTCTCAGGATCAAGTTCAAGCATTGTAGCGGGACACCTAAGTCCCTTCCCAACAGGACCTCTTCCTTTTTTTTGCCAGTATCATCTTTGGATACTCTCTCCTTTCGCTTTATTCCCCGGCAATGGTAAGATTACTTTTAGTTCTCAAAACATGTAGGGGCTACTCTCTGTTAGTGCCCCTCCTTTTCAGATCTCAGTGCCTTTGCACATACTGATCTCCCTGCCTGGAATGCCTCTTCCCCACTTGTGCAGAAGTGAGTTTAATAGGCCTTCAGTACCCACTCAGATAAAATCATCTTTGTCCTTTTAGGTAATAGGAGACACACTCGTTTGCATATTGCTGTTCTCCCTGGATGACGAGTATTATGCTTCAAACAGTGTGCATCTCCATGTCCTGCTCTTCTCTCATCCGTGCCCCAGACTATGACCTTGGAAAGCAAGGGATTTGTTTTCTTCACTTCTATATCCCCAGCATCTGACTCAGCACTGAGCACTTAGTTGGTCCTCTGGAATAGATATCCAGATTACCTTATTTTACACGTGTTTCCCGAATCTCCACCACCAGGCCTGTCTCTAGGCACTGGGGACATGGCCACGAACCTGACCACATAGAACCTGTGTTCTGGTGAAGGAGATGGACAATAAACAAATAGAAGAAAGCATGTGAAATATGGCACCAAGAACCAGCAGTGGAGACAGAGAACGCACAACCAAAAAGTCAGAGACCAGAAGAGGAGGTCCAGAGAAGAAGGTGCTCCAAGTGCTGGCGGAGAACATGAAGTGAGGGATGCACTGAGCATTGGGTTTCCCGGGGTGGAGGTCTTGATCAAGCATATGAGAGGAGCCAGTGCAGTGAGGTGGTAGACAGCGATGGAAAGAGTGAGTGGAGACACTTCTTTACAGAATAAATAAAGGGGTGAGAAGACATGAGGGGGCGGTTGCTGGAGGAGCACGTGGGATCAAGAGAGGGACTGTGAAATTAAGATGGGCGCTCTGACAGTGTATGTGTCTTGATGGTGGAGTCCAAGAAAGAGCGTGCTGCACAAAAGAGAAATGGGACAATCACTGGAACCATGTCTGTGAGAAAGAATGGGAGCTATGCTCAAGGTGTGTCTTGTTACCATTACTGAATCCAGTGAGACTGAACCTACTGGCTTCCCCTGGCACCATCAGCCAGCAGGCCATGATGAGCCCAGTACTGGGGAATTGCTGGGCTGTGTGGGGACCACTCCTGAATATCACAGTCAGCACCATCAACAAACACTTCTAGCTCAGGTGGAGTACAGGATGGGACAGGGGCAGCTCCCATAGATGTGGCCAGCAGATGGCTGCTAACAGGGCATTCGGCAGGTGGATGTTGGGAGCAGGTATGACTGGGTGGGTATTCCAGAGAAGAAGTGATGTGCAAGGGTTAGGTATGGGGTAGGATTCATACCTCTCCAGGCTGGTGGAGGCACGAGCAGAGAGTGGTGTATGGGCTGAGGCTTCGAACTCCTGCTAAGGGAAGTGGAAGTAGCTGTTGTGTTGCTTACGTGCTGTTGAGTCAGTTCTGTCTCATAGCATCCCTGTATAGGGTTTCTAAGGAACAGCTGATGGATTTGAATGGCCAACTTTGTGGTTCGAAGTCCTGTACTGATCCTACAGTGCCACACCAGGAGTCCCAGGGGAGGTGGCAGTAGTCAAGGACAAATCAGAGCCTCAGCTCTTCAGCTTCTGAGCAGCTGTGCATGGGTCTAGGTGGGAGCTAGGCAGAGTTGGCTAGGGGGACGGACGCCCTGTCATCAGCAGTGCACTGCAATGTGGGGACCTGGCCATCGTTCACTCAGCAACACTGCCACACCATCTCTCTGCCAGGTCAGTGTGGGCAAATGGGGGGCAGGGAGGGGCTCACAGGCATAAGTTTCATGGCAGAGGCCATTAGACCTTTGCGTCTCATTGGGGTGTCCTAAGTTGACTTGATTAAAGTTATTATTTGTGGTTGAGGCGAAGACCTGAGATTTGAATAAGACAATGGGTAAGAGCCATTGGGAGGAGTGAGTGGTACCCAGAAATGCTCCCAGGAATCTAGGTGGTCCCTCAATGCTGGATGGAGAGGCAGGAGGGAGGGATTGGAGGCATTTCTGGGAGAGGAAGTAGCATGACCCTAGGCTTAAGGACAAGGGTTGTTTGGGTGCCCTTGGCTAGAAAGGTTTGCTTCTGTGGGCATGCACCACCCTGGAACCAGTAATCAGTGTCTGCCTGTGATTTGTATCTGTTTACCAACTGGATATTCACATGGAGACATATGTACATGTAGGCCCACATGTGTGCCTCCATACATGTCAGCAGTAAGCAGAAAAATGTCCGTGCATCCCTCCATCCATCTGTCTGAACTGATGTATTGACTTGTCCATCTTTTCCGTCTTTGTGGGTTGGAATAAATGCTGTTCAGATGGTGTTCAGCTCCATTAGCACTTTCATACTTATTACATATTATATTCAGTCATGGTGGTATGTCCACTCTTCCTCTGATAGAAAAACTATCCCCTCTCACGGTGCATCTCTGCGTTGGGTAGAGGCACAAGGGCACCCAACCCCCCATACAGGGTACCCAAGTTCTTGACTCTTCACCTTCAGGTTGGGTGTCTTTTGCATGCAGGGCAGCTCACGTGGAGTGGTCCACAGAGTGGGAAGGGAGGAGGAGTCCACTCTTAAGGGCCCCTTTGAGTCTCCTCCTGTCTGCTCCCAGTCAGTCCCCTTGCGTAAAGAGATCTTGCCTGGCCCACTGTCTCCTCTTCTCTGATTTACTATTTTTAGGTTCACAGTGCCTCCTCTCTCACCTTTCACTAGACTGGACCTCCTTTGGATCTCAGAAGTGAGAAATGGAAAACTGACCCTAAGTCTTGGTTGGCAGGTGGTTTTTTGAGGGTTTAAAAATTTTTTCTCCTTCAGTGTGGGCAAGGAAGTAGAAAAATAACTTTTGGAAAGTAAAAAAGAAAAGAGGGAGAGACTAACTCATTGAGAATAACCAGACTTACATGTAAAGACATATCTATCATCTATACCTAGTCTATGCCTCTATCTTTATATCGATCCTGGTGCTGTGGGCTAAGACGCTGGACTTCAAAGTCAGTTTAAACCGCAAGGTCGGCGGTTCAAGCTCACCAGCCGCTCCTTGGAAACCTTAATCAGGGTTGCTATGGGCCGGAACTGACTCGGCGGCATCTGCATGTCTGTATAGCTGTCTATGCCTATATGTAAAGATTAGTAGCATTGGGAGTTCTCCACAAGGTTGCTCTGAGTTGAAGTCCAAGTGATGACCGTGGGTTTGGTTTTTATGGTTATGCATACATTTATGTAGTTAGTTATCCATGTGCCAGTTCGGACTCACAGGGGTTCTATGCACAGTGGAACAAAATATTATATGGTTCTGCCCCATTTTCAGTCACTGGCATGCTTGAGTTGATGATAGCCTCTGTGTGTATTGAGTGCCTTCCAAGTTACAGGGCTCATCTTCCAGCACTATGTTGTTGTTATTGTTAAGTACACAACATTCCCTTATGATCCATAGGACTTTCATTGATTAATTCTGGGAAGTGGACCACTAGACTATTCTTCCTGGTCTCACAATTTGGGAGCCCTGTTGAAATCTGTTCTCCATGGGTGACCCTGCTGCTAGTTGAAATATGGTTGCGTAGCTTCCAGTATTCCGGCAACAGGCAGGTCAGCACACTAGGACAAACTGACAGGTGTATGGTGGCCTAGGCCTGAACTATTCCAATTCCTATACCTATGCATAGAGTCTCTGGGTGGTACAAAAGGTTAAGCACACTAGCCAAAAGATTGGCATTTTGAACCCACCCAGAAGTGCGTCAGAAGACAGGCCTGGTGATACGATTCTGAGCGATCACCGCCTTGAGAACTCTATGGAGCACAGTGTACTCAACACACCCGGGGTCACCATCAGTCAGAACCGACTCCATGGTAACTGTCGTTAAGTGCTGCCCGACCAATTCTGACTTAGAGCAACTCTGTATTGGATTTCCAAGGAGCCACTGATGGGTCTGAACCACTGACCTTTCACTTAGCTGTTCAGTGCTTATCCAGTAATGCCGCACTAGGAGTCCTATGACAAAACGCCTTTATTTCTGAAGCTTTTATTGTGAATTATGTGTTAGTTTGCATGGAAGAACATTATCTTTACCTTCATCCTATTGTATTCATTTCATTGCAATGATTACAATCCCCTGCATACATCATCAAACAACCAAAGGGTATACCCCATACGCCTGCCCCCCGGCCTATGACAACTTTTTGTTGTTAAGTGCTGTCGAGTCAGTTCCAACTCATAGTGCCCTTATTATATAGGGTTTCCATAGAACACCTGATGAGTTTGAACTGCCAACCTTGTGGTTTGCAGTCCAGTGCTTAGCCTACAGCACCACACCGAAAGTCCTATGACAGCTGTTGTTATTGTTATGTGCCATCAAGTTGGTTTTGACTCATAGTGACCCTGTATAGGGTTTCCAAGGAGTGGCTGGTGAATTTGAACCACTGACCTTGCGGTCCGGTGCTTTAGCCCACAGCGCTATGACAACTAGTAACAGCAAAATCCTATAACCCATGCCATCTGTCTGTTGACATATATACCCATACACACACTACTGACACCAACACATTTACATACATATCTTTCTGGGTTTTTTAAGGGAAATGAAAGATAGGTTTATTATGAGCAGAGACATTGTTACAGAGGAAGGTAAGCAAGAACGTTCACCTTGCAGAGGGAAAGGAGATGGAGCCTCTTTAGCTAAGTTTTTATGATTCTCTAAGATCCTTTGAGGAGTCCTGGTGTGGCACTGTAGGATAAGCACTGGACTGCAAGGTTGGTTTGAACCACAAAATCGGTGGTTCAAACTCACTGGTCACTCCTTGGAAACCCTATACAGGATTGTGATGAGTTGGAACCGACTTGACAACGCTTCACAACACAACAACAAGAAGATCCTTTGGGAAACTCGTATACTCTCTTGGGGGCAGAAAAGAGACAAAAGGGGGCAAAATATAGACTAGAAGTGACTTCAGAGTGATATCAAACAATTGGATATGGGAATGGACTTTATCAGAATCCTGCTATGAAAATACTATGAAAAAACACACACCGATATATGAGACCCCTGGGAAATTTCAGTAGTGCTTCGATATTGAAAGGTATTAAAGGTGTTTTTTTTTAAGGAGTATTCTTGGTGTTGTGCTTTCGCTTTTTAAAAAGAATCTTTGTGTTTTAGATAACACATTGAAATGTTTACATGTGAAAATAAAATGGGATGGACAAGATGAGAAGATATAAAGCTGCATGATAGTTCTGTGGGGGTTCAGTTTGTTGAATGTTTGAACTTTGCCGTATTATGTCAAATAAAATAGCATAATTCTTTTTAATTTTAGGCTTTATGTCTTAACTTTTATGAAGTCTTAGGTGCTTTTATCACTTGCCAGCTAGAGAGAGGAGCAGATGGCAGAATGAAGGGATAAGAAATGGGCAAATATTAATGAGAACAGGAAACTATCAAATGGGCTTCCTGGATAGCTTGCTTTTATCCCTGGATAGGTCTGAAAAATTAAATGCATATAAGAGAGTCACATTTCTGGGTAGAAATTGATTCATAGGATGAGATTAAATAGTGCAGTACTTTGTGGTTCCTGGATGCTTAACTGTGTGCTCTGGAACCATGCGGCCAGGTCTTACCACTGAGTAAACCTCTGACCTTGGGTTGTGGTTGTTGTTAAGTGCCGTCAAGTTGATTCTGACCCATAGTGACCCTGTGTAGGGTTTCTGAGGAGCAGATGGTGAGCTTGAACTACCGACCTTGTAGTTTTAACGACTTTGCAGTCTGCCGCACCAGGGCTGACCTTGGGTAGTAACTTCTGTTTGCAAAACGAGAATAAGTGGGCACCTATTATATAGCCATGCAGTAGAATAGTATGCAGCCACAAAAAGTAATGGAGTACTGATACTTGCTACAACATACTGAACGTCAAAACATCACTCTACGTGAACGACGCCAGACGCTGAAGGCCACATAATGTATGATCTCATTTATAGCCAATTCTATGCAAGCAGAAAGGAGGTTAGTAGTTGCCAGAAGCTAGAGGATATACCATAGACCAACTGCTAGAAGAACATACAGGTCTCGGTTGGAAGAAGTACAACTGGAATGCTCTTTGGCAGCTAGGCTGACCAGACCTCGTCTCTCATACGTCACACATGTTACCATGCAGAAGGACGTCATGCTTGGTAAAATGGAGTGTCAGCAACAAAGAGGAAGCTCCCCAATGAGATGGAATGCCATGGGACAGTCACAGTGGGCTCAAACACAATTCTGAGGAGGACGCAGGATCGAGCACTGTTTCGAGCACGCAGGATCGAGCACGTGTTGTGCACAGGGGTTCTCTGAATCCAAAGTGACCGGGCAGCACCTAACAATGACAACAACAGAGCTTCTTTTTGGGAAGATGGGAGTGTTCCAAATTAGATTATGGTCACAGCTTGAATTTGCTATAAGCCATTTACTTGTATACTCTAAATAGTTGAGTTATAGTGCATGTAATTTAGATCTCAATTTATTTTTAAATTATACCTCTGTCTTTAAGAAACACTTCGATGTCACAGGGTTGAGTTAAGGATTAAATGAAATGCATTGTATAAAACATTTAGGAGACGCCGGCACATCACACGGTGGGGCCAGACTGTCAGACTTGTGATGTCTCTTCACTGTTACTATAACCAGTTGGAGTCCTAGTGTGGCACTACGGTTATTGCGCTAGACTGCAAAGTTGGTTTCAACTGCAAGGTGGTGGTTCAGGCTCACCAGTCGCTCCTTGGAAACCCT
>NW_006408716.1:5148029-5154798 GCF_000296735.1 Chrysochloris asiatica | reverse complement strand
GTTGTAGCCCCATTTTAGGTATTCCAATCAGTTATAGGTAGAAGATGGACGTACAAGTTTTCTGTGGTGATGTTTCCAGCTTTCTCTCCCCATCCAGTGTCTATTTTATAATATAATGCAAGGAAAACCAGAGAATTGATGCATTTGAATTATGGTGTTGGAGGAGAATATTGAAAGTGCCATGGGCTGCTGAAAGAACCAACAGATCTGTGTTGGGAAAAGTGCAGCCAGAGTGATCATTGGATGCTAGGATGGCCAAACTTCATCTCATACTTTGGACATATTGTCAGGAGGGACCAGTCGCTCGAGAAAGGATATCATGTTTGGCAGGGTGGAGGGTCAAAGAAAAAGAGGAAGACCCCAGCGAGATGGATTGGCAAAGTGGCAGCATCAATGTGCTCAAGCGTGGCAATGAGAGTGAACTTGACCCAGAATCTGGTAATGTTTTCGTTCTGCTGTGCATAAGGTCGCTATGAGTCGGTCTTGAGTCAATGGCACCTAACAACAACAATATAAGGCCAAATAATAACTAATTGAATAGAGTAGCCATCTCCCAATTTTTGTGACTCTGTAGGATAAGCACTGAACTGCTACCTACCTGCAGGATTGGCATACAAACTTACCAGCCACTCCTTGGAAATCCTATCAGGGTCACTATGAATAGGAACCTATTTGATGGCACTTAATAACAACAATGTTTGTTTCTTCCATGTTTCTTAGTTGACTAAAATGTGGTGAGAGAGACCGAGAAGAGGGCTGACTTGCATGGCATGTTGTAGCTCCATTTTAGGTATTCCAATCAGTTCTAGGTAGAAGTTATATTGCAGAACTGAGGGAGAGGAAACCTTGGCATGTAGGATTTCCTTTCCTTTCCAGAATCAGGCTTGCAGACACAGGTGCATGGGAAATTTTGTCTGTCCCAGATCCCTTCAGCATCCTGGTGTGGTACTGCAGGATAATGCACTGGACTGTAAGGTCTGTCTGAACTGCAAGGCTGGTGGTTCAAACCTACCAGCCGCTCTTTGGAAACTCTATACAAGGCTCGCTATGGGTTGGAATGGACTTGATGGCATTTGATAACAACAACAGGTCATTCTTGTGGGTGTGAGATGAGTGACCAGAGTCCCTTTAACGGAAACGGTGGCTTCCCTGGTCCGGCTAAAGCATGATTCCCGCCATGGTGTGGTTCTCAAATGTAACTGCACTTTACACTCAGTTGGGTCATTTTAGAAAGTAGTCATGCCTGGGTCCTTCAGATTGTTGTTGTCAGCTGTTGTCCATTCAGTCCTGACTCCTGCTGACCACCTGCACGATGGAATAAGACCCTGTTAGCTCCTATGCTGTTCCCATGATCAGTTACAGATCCATAAGCTTTTCTTTGGCTGAATTTTTGGAGGTAGGTCTCCAGCCCTTTCTCCCTACTCTGTCTTAGTCTAGAATCTCCACTGAACCCTGTGCAGTGTTGAAGAAACACCACTTGATCTGACAGCTAAGAGGTGGCTGTATTTGAGGTGCATTGGTCTGAAATCAAGTAGCTCTGGTGATGCAGTGGGTTAAATGTTGGGCTGTTAACTTCAAGATGCAAGATTGGCTCAAAGTCACTAGTTGCTGGAGAGAAATGAGACGGTCTGTTCTTATCAAGAATTACTGGCTCAGAGACCCTCTGGAGTAACTCTACTGTGTGCTATGTGTTTGCTATGAGTCAGAATTGACTCGCTAGCTGTGGATTGGCTGGAAATTGAACCTGCATCTCCCACGTGGGATATGAGAATCATACTACTGAACCACTATTGCCCTCTGATGTAACTGGGATAGGGTTACTGGGATATCCTGGGCTGCAAAACGACTCAGAGTTTCCCAGTGAGTCTCATCTGTAGCAGAACCGGAGACCCACTACCTCACAGAGAAGACACATGGGTTGGGAAGTTGCAAGGCAAATCAAGAGTACTTAATTAGTGAGGGGAGGCAGTTTGGAGGGTAAACATTTCTCTTGATTTGTGTGGTGAAAAACCTGTGAGTAAACAGGCTATTTTAAACTACAGCATTCTACTTAAAATAAATGGGAGACACATCTCCAAGACTTCATTCAGCTTCAAGAACATGGATCAAAATAGTTTCATTTCTGCTCTGACACATCCCCAATGCAGAGCTCTTCCTTCTTTGTCAACGGAACATGTCGACCAATAACCTCTGGCGTTGGGAGCTTGTGCAGACAGTGACAATGGAAAATTCCGCTTAGCCGCGGGCTCTTTGAAGATTGCTTCTCTAGCTTCTTCTGTCCCTAGGGAAACAAGGGCCCGTGTCCCCTGGAGACAGAACAGTCCCCACCAGGGAGAAGGAAGGGCCCATTCATTCAAGACCAGGGTGGTGCCCTCCTTCAGGGAGGCGATGGTAACTCCCATTCTTGGAAGGGCCGCTGTATGTTCTGCACCAAGACCTTTATGAATGTGATCTTCAATGTCTTCAAAGTCAGATTCCTGTAAAAAGGGAATGCATTCAGCTGCCCACTCAAAGAATTGGACGATCAAGTCCACTCAGAGGTGACCCGGAAGAAATGCCTGGCAACTTGTCTCCAAAAAGTCAGCCATTGAAGAGCCCATGGAGTGAGCTCGACCTTGATACACAGAGTCACCATGAATTGGAGTTGGCTTGATGGTAACTGGTTTTGGGAATCCCTGGGTAGTGCAAACAGTTACTATCTTGGGCAGCTAACTGAAAGGTTACGGGTTTGAGCCTACCTAGAGGTGCCTCAGAAGAAGCACCTGGCAATCGACTTCTGAAAGATCAGCCATTGAAAACCCTACGGAGCCCAGTTATATTCTGAACGCATGGGGTTACCATGGATCATCATCAACTCCATGGGAACTGGTAAGGTGAGGCTAGAGGGGGAAGAGGCATGTCCAAGGACTCATAGGTGGTGTGTGGTATAGTAGGGATTAGAACTCCATGTGCCTCACTATACCCATGGCTCACCAGCTCATAGGCAGGAATCACTATGCACACGAAGGGTGTGGGGTACAGAGGGGCCGCCTTTGGTTGCCACATGGTTCTGGGGGCTGGCATGGCTGGTCCCTTTAGCTTCTTGACTCCCTGGCATTTCCTGAGAGGGGCTCTGTGGGAAATTTGCTTTTCAGAGAAGACCCAGTTGCCTGAATCCCTAGCAGTGCTGATTGGGAATCGGAGGGCTAGGTGTCTGAGTCCTCCTGTGAGCAGCTACCCGCTCCACACCCCCATCCCCATGTTCCCTGAGCAACAAGACAAATGTGGAGATTGTGCCTGGAAGAAGGGGTTTTCCCAGAATCCCCTTACTGAGCTGCATGGGTAGCTGCTGGGGTGCTTCGATAGGAAATCTTTTGGGGTTTCTGAGGCTGCCTCAGGACTGGGGATGTGTGAGAAACGGCAGCTTCCCAGGGCTGGTAGGCAGCTGACTCAGAATCTGTCCCCACTCCTTGCCAAAGGGATTCCACTTGCACAGCTTTGGGTGGGTCTTGTGAGCAGAGATGATGTGCCTGACCCTTGAGTTTGCCCTAGGGCTTGGGTGCATCTTAGTGAACACAGGTCATTGCCAAGGCCTCACCCCAGTATGAGGGATGAGCAACAGTCATCTCATCTTACCAAACCCTGAACCCTCTGTTTTCTCATTGGCACCTCATGCCAGTGTGCTCTTTTTTTAGAGGAGGAAACTGAGGCCCAGAGAGGTTAACTTCCTGCCTGAGGTCACACAGCCCATAAATGCCATGGAAAAGATTTGCCTCAGACTCAGACACCAGGCTTTTCCTGACCAGTCCTTCACAGGACCTGAGACAGGACGTGAGGTTGTACCTTCATGCTGACTGACCCTCTTATTGGTACCTCTTCAGGTTTGTATTCCTGCCTGTGAGGGATTTCAACCTTTGGTACTGATGTTGGCTTCCTCTGATTCCCCTTGACTGCTTCCCACTTGTGCTGCCCTCACTGTGCTCCCTCAACTCTTGAGCCTGAATCATGTGCTCAGCAGTCTGGGAGGTGGGCGGCTCTTTGTCCTTCTTCTCTGAAAGCCCTCACGGGACCTGACCTGTGCGTCTCTCCTACCCTCAACTGTCCAACTGCTGTGGCTTTTACCCTCCTTGGGGTCATACATCTTCTGAGAGGTTCAGGCCCTGTGAGAAACACAGGTTCAGCCCTTCTTCTGAGGCTCAGGAATAAGCTGAGGGAGGGCTGACCCCAGAGAAGCTATGAGGCGAGAAGACAGCAGAGCTGTTTCCTCTTAGAACCCCTAACCCCACCTGTGGAAACCGAATGAGATGGTTGGAGCCGATGACATCTGTCACTGCTGTGATGTCTCCTCTCTCCTGGCAGGAGAGACAGTCCATCTGCCTGGTTCCAGTGTCCCTGGGAGCATCCTAGGGCCCTGTACGGTCTTTAAGACATATCCTGTACATCTGAATAGTATCATCTGGAGGGAACACATACTCCTTGGACTTGTCTCAGCGGATCCTTCCTGAATCAGGTGACTTCTGAAGGTCTTCAGGTGCCTGATTGGCCCCTCTGCCTGCTTAGGAAGACAGCCAGTAGCCGCCTTCCCAGTTTGTCTGTCTGCTCAGGCAGGGGCAGGTGCGGTGAGCTGCTGCTTCTCGGCCTCCGAGAGGGTCTCCAACCAACAGTATGGAATGACTTGGCTCTCCTTCACAAGGGGCATCAGATTTCATGGGGAAGATTACATGGAAGTGCAATAGGGAGGGGCTTTCTCCTGCACTCCTGGGCTAGGAGTGGGGTATCCCCATTCACCATCCTAGTCAACAGAACCCAGAGTCCTCCCTGCAGTCTGCCTGTGGAGAAGCCAGTATGTTTCCTAAAGCCAAAGTGGGAGGGAAGAGATGCTTTGAGCTGGAGAATATGGAGTTTGCGTCTGGGTCCTGGCTTGGGCTTAACTGTGTGTGAGGTGAGGAGATAATGGGTGCGGTGTAGAAAGTAACCCTGCCAGAAATAATGTGAAAATGGAGATGGCAAAAAACAAAACAAAAGGAGCAGTAAACCATCTATCCTACAGAACTCATGACTCAACTGGGTTTGAAAATTCATTGGAATGGCCACAAAGCACTCAGACTCCATTCTCCCAGTTATGAGATTGACGTGGGAAGTTAACAGGTATAATTCAGGATTGGAAACGTTCAGGGCCCAGTGTTTGCAGTCAGGACAGCCTTCATCAGTCATGCCTCTTGCTGGCCTTTGACCCATTGGCGTGGCCTCTGTCCTGCTTGTCTCTTTTAGGACTACCGATAAATGCCCAAGGGACAGTACATTCCATGATGTCTTAGTCCAAAGGTTAAGCTCTAGCTCCCCAATTCTCAAGGCAGTCCACTCCACAGTGAGCCTCTCACCTAAGGACTCAGCTTTCCTGGCCCCGCAGGACAGGATGTTCTCCCCTGTCTCAAGCTCTGGCTATTGGCTCAGCTACCACTTAGCCTCTGCCAGTCTTCTTGTGTCATAGTGCTGTCTCCTGGCCCCCCAAAACTGTCACTTCTACTGGGCCTAGGCAATGGCTGCAGTTCCTGCTTTGACCCTCTCTGGCTTTGGGAAGATGCTAAGCTCCTTACCCTCTCAGGGCCTTACTGTGCTCATCTGAAGAATGGGACAGCTATCCAGACCCTCACAGGGCTCACGCGGGCTAGTGAGGAAACACGTAAAGTACCCACAATGCTACTGGACACCAAGGCTCAGACGAGGACAGTAAAAGGGCTGCTGACGGTGACAGGATTCTCATTATGGAGAGGCATTTACTCCAGAGTTAGTTCAAGTATAATGAGCCATGAACCATTTTCCTGTCTTCAGCACTCGGGTATCCATCTTCTTTTCATTTAATATACGATCCACAGGATCCGTGCCTCATTTGTGGAAAGTGGGAGCTTGGGGAGCCAGTGCTCCCTGTTGTATTTCTGGGTGTGAGCCTAGAGGTGAAAGTTTCCCTCAAACCCCAGGTCCTGCTGAACGTCAGCTCACCACGCTTGCTTGCCATGCAATAGAAGCTACTCTGGGTGTCCTCTAATGTCCCCCTAGGATGAGGAAATCAGTGGAATAGACCCTCATCAAACGTTTGGGAATAAAGTAGGGGAAGCTTTGGCCTTAATCTCAACCCCAATTTGCATTCATCCTAACTCCAACCCTCAAACTAACCTCAATCCTTACTCCTAACCCAACCCCAGCCCTAACCATAACCCCAATCCAGAACTGGAAAAACTCTTCAATGTGAAGACCTGTCTTCTCAAAGCCCCCATGAACAGAGCTCCTGGACCCTGGGTTTTAGCAGGGATTGGCCCTGAGCCCCTGCTCTCATCTGTCCACCCCAGTGCTCTACCTTCTCACCTTCCCTCCCAGCCTGTGGTCCCCAGGAAGCCAGCAGACGACGATACCACTACAACCAGTCACCACTGAGCTCCCTCTGACTCCTGGGGACCCACTGCAGGTATGAGCAGAGCTGTGCTCCGTAGGGTTGTCCATGGCCGATTTCTCAGAAGCAGATCTGCAGGCCTGTCTTCCAAGGTGTCTCTAGGTAGACTGGAACCTCCAGCCTTTCAGTTAGTGCAGGAACCGTGTCACCACTGAGGGACTCCGGATGTGCTACAGCTCTACCTTCTGTCTACATCACTGCTCTTTCCCTTCTCATCCGTCCAGCCTTGGACTCTTTTTTTTTTTTTTTAATTAATGTTTTTATTTTGGATTGAGTGAAAGTTTACAGGGCACATCATCAGCTTCACATTCAACCATTCATATAGCTTGTTTCATTACATTG
>NW_006408716.1:5125881-5140519 GCF_000296735.1 Chrysochloris asiatica | reverse complement strand
GCAACACCAGTTGGGTAGCAAACAAAATCAGAAGCAAAGTAAAAAACAAAAGCGATAATGAGATAATAATGAAGCAAGACAAAAAAGAACAACCACATGAAAGAAGGGACAGAAATCAAAAACAAAAACAAAAAACAAAAAAAAAGAGAGAGAGAGAGAAAGAAAAGAGAGAAAGGATTCAGCCCCAGAAAATATGAGATTAAATAAGTCAACCTCTAGTCACACACACAAAAAGAAAGAGAACAGAGGAAAAGGAATAAAAAGTAATAATAGTAAAAACAAACAACAGCAAAGAAAAACAAAACAAAACAAAATAACAACAACAACAACAACAAAAAACCCTTTATCGGTTTTATAAGGAGGAGCTGGTGGGGGCGGTCTACCGACTTTGCAGTTCAAAGCGCTCTGCAGTCTGGTCCCTTAACCCGCAGAGCAAAAAGAAAGAAAGAGAGGAAAGCCAAACCATGTATCCTTTATAGGGTTTCTAAGGAGCAGCTGGTGGGCCCAAACTTCCGACCTTGCAGTTCAAAGGTTTCTGCAGTCTAGTCCCTTAATTTGCCGGGGCACAGCAGGATTGCCTTGCTGCTGTTGGTAAAATTCTCCTCAAGGCGTCTCCGCTTGTGCTGGCTAGTGGAGGCTTGTGCCTTGCTGGCAGGGTTTGAGCCTTGGAGGTTAGGCAGTGGGCTAGCCTGTGTTGCTGGGTAAGGGAAGTGCCGGACGTCCCTCCCCTAATGCTCTTTTATAGGGTTTCCGAGGAGCGGTTGGTGGGCGTGGACCCCTGACCCTGTAATTCAGGTGACCTTGTAGTGGCCCCCCAGCTCTCAGGGCCACGTCGGGGCTCCTGCTGAAACTTCTAAGATAAAAGATAATAATAAAAATAAAGGGGAGACCCAACTGGGGTTGCCCAGTGGGTGCTTGCGGCAGGAGGTGGGCTGCCTGCCCCCGCGCTCCGTGGTTCAGTTGAGCGTGAGGTGAGCTGTTTGCCGGCACACGCCCAGCTGGGCTGAGGGACGCTGCTCAGTTCAGCGGGAGGCGGGTCGCTCGCTTTTGCGCCCAGCCTTGGACTCTTGAGATGTTTCCCTCACCAATATGAAACTCTGCAGATAATTTCGAATCATTCTTCTTCCGTACCTTCTCTCAGATCTGGCTCTTCACCAGACTTCTTGACACTGGCCTGTCCCCTATCCCTTCCCCTGGGGTATAAGTAAAGGAAGCTAGGGCATTTCCTGTGAGAGTAAACTTCCAGGACACAGACTGTTTTTCCTTCTCTTAGACATAGCAGGGAACCCTTTTGTCTTGGCTAGGGTACAGTCTACCTCCAGGAGTTCTAGGTTCTAGGAGGAACCCTTGCCCATTTGGGCCACTGAGACTTCTGGCCCCCATCAATCATTGGGTTCAGCCCCTTGGTCTCTGTGCCCTGTTGATCATTCTTGGGCTCCTAGGTGACTTCTTCTCTTTTAGCATCTAAGGCCACACTGTTGACACTGTTCCTTTATGCCTGTGACAGGCTGTAAGTGAGGCTCTGCCCGATGTTCATTCTCTACCAGACTCCAGAGATGGGGTCGATGCACAGTTGAGTTAGATTAGAGAGATCTCAGTGTCTTGTGGCCACTGTAACAGAATATTGCAACCTGGGTGGCGTACAAGAACAGAAACATATGGTCTCATAGTTCTTGTGGCTACAAGGCTGAATTCAGAGTGGTGACAGGGTTATGTTCTCTTCAAAATCTCTTGGACAAGATTCTTTTCTCATCTCTCCCAGCTCCTGGTTGACATCCGGGTTCCAAGGCTACGTAGATTCATTTTCATACAGCCACCTTCCTTCTGTTTGTCTCTGTGACTCTTCTCAAGAACATTACTATGATTGTATTAGGTCTCACCCTGCTTCACATGACCTCATGTTAACTTACCTCATTTCTTCAAAGACCCTATTTCCAGACAGGGTCATAGTCACAGGTTCAGGGGTTTGGCCTTCTGGGGACATAATCCAATCCATAAGAAATCCATGTTGGAAGTCTTTGTTCTTGTGCCTCTGTCTGTCCATGCCCTTCCCGCATGCTACCCTGGCACCCACCTCTTGCAAACCTTGATTTAAAGGCACCTTCTCAGGAACTGCTCCCTGACCCTTCTGACCAGCTGTATTTTGCACTTGTTTAGTGGTTATTTAACTAATTGGTTGGAGATTATTGGGTTCATTACGTATCTGTTTCCTCCATGTTCTCGGCAGAGGTGTGGGCTGTCCCCTGGTTCCAGGCATTTTTCCTCCTCATTCCCGGGTTGATGCTGTTCCAGGTCGCTGGGCTGGAGCCTCCCCCAGATTTTGTCCTTTAAAACTCATTGATTTTTGTGCTGACTTTTACAGTACAAATGTCATCGTTAGATAAAATAATTGAAGCGGGTAGTTACTCACTGAGCTCATGCCGCTGCACCTTCCTCTCTGCTTGGACTGTGTGGCCAGCAAGGACACCGCTGGGTTTTGTCCTCACCGCTAGTCATACCTGTGCTCTGAGGACTGAACCAGCCCTGGGAGCATGGGGCCTCTGGCTAAGAATGTCTCCTGTTCTGAGATGCACAGTGTGATGCAAGGGACCAGCGTGGCCATGGTGACAATACTGACCAGCTGCGGGGCCTGAGGCAAGCCTCATCCTCTCGGATCTGAAGATGAACTAAGAGAAGACAGCTGGAAGGCCCACTCTGTCCTTACCTCCTGCAGGGGCTTTTCCTCCTGCTCTCTGGGTTGCTGAGTGTCGGAGGGGCTAGTTACCCAGCAAGCTCAGTGTTCTATCCATTCCTTGAAAACAAACAGAGCCTGGGCTTCCCAGAGAAAAGAGTCACAGAACAGGAACATAAACCTGTCAATCATGGTTGTTTTCAGTGGCTTTCTAAAGATAAGGTGAGTTGTGGCTCAAACCCAATTCCCTTCCCCAATTCTGCAAAGCCAATCTTCAGAAACAGGTTTCTGGTGCATGAAAAGGGTCTTGGGGGCATTGTTTTAAAAGCTCTCTGGACGATGTAAAGTTTGTTTAAATGTGGAGCCAGTGGGTATGTTGGTGGACAGGCAAGGGGCATGAATGTTGTGTTCTGAAGCTCAGGGCGAGGTAGGCAGCCTCCTGGTGGGTTGCATGTTCCCTTGGGCCCTGGAGAGTCTGAGTATGGGTCTGGGTGAGGAGGAGAAGGGCCTTGGTTTAGATACCATTGGGTTATTTCACATGATGGCAGAAAAAAACTGGGAGGTGACCCTGCCCATCTGCCCAGTTTTCCAAGTGAATAAGCTTGACGCCTGTTGTGCCAAAGAAAACACTGACCTTAAAATCGGCCTGACTGGGTTAGGTAAGTTGGGGTTCTGCCCCCACAGGCTGAGGGCTGTGCTGGTCACTTCACTCCTGTGAGCCCCAATTCTCTCACCTATGAAGGGGTTACCACCCGTGGTTGGCTATGCAGATTAGGAGACTGAGGGGAGAAGACCTCAAGTGTGGGGCACACAGATCCTGGCTTCCCTCCCCTGCTGACCACGCACATTTCTTCAGCACCAGGGGTGGGCTCCTGGCCAAGGGGAAGGTCAAGAAGGAGCAGATGCTGGAGACAAGGCCCAGGGAGATGGCGCAGATGTGCAGGGGACCCAGCAAGTCAGAGCAGAATGGGTGAGTGGCTAGAATAGAGCTTGGAGCTGGGACTCCAGAGGAAGCCCGTAGACCCTGAGTGGGCGTGGGCCCTCTCTACATATGACTTCTGGTTGTTAGCTGCTGTTGAGTCAAAATCTCTGCGTCATAGCGATCCTATGCCCCATGGAACCAAATATTCTTCTTCAACACCATAACTCATAGGCAATTCCAATATCATCTGTCGTCATCCTGGAAGAGGATTCTGGAATCTACTCTTGTTGTCCAAGGAGAGTCTCAGGGATGGAGGGAGACTAGAGTAGGCAGAAGGCATGGGGGGGGGGTAGATGAGGGAGGGACAGAGAGGACAGGCTGTGCCCCTTGGTGGTGATGACGCTGTCTGTGACACTTTCTCTGACTGCGCTGCATTGTTCCCTGGCAGCTAAGGTGGCTCTTGATTGCTGACCTTGCCATTGGAGTCCCCAGCAAGGCAGAGCTGGAGCTCAGGACCCAGTGGCTCCCTGAGTACCTGCTCCACAAGTACCGAAGGTGCTCTGTGGGACACATCACATGTTGAGTCGGTAAGCCATGAGAAGCAGAGGGGTAAGTCTTGAGATTGAAGCCTCACTTGGCAGATCTGAGACTGGGGAGGAACCAGAGGTTGAGACTCTGGGCCCTGCCTCATGCTTGCAGCCCTCTCATGGGAACCTGACTGCCCCTCAGGCCCAGAGCCATGAATGGGATCTCAGTGAAGGCCCAACTCATTCTTCTCTGACAGAGGAGGTCAACTTGGGAAGGATCCCAACTCAAGGACTTATTTCCTCACTGTCAAGATAGAGTCTGCTGGGCCATATCTTAGGGTTCTTAGAAGAGCCCTTACATCAGGTAGCAGGGGAGACGCAAAGCATGCTGGAACTGTGGGGAGTTGAGAGGAAGCACTGAGGGCAGTTATGTGGGGTGGCTGCCAATCTTGCTGAGCCTTGTGGATGTTCCCTGGGGAAGCCATACGCACAAGGGCATCTGCTTGGACCAAAAAGGAGGGTGCTTTGGATATACTTTGTACCATCATGTCTCTTCCTGGACCCGGGGAGTGTAAGATCCTTGGACCTCAGTAGGAACAGTGATTTTGCTCGTTTCCTCAATCGGCCATTTTGCTCTTTTCCTCAATCGGCCATTTTGCTCTTTTCCTCAATCGGCCATTTTGCTCTTTTCCTCAATCGGCCATTTTGCTCTTTTCCTCAGTCCCCTCTCTGTGGTAACCACGCCCTCTCCTTCTTAACCTTCCTCTTGCTGCCCTGGACACGGCCCACCTAAAGTCCCCAAAGAGTTTGGGTTCCATGTAGATAAATTGTTAATCCCCGGATGTAATTGAAAGTACAAATACACCCAGAAGCCCCTCAGGCCCAGTCCTCAACTCCACACTTACCTCAGTCACAACTGTTGTTTCTAGTCTTCCCTGGTGCAGGTCCGGCTCTCCCTCCCTATGTGACAGCCACATTTTCCTCCTGGGAACAGAATGTGACAATGGGAAGTTCTTAGAAAATAAAAGACACTCGTTTTTCTGCCTTCTGTATTGATTTGGTTTTAGCAGGAAGGAGCTGGATATAATTTTTTAGTTTGATTTTCTTCTCTGTTTCCAAGTGGATAGAGATGTTGTTATTAATGCCTCCCATCCCCAACCCTGTCCCCAACCCAGGCTCTTTGTAGACACTGGGGCTGCTGCTGGGAAGAGCTACTGCAAGTCGTCTCTGCTGCCCACACCCAATGTCCTGCCATTCTGAGGAAAGTTCGTTTTCTCACTGATGCAGGGACACACCCTTCTGAACATCACGGTAGGAACCACACACCCAAGGCCTCAGTTTCATCTCTTGCACTTGTTTCCTGATCTGACACCCTCTTTGAACTTGAACATTATCATCTGTGGTATGAGAGCACTCTATGGAGTAACATGTGTCTGCCACGTACCCTGGTATCTGGTACTATCATATACATGTGTCTCCCAGGTGGAGCCATTTCTTGAAGCTTTATGACTCTCCTTTTAAGCAACCTACCGCATGAGGCTGCATAAGACCTCTTTAAGGTGGTCAAGGGAAAAGATGTCAGTTTGAGGACTAAAACGCACCTGACCAAGCATTGGTATTTTAAATAGTCTCACATGCATGTGAAAGTTGGGCAATGAATAAGGAAGACTGTAGAAGAATTGGTCTGTCTGAGTTATGGTATTGGAGAAGAATATTAAAAGTATTATGGACTGCCAGAAAAACAAACAAATCTGTGTTGGAAAAAGTATAGCCAGAATACTCCCTAGAAGTCAGGATGACGAGATTTCATCTCATATTTTAGACAGGTTATCAGGAGGCATCAGGCCCTTGAGAAGGACATCATGCTTGGTAAAATGGAGGGTCAGTGAAAAAGAGAAAGATCCCCAATGAGCTGGATTAGCAGTGGGCTCAAGCGTAACAAGACTATGAGGATGGTACAGGACTGGGCAGTGTTTCAATCTGTTGTGCATAAGGTCGCTGTGGGTTGGAATCTACTCGATGGCACGCAACAACAATAATCTCATGAGACGTCAAAAATCCCAGTTATTAGAATTCCAAGTTTCCTAGACTGCACTCTAAATGTGCTGAGATTACAAAGCATGACCTGGAATTTGCTCATAGTCCCTCCAGCCTCTGATACCTGCTCATTTTCTCATGCTGCCTCTTTACCTTGAACAGTGTGGGTCACACCCCACTTCTCTTGTCACTGGGATTTGGGTGGCTAGGTTGTTGTTGTTGTTGTTGTGAAGTGCCATTGAGTTGGTTCCGACCCATAGCAACCCTGTATAGGGTTTCCAAGGAGCAGCTGGTGAGCTTGAACCGCCAGCCTTGCAGTTCAAACGGCTTTGCAGTCTGGCTCATTAACCCACAGAACCTCTTACCTAGTGCAGTCTGGCTGCTGTCACCGGAAGTGTCAGCGGAGTGGTCAGAGGTCTTGGACAGGTGTGAGGTTTTCCTGAGAAAACCTGGACAGCTGGACAAACAATTCTTAACAAGAACAGCCAATTCTCGAGGACTGGGGGAACATCCAAACAGATGCTGAGAGATTTCGGATAAGGATGCTTTGTTCCTGATATGCTGAACAGTGGCTTTCCAGTGGGATGCGCCTATATTCCACGTTCTGCTTTATCACCTAAGCCCTGTGTGACCTTGGGGAAGCTGCTGGAATGTCTCTGAGCCTCAGCTCACTGATGTATAAAAGTGGGTTTTCCCATCTAGGAGTCTGATGTGGCGCTGAAGGATATGCACTAGACTGCTGAACAAAAGGTCGGCAGCTCAAACCCCCCAGCTACTCTTCTGAAAATCTATGTAGGATTGTTATGAGTTGGAACCAATTCAACTTAACAACAGCAACAATTCTCATCTAGGATTGTTTTGAGGCCTAAGGAGGTGGAGATGATTCTTGGTACACAGAAGGTCCTTGGTACTTGCTGGTGGCCCTCTCTCTTCTGGAACACTGGCATGCTGACAACAAGCTTCTCTTGGCCCAGCCTGTCTGGAGCAGAGATGGATTGATGGTTTCTGGCCACTTGGCTTGTGGACCTTTGATGATGCTTCCTCCTCCTTGCCTTGGCTCTAAATGCCAGAAAGCACACAATTGAACATCCATCTTGCTGGTGTGATTGTGTCTACACTCTCAGTGTTGCTGTTCCTAAAATATTCTTTGAGCATGGGGTGGGCAGGGGTGGTGCAAAGTAGACTGCAATAGGTGTGGTGGCTAGGGAGGGGAGGAGGTGGTGCTGGCTGAGCTGGGCATTCCAACAGCTTGAGACTAAACATGTGCTTTGGATGGAAGAGTGCTCAACAGGGAGGACATACTCTCACAGTGGGCACTTGTGGGACGTTGGCAAGACTGCCCATAGCATGTGTGTGCTGTATGGACCTCTTGGGCAGTCCCATCTTGGCGTCTTAGATATCCTGTGGAGGGCAAGTGTGTATTGGATCACATGAAAGTATGAGGTTGAGGATGATGGGGATGATGGTATGATTAATTACTCTAGCATTATGTTCTAGGGACAGATCCACCTACTTGGCATGAATTGATGCCTTTAGTTCTCATAAGAATCCTGTATCCATGGTACATATGTAGTATCCTCTCCATTATATAGACAAGGAACAAAGCAAGAGAGAAGCAACTTGTCCAGTGTCACGTTGTTGGTAAGGGGTAGAGCCCAAGGCTGAAGCCTGGCCAGTGCTCACCGGCCATTCACATAGCACAGCAGGTAGGC
Organism: Chrysochloris asiatica; assembly: GCF_000296735.1. Classification (NCBI taxonomy): domain Eukaryota; kingdom Metazoa; phylum Chordata; class Mammalia; order Afrosoricida; family Chrysochloridae; genus Chrysochloris; species Chrysochloris asiatica. The sequence goes on along the minus strand of NW_006408716.1, from coordinate 5,132,650 downwards.
TGGCTGGGTAAGTTCATGTCCAAGGTGGTTTTGGGAGCAGACAAGACTCTAGACCAGCACGATCTAGTTGAAGCAAAAATTTCTAATAACCTCATGAAAAAGTGCAATTAATGTAATTGTATTAAAGGTATAAACATAATTTTATAAAATATATTTTCTTTCGAACAATGCATTCATTTCGGCCAATATTGTTAGTTTGACATGTTGTTGCTTTTGGCGTAGTGGTTATAAATTGGGCTGCTAACCTCAGGGTCAGCAGTTTGAAACTTCCGGTTGTTCCGTGGGAGAAAGATGAGGCTTTCTGCTCCCGTAAAGATTTACAGCCTCGGAAACTGTGTACAGGGTTGTTATGAGTCGGAACCGACTCCATGTCACATAACCACCACCACCATGGAGTCGGTTCTGACTCATAGTGACCACATACAGGGTTTCCGAGGAGCCGCTGGTGAGCCTGAACTGCGGACCTTGTGGTTCCGACCCACTTTGAAGCGGAGGATAAGCAATGCAAAAAATACTGAAATCTTTTACAATCTTTTTTTTTTTCTTTTTGGTATGGAATTTTCAAAATTTGGCCTCTGATTTAGAACTCTGGTGTTAATCAGTTGCTGTGGAGTTGAGTCTAAGAGTGTGGACACGATCGTACCAGCCAGATGGAAATTCAGTTGTGTGCTTTCTGGCATTTGGAGCAAGGGGGAGGCGGTGTCATCAAAGTCCACAAGCAGAGAACAGCACTGCCCAGTCCTGCCCCAGTTTCACAGTTGTTGGCATACAGCGTCCATTGTGCCCACCGTGTATTCTGAGTACTTTCCAACTAAGTGGACTGTTTTCCGGCACTGTATTGGACAGTACTCTGTTGTGACCCACAGGGTTTTAATGCAGAACCAGGGAGCTCGTACCAGCTGTGACAGGCCTTGGACTTTGTCACGGGTTCTTTGTGGAGTCAGGGGGAAGATGAGGTTTGATTTCTGTTGGAGGTCCCTACCGTGTACCCCTGACACCGATCACTAAATTCTCATAAGAACCTTCCTTCTTGCGGGGGGTGGGGGGTGGAGGGGCATGCTGGTCCTGACCTCTGACATGTTCATTCTGCCTCACATGTAGAGGGGAATCTTTAGAGTTGGTATACCATCACTGGCTTGGAGTTCTCTTCGGTCTTGTTCTAGGAACAGCTGGAGGTCAGAGCTGGACCATGCCCCTGCATTTCTGGGGGGTTTAGGCCCACCCGTCAGAGGCTCCCTTGAATGTCTTGTGTCTGGACTTACTCCCCGAAAGTTTCTCCCACCTTGTGTCTTCCCCAGGATCGTACTCCATCAAGCCAGTGCTTACACGTTCTTGACAGAACCTTCGTCTCTCAAGGGAAGCCATAGCCAAATCTGGGCTGAGGTGTCTGTTCTCCTCCCTCCAGTGACTCTGGTCCCACAACCTCCAGAAGAGGCCAGAGGGCTCCGACCTGTCCCCTCACTCACTTCTAATGCACACGGGCAGTGACAAGGGTAGGGGTCGGAGATGGGAACCGAGAACTTCGCTCTGTGCTCACCCACCTCCACATACCCACTGGGGATCCAATGTCAGCACACAAACACTGGGAGTTTTTTCCCCTGATGACAGAGCTTGCAATGAAGTGCTCGTATTTTACTCCTAATGATGTTCTATTGCTACTCCAGAAGGGTAGGATTTGTTTTAAATGCTTTCAGGATGCTCATTTCCTTTTAAACTGGAAATCACAATTGCGGTGACAACTCTGACTCAGAACACGCATCTGCACCTCCAGTTGCATTGACTAAATTGGCAACAAAGGAAGTTGTGGGCTGTGATAGAGCCCACCTGGTGCCCTGAGCTGAGTCAGGGGGTGATAGGCTGGTGCTGATCCAAGTCCAGTGAACCTTAACACCCACAGAGCAACAGGCTAGGGTGGCTCAGGCCCAGGACTAGCTTCAGGTGGTCTGCACCCGTCAGCCAACCATGGTGCCAGAGTGCTGTGAGGGAAGAGAGGATATTTGGCTGAGTGTATGCTAATTTTTGATGGTTGGTTTTCCTGGGAGGTGATGGGGTTAATAGTAATAAGGGTCCTTGAGGGTTTTCCGGGTGCCAGCTGTGTCTATGTAAAGCAGAGACTAACATAATCTTGAATCTTGGCTCTACCACCTACCTGTCAGACTCTCTTTGATTGTAAAATGAGCATAATAACAGAATTGCCCTGCTGGATCTGCTGGGATGAATAAACGAGATGGGAATACACAGGGTGTGGACAGTGCTGGACACGCTGCCAGGACTTCCTGCTCTTGGGGAAGAGGCTGTGGACAGAGGCGGGTGGTCTAGACCAGTCTATATGGACCATCTTGCATCGACCCAACAGGGTCTTCCTGGATCTGAGCTTGTACTTCAGATGGAGTACCATCTTTCATTAATCATTTAACCATTGTTCCCACGTGAATTTACTAAGCTGGTGCCAAAGGAGCCTTGGTAGCACAGTAATTAAGTGCTCAACTGCTACTGAAAGGTTGGTGGTTTGAAGTCACTCAGTGACTGCAGGAGTGAAGATCTGGTGACCTGCTTCCATAACAGATTGTTGCTGTCAAGTTGGTTCCAACTTACAGGGTTTCTGAGGAACAGCTGGTGGGTTTGAACTGTCAACCTTGTGGTTAGCAGTCCAGTGCTTATCCTGCAGTGCCATACCAGGAAATCCTATAGGACAGTTCTACTGTGTCCTGTGAGTTGGAATCGACTTGCAATCGACTTGGAATCAACTATATGCCAGTGTCGGTGCTTGGTGTGTGTGAGTGAGTAACTCACTTAGGATCGGTGGCCACCGAAGGAGTATTCAGAGCCATTTGCTGCTGCTGGATTGATCTCTGGGATATGGAGAACTGCCCAGAACTGCCCAGGTCACTGGCCCACCTGGAGACTGTGGTGTGGGTGGTGACTCTGGACTTGACTCCATGCACTGTGGTGCTTGCTTCTCCAAAGGCAGTAGAGTGGGCTGGAGTCAGGACCGCTGGGGCTACGGTCCTGGATCAGGGATATTAACTTGAGTCTGAGTCTCTCTGAGCCTCGGTTTTCTCATCGCTGCATTCGGAATAGAGTTGCCACCTTCAGGGTTGCTATGAGAAGTCTGTGAGAGTGTATGGAGACAGCACCGGCGTGCTCCATGACGCTGTAACTGGAGTTTGTCCCCGTATTCCCCTTGACCAAGTGCTCCTAGCCGGGAGGATACCTGCCCTTCTGAAGAGGAGGAGGAGAGGAAGCAGGGACAGTATTGGCCCTAGCAACTTAGTTCCTGTTGCTGAGGCCACCCCCCACCCAGCATTGATCATCCTATTAGCCCAGTTGTCTGCATCCTCCTTGGAGTCCTGCAGTGACCCTGGCATTTCCAGGACCTTCTATCGGCTGGTGATGGATGCCCTGGCGGGTTGGGGGAGATGATGGATCAGCCTCAAGGATGGTATTTTGGAAGGAAAGTTCAAATTACATTTCGGGATAATACTCTCTCTCCCCTGCCCCCCCCACCCCCGTGCCCCATTTGTAATCGGGCCTGAGAGGTTACGTCAGGATGTAACTAACTTGTGATGGATTGCCTAGCAGTCCCATTAGGCCTGCAGCGCCTGGCAGAGTGATTTCTTAATTAATATAGATGGGAGTTTAGTTTTGTGATTTAGCAGGTGTGTTTTGAAAGCTGGGCCACAGAGGCCTTTGGGAAGCTGGGTTTGCTCTCAGAATGGCCTAGCTGCTTGGTGTGGAGAGTCTAGCCTTCTCACCCAGTCCTTGCAGTACCCAGCTGCCACCTACCATTGGCCTGATGATGAATACGCTTTCTCATCTTCATGCTCTTCAAGCCAAAGGGGAGTAGCGTGGGAGGCAGCACCAGAGACTCGTCTGGGGAGACCAGCTCCCTGTGGGAGAGCGGGGTGCTCAAGTTTGTCAGCCTTCAAGCAGAATTCCTTGTTGCCTGGGAGCGGATGTGGTTTCTGATGATGTATGTGATGTGAGTGCGTCACAGGTGAGAGAAGGGTGTGCATGTCAGTGTGTGTGTTGGCAAGTGGGTGTGTACGTGTGTATTGAGTGCCTGTGTGCGTTAGTTTGAATGTGAGTATGTGCACGTATCGAGTGCCAGTGGATATTGTTTGTGCGTGTGTGTGCATGTGTCAGCGTGTATGTGTGTGGGTGTGAGTTGTATGTCTGTGTGTTAAGCACCGATGTGTGTATCTGTCAGTGTGAGTCTCATTGTTTTGTATGTTAGTGTGAGTGGGTACATGTGTACACGGTGACTTCCGGTGTGGGGATGTCTGTTACTGTGTCAGTGTGAGTGTCTATGTGAGTGCGAAAGAGTGTGGGGATGAGCAGTATAAACGTGTGTGTACACGTGTATATGAAGGCTGTAAGGATGTGAAGGTGTGTGACTCTGCGTGAGCTGTAGTGTGCTGGTGTGTGTTTAACAAGCGACTCTCAGAAAAACTCCTGTCTTGTGGCAAAAGCTGATTTCTGTGGTATAAATCTCTCACCATTGCTGGCCTTAGAGATGTGAGAAGAGCTAAATGCCTAAGTTGTTGTTGTTATTAGCTGCCATGGAGTTGGTTCCAACACATAGCGACCCTGTGCACAACAGAACAAAACCCTGCCCTGTCCTACACCATCCTCACAATTGTTGGTACGCTTGAGCCCATTGTGGCTGTAACTGTTCCAATCCATGCCCTTAGGGATTGTCCTCTCCTTTCCGGACCGTCCACTTTACCGAGCATGATGTCCTTCTCTAGGGACTGTTTCCTCCTGATAATATATGTCCGAATTATGACAGATGAAGTCTGGCCATCCTGGCTCCCGAGGAGCATCTGGCTGCATGTCTTCCAACACAGATTTGTGTGTTCTTCTGGTGGTCTGTGGTACTTTGGATTTTCTTCTTTAATACCATAGTTTGAATGTATCGATTCTTCTGTGGTCTTCCTTACTCATTGTCCAATTTTCACGTGCGTATGAGGCTATTGAAAATACCTATTGTTGTTGTTAAGTGCCGTCGAGTCGGTTCCGACCCATAGCGACCCTGTACAGGGTTTATACCTATAGTACAGTATTATGTAGAAGATGCCCATAGTATCAGATGGGACGGTGAGTCAAAAATTACCTGCAGTCTGGTTCTATTGAAACTTCTGTTGGCTGCACTGTCTTTTCAGCACTTCCCATGAACAGGTGTGAACGTGTTACGTCAGTTCACTTGTAAAGTTCAGTGTGAGAACAAAATGGCTGCCCCACTTGTGATTTGCATGAAAGAAGAGCAGCATGCAGTGATCTGTTTTTTTGTGGTCTGATGCCAATATTTATCAAAGACTTGCTGCACAATATGGAGAAAATATTTTGTTGTGAAGAGGTATGAATAGATGAATAAAGAAGTTCAAGGAAGCTCGCAGTAGTGTCAGCCATGAGGAAGGAGCCGGATGCCTGTCACATCCACGTCTGATGACAACACTGAGCGTGCGTGTGAAATGATTCTGTCGGATAGACAAATGACAGTGGATTATGTGGCAGATCATTTGCAGATCAGCTATGGCTCTGCCTATGAAATTATCCATGACAGAGTCTGATTTCACAAAGTTTTTGTGAGAGGAGTACCAAAACAACTCACAGGAGAACATAAACAAGCATTTAGACATCTGCAAACAGAGTTTGGACTGATATTCAAAGGAAGGTAAAATTATCTTTTAAAAAAAAAAAAAAAAAAAGATATTCAAAGGAAGGTAAAACTATCTTAAAAAAAAAAAATCATTGCAAGACATAGATTCATCACTACAAGCCTGAGAGTGAATGGCAGAATATGGACTGGAAAGAGCCTCAATCGCCGACCAAGAAAAAGCTCAAAATTCAGCCATCAACTGGGGAATTGATGATTATAGTTTTCTGGAATTCTCAAGGTCCAGTATTAGAACACTATCAGGAAAAAATTCAACAATCAGCAGTGCGATTGTTGTTAAAGGGAGATACTCAGTGAAGAGCTAAAGCCTAAATTTCAATCAAACAAAAAGGACTGCAATCCAAGGGTGTTGTGATCTTGCATGATAATGCACGACCGCACACCTCTGCCAACACTGGTATCACTCTGCAAAAGCTTCATTTTGAGATTTTAAAGCATCTTCCCTATATATAGTCCTGATCTTGGTCACCTGAAAGCAGCTCTTTGGGAATGAAATTTCACCTCTGATGAAAAAGTGAAGACACTGGTGTAGTTATAGCTCAGCTGAAATCATTTTTTTACTAAGGGAATACAAAAGCTGGTGGACAGATGGACAAAGTGTATTGAAAAGCAAACAGATTATGTTGACAATTAATAATGTATCTGTCATTTCTAAAGTTTAATTAAAATAAATTTTGCAGCCAGAGAGCAGATCATTTTTTTGCCTCACCTTCATAGTATTATATAGAAGATGCCCGTAGAACCGCACTATAAAGTGTTTTGATCATATAGACTCAATAGACAGAAATAACTTCAAGAGTATAGATAAAAGGAAAGCGTAACAAACGAATTAGGAAATGATGACTTTTGAGAATTGAGTACTTTATTTTACTATCATTTATTTAATTTTAATAATTAAAATTACTTTCGATTGTGTGGATCATGACAAGCTATGGACAACATTGAGAAGTATGAGTATTCCAGAACATTTAATTGTACTTCTGAGAAATCTGTACCTAGACCAAGAAGCAGTTGTTTGAACAGAGCATGGGAACACTGAATGTTTTAAAATTGGGAAAGGTGTGAGACAGGGTTGTATTCTTTCACCAT
>NW_006408716.1:5104865-5124977 GCF_000296735.1 Chrysochloris asiatica | reverse complement strand
ATATAATTTAATTGATACTGACTGTGTTTAATAACTGACTCACAAAATCCCAGAACGTTTAAGAGCAGGTTTTCATGAGGTGGTACATGCAGGCTTCAGCACACACTATGTATGAGTGCATGTGCGTGCGTGTGTGAATGAGTGTGAGTGTATGTGGGTATGGATGTGTATGCGTGCTTGAGTGTGAGTATGAACATGAACATTGTGACTGTGTGTGAGTGGAAATGCATGAGAGTGTGTGCAGAACGAGGGTGGAGAGATTTTCTGTGCACCCAGCATCAGGCCTGGGGCAGAGCCACCTGTCCCTCCTACGTTCTCTGTCCCTTTGTACTGATTCACTATCCTCAGGCCCTGGGCCTATATCCATCATCCTTTGCTCCCCACCCTGGTACCCCCACTTGGCCCATGTTCAATCTCTACTGATCCCTCCTGGACCATGCCCTGGCTTCTGCTGGCCTCTGGGCAGGCCTTTGTCCTTCAGGTCACACCTCAGCTCCCTCCAAGCATTGCCAAACTGATAGTTCCCAATCGAACCTTCCTGTACCCCCGGGAATGTCCCCACTGCCTGGCTTCTTCCAGGATTTCAATACTCTGCCCTGCCCCGAACCCCAGACTTACCACATGGCACCTCTGGGCTCTACTTCTACTGCATAGAAGAGAAAGAACCCTGGCAATGCTGACTTCATTTCCACTTGCCCCTGAGGGGCAGCCATCCATCTGTCTGTGTGGCTCCAACATGTTCAGATGCCAGCACAGGCCAAACCCTGGCACCCTTGAGCAGAAAGCCGGCCCCTTCTGCCCCCTTCCACCTGATCCTCCCCACCTCTACCTCTCAAGCAGAGGATTATTCCCCGTGCAATTCTTTGCACATCTTTCCTTCTCAACTGTGAGATCTTCAAGGGTGGCGGTACCAGCATAGCTCCAGGTGGGCACTGGGATGTGTGTGGCTGGGGAGGAGCCTGGCTGGAGCCCCTTGTCCTGTAGGGCTGTCTGTGGAAGACCCTGCAAGGGTGGTCACATCAGCGAGCCCCTTGGGGGTAGCTTCACTTTCAACTTTGCAGGCAGCACCTCTTCAGAGTCAGGCTTCAGAGGGGACAAATTCGCCCAGATAAATATCAAAGAGCAGTTGTATCAATGAAAACATATAAGCTAAAGAACATTTCTTAGTTGTCAAAGGAAAGCTGTAAGACAGGGTCCCTGAGCCAGGACTGATGGGACACAGGGGTTGGGGCTGGCCCCAGTGAAGGGGCTGGTGCTGCAGGAAAAAGCAGGGTCCCTCTTCCTAAGTCCCTTCATCAGAGTTGATTTTACTGGAGGAGGGGAGGTGGGCAATGAGGTCAGAGAGCGTAATAGACAGGAGGTTTGTGTGAGCATGTGGATGCATCAGTTTCCTTTTTTGTCCAGCCCTAAAGACCTGATACACGTTCTTCCTCCCACTCAGTACCTAGAGCTCCTAAAGGAAGTCAGGCAGCAGCCGCTATGAGCCGTGAACTACAGGTGTGTGGGTAAGTTTGGGCATAGATGAGTGCTCTCAGGCGCCCATCAGGAAGCCAGGGATGGCTTCTCCTTCCTTCTCCAGCCTCAGAGTTGACTGTGGGAGGTAGCTTGGATAGGCTTGGTGTGACTGTGTTCATAAGTCCTCGTTTTAGCCGGATCCCCTTCTTCTGTCTTGTGCAATCTGGCCAGTTTCAGGAATGCCACCATAGTTAGCCTTCTTGCGGGGACACCATCCCCACTACCCTCATTCCCAGTAGAACCATTAGCTGGTGGACTCCAGGAGGTCTTGCTGTCCATGTTTGGGCAGACTGCAGCATGCTTCCTTTCCTGCCCACCTGGAAAAAACCTCTTCATTCTGCAAGTCCCAGTTCATGGGCTTCATTCTTGGATGGCCTTCCTCCTGACACTGCCTGGTAATTAGCCTCGTCTCAGGCCCTTCACTATTCCTAGTACGGACCTTGAGTCCAGTGTGTCTGTCTGATTTCTGCTGTATTGGTGTCTGATGGTTTTGGGCACCACAGCAGGGGTGCACCACACTCACTTAGTGTGAGGGTCAGAAAGGTGACATGAGCAATGGGCTGGTCCTGTAGCCTTGTCAGGGGGAGATGGGAACAGCAAGCCCCACATACATCTGGCAGCTGGTGGTCCTAAGGATCAAGAGCGTGTGCTGGTGGGTGAGGGGAGGCGGTGAGGAATGGGATAGCAGAGAGTGTCCCCTGGCAGTTTCCAAAGTTGGGACTCAGCCCAGGCTTGCTCCTAAGTCATTCCAATGGAGCTGCTGGTCTTAGGAGCGTGAGTTTTTCTTCCCAGCGACCATTTTCAGTATTACTGAGGATGCTGCATCTCTCCAAGTGACCTTCTGGGGACCAAGGCCTTGAAGGGACTAAAGGCTAACTCTTCCTGGGGGTCTGGCGCTCACTCCCTGCTGGACGTGTCCAGCTTGGGTCTTGCTCCCTTCCTATAGACCTCTGTTGTATATGCCAGCCTGGGTTGAAACCATCCCTGAGAATGCTGGAGAACGAACTGCTGAAATCAATACCAAATACTTGTAAGTGAAAGGTGACGTGAAAATCAAACTTTATTTGTGGAACTTCTAAGAATCATTAGCATATTATGGATCCTTTAAAAATATGATCTCACTCAGTTGACAGAAGGGAATAGAAAATCAAAGTGACTATTTATTGCAGTGGGAATAAGGGAACTGCAGAATAAAAAAATTTAAAAAAAAATTCTTTTGAAGGAGGCAGAGATTTGAAACATCGACGACAATAGCAGATAAACATAGAATTTTATCCAAATACTGGAACTTGATTCGGAACAGAAGTTGGTGAAGAATTATTTTATAAACCCATTTTCATCATAACATGTGTAAAATGCAAATTCTGATCATTATGTAAATTCGTTACTTGGTGTAATTTACTTAATTCAAAGCACTTAATGCAGCGTGGTATGTTTTTTCCAAAGTGCCAGAGTAGACGTTTATTTTAAATTGTTTTTAATCTCGATCTTCTAGCCTGATTATTTAAAATGGTTTTCCCTTGTGTTTGTTTTTAAATGGAAAGGAGCAGAGCTTGGTGGCAAGTGGAACATGTTATAATCAACAGATGCCCTCCATGGTAGGGACTCCAGGAAGGGAGCTGGGGACCCTTTGCACATAGGTCCCTTTACCTGAAATGTCCCACCTGTGCAGACACCCCTGGTAATGCACCACAGGTATTACCTGGAAACTTTGTCTTCTTCTCTTTCCTGAATCTGCTCTTCTATGCTATCATTTGCTGTTGTTCAGTGCCGTCTAGTTGGTACTGACTCATAGCGACCCTATGTACAACTGAACAAAACATTGGCCGGTCCTGTGCCAACCTCACAGTCGTTAATATGCCTGAGCTCATTGCTGCTGACACTATGCCAACCCAACTCGTTGGAGGTCTTCCTGTTTTTCTCCAACTGTCCATTTTACCAAACATGAGATCCTTCTCCAGGGACTGGTCCTTCCTGTTAATATGTCCAAAGGATACGAGGCCAAGTCTGGCCATCCTGGCTTCCAAGGAGCATTCTGGCTGTACTCCTTCTGACACACATCCGTTGGTTCTTTTGGCAGTTCATGGTACTTTGCGCATTTTCCTCTAACACCGTAACTCAAATGCGTCAATTCTTGTACAGTCTTCCTTATTCGTGGTCCAACTTTCACATGCATATGAGGTTATTGAAACGATCATGGTTTTGGTCAGGCGCACCTTAGTCCTCAAACTGACATCTGTGCTGTTCAACACTTTAAAGGGATCTTGTGCAGTAGATTTACCTAATGCAGTACGTCCTTTGATTTCTTGACTGCTGCTAACATGAGTGTTGGTGGTTGATCCAAGCAAAATGAAGTTTTTGACAGCTTCAGTCTTTTCTCCATTTAATTTATTGTTATTTATTAGTGCAGTGGTAAGGAATTTTGTTCTCTTTACATTGAGGTGCAACCCATACTGAAGGCTGTGGCCTTTGATGTTCATCAGTAAGTATTTCAAGTCTTCTTCGCTTTCAGCGAACAAGGTTGTATCCTCTGCGTGACTCAGGTTGCTAATGAGTCTTCCTCCAATCCTGATGCCACGCTTGTCTTCATGCAATCCAGTTTCTTGTATTATTTGCTCAGCATACAGATCACTTATCATGGCTGGTTCTAAAACCTCTCGGCATAGAATTAATTCCAGTTACTCTGACTCACAGAGGCCCAAAGAATATCACAGTAGAACTGTGCTTCATGAGTTTTTCAATGGCTCAGTTTTGGAAAGTAGCCTCGTTCAAGGCACCTCTGGATGGATTTGAACGTTCAGCCTTTTGTTTAGCGGTTGAGTGCGTTAATCGTCCGTACCACCTGGTCAGAGAAGAAGGGGCCACGGTATTATTGGCTCCTATTACATGCAGAAATTAGTTCTCTTTCTCAGAGAGTTTCCAATGACATTTCAGCTACTTTAAAACTTTGGAACTTCTATTATCACAGAAGGGAGAGCAACCTTTTTAGTCTTCTATTGTGTCGTCCGATTGTCAGAATGGCACCTCCCTTCTTGATGAGCCTCCTGAACAAGAGAGATGATTTGCTCATTTAAGAGCCCTTTGGGGGCGTTCCTCATGGTGCTGATGAGAAGGTTGGAAGCTGACAGCCACCGAACATTTATTTTGCACTGTACCAGCTGGAATGTCAGCCCCTCCCTGAAGGAGTCTAACGCACCCATAAAGACCATGGTAAGCTGTGGCCTGCACATGAAGAAATGGGTTCAGAGAGGATGTTTGCCCAAGGCCTCCCACCTAGTGAGGGCAGGATTCGAGCCCATGCCTTAGTACACCTGGAGGAGAGGCCAATAGGTCTGCTTTTCCGGTGTTCCTCCCTGAGCTTAGGCCCCTCAGGCCTCCATGGAGAGGGTGGGTCTTAATCACCCAGAGGTGTCATTCTGGAGATTAATTGAGACCTGAAATTGTCAGCTAGGATTGTGGCCAGGACAGAGGACAGAAAATCCCTGGGCAGCCAGATTTAGAGCTGGCTGGAGTGTTGCTAGGAATAGAGGCCATCCCTTTCGGGGTTTATTGTTCACCTGGGCCCTTGAGATACAAGCTTAATGGCCTTGCTCACTCATCACCAGGTAGACCCAGCTCATGTTGTACCAAATGTGGGCTCCCCATGCCATACAGTGCGTCTCTGGCATCCCTGCTCATCTCCCACGGCTTGCCTGTGTGTCTCCTTGCTTCTGTAAAGGTGTCCTCTTTAACACCTATGTGATTTGGTTGCACACATTTGTTTGCTTATGAAACACAGTGTGTAGGGTGCCCAGGACCCAGGCTGGCGCGTAGCAGGCACTCAGCTAATGCCTGAGGGACCATGCCTTTCTTTAGGGCCAGGATTCCCGGCAGGACCGAGAACTCCTGGAGAACAGTTGTGTTTTTACAAAGCTTCTGCTATAGGGACCACCATAGGGTTTGACTCACAGGAGTGCTCAGAAATTATTTGTGGAAGAAAGAAGAGAGAGAAGAAGAAAGGAGGGAAGGAATAATGACATGAAGAAGAATGGGAAAGAAGGAAAAGAGGTAGGGGGAGAGGGGGAGATGGAATGAGGGAGGAAGTAAGAAATGGAGGGAGGGAAGGAAAAAGAAGGGAGGAAGTGGGAGGGCATGGCGGGGCAGCCAAAGTGTACAGAGGAGGAAGCTCAGGGCAGAAGGGAGAGGTGCTCCTTTGAATTGGAGCTGCAAGCAGGTAGTCCCATGAGATCGCTTTTCTGGGGGATGGTGGGTCCTACCTTATAGCAGAAAGGCCAGCCTCCATCACCTCGAGTTTCCATGCCTGTGACAAAGATGGTGGTATTGTGATTTGGGAGTGTTGGTAGTGAAGTAGACAATAAAGGAGGAAGAGAGCTTGGGTTGGGATCCTGGTTAGGAATTTGAATTATGGATAAACAGCATCTGGGGACAAATTCAGAGCATCATTTGGGGCCAGATAAGGGAGAAGTAAAAAAGTCCATAGTATCAAAGTGTGTCTCAGCGTTTGGAAAAATTGCCAATTACCAAAACACTTTTAAATGTGAACTTCTGTGAGTGTGAGGTGCAGCCTTCGTGCATATATAAGTATGTTATAGATCGTAAAATATTTTTTATGTGTATGCTGCGCTGGGCCCGTTCTTGGAAACTGGAAAGAGTAGGGGGAGCAATTTGGAATGTGCTCTTACATTTCAGTAAGTTTTTCACAATGAAACTGCTTAAACAAACCAGTGACTTTCTGAAGGAATGGTGGGCTAGTCACAGCTATAACCTTAGACTTATCAAAACTGCTGCCTAATTCCAGTTTCTTCCTGATGGCCAGTCTTGGTTGGATATATGGTCACTGTAACTGATGAACACACGTTTGCTTGGTTACTTGGATCCTACAAACTTTACTGCCCTGACTCAGAGCTAGGCCCTGGGGGATTGGATGGGGAAATGAGGAAGGCTTGGCTCCTCCTTTCCCTGCACTCTGGTTGTTAATTTGAGGGAGGCATTAATTCTAACTAGAAAGGATCTGAGGTAGCATCAGAGGAGAGGTATGGTTTAAGTTGAGTTTTGATGGCAGGGTGGAATGTTGTACATTTCCAGACAGAAATGTACATCTAGGCAGAGGGTGTGTATGGTGTCTGTGATACGTGTGCTGTGTGGATGTGTATGTGGTATGTGTGGAGTGTCTGATGTGTGTGGTGTGTATGTGTGTGTGGTGTGTCTGTATGATGTGCAATATGTATGATATGTGGTTTATATTTGTGGGCATGCATGTAGAAGAGCTCAGGTTCTGGAGCATAGGGTGCTTGGTTTCTTCTGGTGGTGGTGGTGGTGGTAGTAGTGGAGGTGGGTGATGTTGATGATGTTGACCCGAAGCCACAAGAACTATTAAAGGCAAGAAGATATCTACAGTCCCAGATGTATGGAGGTTTATTTTGGATACAATAAAGCTACTTTTTAGGTCTTTTGTAGCAGATTTAGAGATTTTGTCTCACTTACTTTGAACATGTTCTCAGGAGAAACCAATCTTTGGAGAAAGACATTATCCTTGGTAAAGTAGGGGATCAGTGCAAAAGAGGAAGGCCCTCAATGAGACGGATTAACATTGGAACAGTAGCTGCCACAATGGACTCAAACAGAGCAGCAGTTGAGAGAATAGTAGAGGACTTGGCAGTGTTTTGTTCTGTTACATATAAGGTCATTGTGAGTTGGCACCAACTCCATGGCACCCAGTAACAAGCACAGTAGTAGTGTCTGGAAAGCTTTTTGTTTGCTCAGAGTTGATTGATGGGTGCTTTTAAGGCGATTCGTTTCTTGTTGTTGTTGTTAAGTGCCGTCGAGTCGGTTCCGACCCATAGCGACCCTGTACAGGGTTTCCGAGGGTGTAAATCTTTACGGGAGTAGAAAGCCTCATCTTTCTCCCGTGGAGCGGCTGGTAGATTCGAACCGCTGACCTTAAGGTTCGCAGCCCGATTCGTAACCACTACGCTAGCCTCTTCTTAATAAACAAACATGGCTGCAGGGTTTGGAGCAGGGTTCTGTTGTGCCCACAGGAACCTGTGAGGATCCTGGGGAGGGCCTCATAGGAGGTTGGAGCAGAAGTCCAGAGGTTAGTGTGTGGTAGGTTCAGGAGGTGACAGGGGCAAGGTTGAGGGGTCTCCTTTCCCATATGTGTCTGGCATTCCTAAGCTATGATGGCGACAGGAGACCTGAATATAGATGGCACCAAGGGCAGGACAGGAGTGCCTGGGGGGGGGCTAGGGATGCTTGAGGAGAGGAGATTAGGAAGGCTGGGAGCAAAAGGAGTGTGCAGTATCTGGAAAAGGAACTCCGGGGAAGGACTCTGAGGAGGGGTTGCGGGCTGGGTGCTCTGAAGAACCATGGAAGGCAAAGATAAAGAGAATGGCCTAGTGTGTGGATAACTTTTCAAGAGCATCAGAAAGGATTGGAGTGAGCGAGGCCAGCCTCGGCTGTACTGGTGAGCAGTCAGGGAGTGGCCGAGGGTGCTCAAGCAAAACATTTGAAAGCCAGGATCTGGCTCCCGAAACTAAGTTCTCTTTCAGGGTGGGAGGCATGTCTCAGGTTACTGCGCATACCCAGCTTTCTTCTCTGACATCTCCACTGTCTTGAGTCGCCTCGGTGGTCCTCCCCTTCCTGGATAAGAGCCAGGCTCCTACTCATTTGGTGTTAGAGCCCTTAGTGTGCCATTAGACCCTTTCTATATAGTGTTCTTCTGTCTGGAATGCTGTTTCCCAGAGGTCTCCATACCATCACTTTGTCAGTTAGAACCACATCTGTTTTCTTCAGAGCAGTTACCACTCTGGAGATGATCTGGTTTTCCCTTGTTGGTTGGTATCACTCATTCTCCAGCTCTGAGGTGTCACGTGGACAATGGGGTGTTTTCATTTTTCTTCCCCCCATACCTGGAGAGTGCCTGACTCAGAAGGCTCCTCCTGTCCAGACTGGAAGAGGGACGAAGTGGATGCCTTCATAGGGTGTGCATTGAGGACGGATTCATTCAGGCTTGGGTATTGGAAAGACCTCTGGAGACTGGCTGCCGGTCCCGGGTGTCAACACACCAAATTTGTTGTGGGAAATCCTCACCCAGTGTGGCTCCAGGAACCTCACACATCCGTCACCCAGTTCCCTGAGTTCCTGAGCTGCCTCCTTTCCTTGGAGCTTGACCTCCCCTGCTCCACATGTCTCGTGCCTGCATGTAACCTCAGGGAGTCAGGCATTCTTTGCTGGACTGGGGTGTAGTGAGACCCCAATAGGGGATAGTCTGGTTAGAGAAGCTTTGTCAGCAACCTGAATATAAGGCTTATTAGGGGAGACTTAGTGGCATTGTGGGTTAATGCGCTGGACTGCAAAGTCAGTTTGATCTGCAAGGTTGACGTTTCAAGCTCACCAGCCGCTCCTCGGGAACCCTATGCAGGGTCACTATGGATTGGAACCGACCAGACAGCACTTAACTACAGTAACCACAAGGTCAAGATCAAGGTCTCCATGGATCACGGGACCTGTGAGTTGCCTGTTCGGCTCAGTCCCTGTGTGTCCTTCCTGGGGAGCACCAGCTGGCAGTTGGCTTTTTTGGAGGTAGGGTGGTTAGGTGGTAGGGGTGGCATTGCAAATGCAGTCTGTTACAGGGAGAAATGGACTTTTGCTGGAGAAGCAGGTTTCCTTGGCCCCACCATTCAGGGTGTGTTCCTGTGACTGATATTTTGCCCCTTCCCCTTCTCCAGTACAGCTGAGTAAGAGCTTGTGAGAGCTGACCTTTTCAGCCAAATGGGAGCCGGCAGTTGTAGCCAGGGGCCGGGGTCCCTTGGGAGAGTTGCCTTCAGTCTGCATCAGTTATTCCAGGTGTGAGAGGAGCCAGCCACTGACGGGAGACAAAACTCTCTCTGATGGCTTAGGCCCATTCGGGCTGCGAGGCCAGAGCCAGGAATGGGCAGCTGAGGGCAGACAGGAGACTGCCCTCTCAGACTCTCCATGTACATGTGCCTTGGGGCACGTGTGGTCCTGAAACAGCGGTCATCTGACCAAGACATCCCGTAGTCCCAGGGAAGAGAAACAGTCCTATAGTTGAGATGGACTTAGGCAGAGACTTCAGGGGATAGACTCAGGGAACTTCCGTCGGTCTGGGAGGAAGACCACCCTGGTGGGATGTGTGAGGTTCCGGGAGCCACACTGGTGGCCTCCAGACCCTCAGACCCATGCACAGAGCATGGAGTCGTGTTGAATCCATGTGGCCAACCTGCTCATGGACACATGCAGAAAGGCCCACTGGAACACACAAGGTTGTCTCTGTCTCTCTGAGGATGCAGCGTCTGGAAGAGGTTGGGGGAGCTGGCGGGTCTCAGGGTAGCATCTTTGGCCCCCTATACCTACACCTTTTCCCTGCACATGTCTGGGTCCCAACACATCCTTGAGTCAGGGAGGACCAATAGGTGTCCAAGGGAAGGGATAGTTCTGCAGACCGTTCAGACCTCTCAGTGGGCCCTGCATGGACAGAGCCACTGGGGAGAAGGGATTGGTACGTGGGTGCTTTTTCATGGAGGATGTCATAAAACACACTGGACAGAATGCATCCGATTCGGATGGTCTGTCATGGCTGTCGGAACCCCGGTGGTATAGTGGGTTATGTGTTAGGCTTCTAACTGTCAGATTAGCAGTTAGAACCCACCAGAGCCGCTCCACAGGAGAAAGACGAGATTTTCTGCTCCCGTAAAGATTTACAGTCTTGGAAACCCTATGCAGGGTTGCTATGAGTTAGAACTGACTCGACGGCACACAACAACAACAACACAACAGTAACACTCGTGACAGTCAGAGGATGAAACAAACCATCCCCAAACTTAGTGCCTTAGAACCTCCATCTTTTGTTATTTTCGTGGGTTGGCCAGTCTGCTCTGGGCTCACTTGTGCATTTGAGTGCAGCTGACCTGGGGCTATACAAGGCTCCATTCTCCTACTGGTGCCTCTCACCCCTCAGCAGGACAGCTGGGGATGTTCTCTGGGTGGTACAAGGACCAAACAAGGGAACGATGCAGATGCTTACTGATCGTCTGATAGTTTCACATTGACAACTGTCCTGAAGGCCAAGCAGGGCAGGCAGCTGCAGCTGGTGTGGGAGCTGGAAGCTATTTCAGAGTGGCAGGACAGAAGGTGTCCATGTCAAGAGGCCGTTCCTAGGAGCCTGCATGGCACCGATAAGTCTGCCGACGCCCACTGGTTAAATGGAGTTTTCTCAGGCAGTGCCATCCTTTCAGTGATGACAGAATTAATCTGTGTCTGCACTGCCCAATATGGTAGCCACATGGGGCTGTTGACTGACTACCTGCAGTGTGGACCATGTGACTGCAGAACTAATTTGTTATTTGCTTTAATTTTAACAAATAGAAAGAGCCCTTGTCATTTCTGGTGTGGTGCTCTGGGCTAATGCGTCAGACTGCAAAGTCATTTGAACTGCAAGGTAGATGGTTCAAGCTCACCAGCTGCTCCTTGGAAACCCTACACAGGGTCGCTATGGGTCAGAATCGACTCGATGGCACTTCACTGCAACATGTCATTTCTGACCGCTATGTTGGCTGCTTTTGTGCCTCAGGTGACCATTGGCTGCAAGCCACACACACAGCTTACTGCTACTTTTGGCATGGATGGCTGCTCAGTGCCATGATGCCCTCAAGCTTTCCCTGGTGGGTGGAGGTGGTGCTGGGAGCCAGGGCTGCCAACAGGCCTGGGGTTGCCCAGTTATGCCCTTTCCCTGCAGCACTCTGCTCCCAGACATCTCTGCCTATTGGCCCTGCTATGCTCAGATTTCTTAGGAAGCTAGGAAGGCTTCTTTGAACTTTCTCTTTAAGAGTCTTTGGGCTACAGATGTCCAGAGGTCCGAGCAGACTCACAAGCACCTGCAGGTGTCATCAGCCTGGGAATGGGGCAGGTGGAAGGCAGTGCGTGCTGACCTTGGTCAGTCATCTTCCCCACTGGGCAGATTTGGAGAGCCTTGTCCAGTGTTAGTCTCGAGATTTGGCTAAGAGGGCCTTCTTGCTACTTGACACGTCCATCCTTGATGCTTCAGTAGACTGCCATGCTCTGGTGAGTGGGAGAGGTCCAGATGCATGACTGCTCCATGGATCACAGCTCTGATGACAGGGTGGCAGACTCAGTTCATGGCTGGGCTAGAGTCCTGGGCCCAGAGTGTGAGCATCAGCCACACATTTGCTCTGTCTCAAAGGGTTTCTGGGGTTTCCTCTCTACACCAATGAGTTAGAAGATTGGCGCCCTATACCTCCCAAGCATGGGCCCCTGAGACAAGCAAGTAGAACCCACAAGAATTGAGATCCCCATTCCCACCCGCTCCATACACAGAGTAGACAGGGATGGGCAACTTGGACATTGGCTACCCAAAATGGGGGCGCTTCAAAGGCAAGAAGTGACTGGCTTACAAGCTTTCAAGAGGGAACCTAGATTCAGAGGGCATGGAGGAAGATAGAATCTCCACTGAGTAGTGTCCAATCTGTCTAGGCGGGGCTGATGAAATGAAATGCGCATAGGTCTCTTGTGATACAATAGTGAATAACTGTTATCAGGACTGATTGTGAGGGTTGGAAATGTAAAGGTAGACGTTCTGTAGCAAGGAAGGGAGTGATGAACTTTTCAGTCTAAGAGCTGAGGTCCCTGGACCACCAAGGGAGAAGAGCAGAGAGCGGGACCCTACCCAGAGAAGCAGTGATGCCTGAGATGGAAACAGAGACAATGACGTGGAGAGATGGAGCAGCTGGGGACTCTAGACCCAGAGAGGGAGAGGGCCTGTGTGCTGACTGAGGTGCAGGCTTGTAGTGTATACCCTTTGGTTGGTTGATGATGCATGGAGGGGATTGCAACCATGGCAATGAAATGCTATACGATAGAATGATTGTAAAACTAATGTTCTCCCATATAAACGATCACATAATTCACAATAAAACATTAAAAAAAAATTGCGATTCCCTCAGGTTGAAGAGCACCTTATAGTATGATGAAAATGCTAGTCAGGTATGTTCACTCCCAGTGTATGGTTGAGCAAAATGAGGCACCAAATGGGATGTGTTTTAGTAGCTGTACTACACATTGAACGTACAAGCCCGCAGAAGGGACCAGGGCCATAGTGAGAGATGCTGCTCATGCCCCTAGCGAGAACTTCCATGGGGTCCCACTCCCCTCCCGGGTCTTTTGTTTGGATCTCCTCAAGGGCTTTATCACAAATGAGCTGGCACAGGACTTACTGGAGAGCCAGCCTCCCACAGCTCACATGGTGTGTGGCTTCTAGAACATTCATGAGGTCTGTGGGATAGGTCCTTCATTAGCCCGCTAGTGATGCTGGAGGAGATATACTACCAGTGCATGGCTTTAGTGAACACAACTTTATTTTCTCACAGTTCGGAAAGCTAGAAGTCTGCCTTTAGGGTGCTCCATCAATGGGAAGGCTCTCTCTCTCTGTTGGCTCTGCAGGGAGATACTTGTCTCTTCCAGCTTCATGCCCTTGGTTCTTTGGTGATCTTCCCATGCATGGCATCTGCCTTCCTCCACTTGTGCCTATTTCTTTGTCTAATTGACTCTTTTTAGTATCTCAGAATGGGCTAGCTTTAGTATATTCACGACACTGATACTATGTCATTAACATGATTAAGCAAAACCCTAATCCCAAAGGAAATGACATCCACAAGTATAGGACTTAGCATTCCAACATATACTCACATTTCAGGGAGCCCAGGATTCCATTCATATATCAGGCACAGACTGGGAATAGGGGAAAGGGACTAGATGGATGGAGAACATGAGTCTTTCCCTTTGACTTTGATGCTCAGTGTGTCTGTCGGGAGGTCCGACCTGGGCACTGGGCAGGCATCACATGGCCTTTGGGAGACCTAGCTCAAGCCCAGCAGCACAGCTGTAGGGTATTGTGCAGGGCAAGCCTTGCCCTTGGTAACTGGGATTTGGGGATGAACCAGGTTCAAGGACCATCCCAGGCTTTGAAAAAGTAGCATATTGAACATGACTTTTGACTGCAGATGACAGAAATCCATCTGAAGTTGATTTAAGCAAGAAAGGGAGTTGACTGACTAGTGGAACTGAAAATCCTGGAGCAACAGGCTTCAGGTCTAGCTGGATTAGAAGCTCCAGTGATCTCATCGTGATGGGACCTCACTCTTAGATCCCCTCCTCTGCACTGGTCCCATTCCTTGGCAGGCCTCCGTTTAGGGATGCTGAGAGAAAATCTGGACACTGACTCAAAATCAGATCTACCCTTACAAGGGTTGTGTTGTTGTTAGTGAGTCAATTCTGACCCATTGCAACCCTGTGTACGGTTTCCAAGGAGCAGCTGGTGAGCTTGAACCACCAACCTTGCAGTTCAAACGACTTTGCAGTATAGCTGGGCTCCAGGTTCTCCCTGGACACATCCCCTATGATTCACTCCAGCTTCTTTGCTCCTCTCCTTACGGGGGCTTGCTTCCTACCCTCCTGGCAACCACAGAAGTGAGCCCAGGCCTCTATACTGGGTGCTTCAGCCAGAGCCCCAGGACTGAGTCCCCATGGTTCACCTGGGTCACTCAGGAAGAGGTGCTCTGGTTGGCCAGATCTGGGTCATGTGGCCTGGAATGAGAGTCACATTGAAAGCCAGTGGGGGAGGAGAGCTTCATACTGTGGTGGAAACCAGATTCCTGAATAAGACATGGTATCGGGCCTTGAGATTGGAGTACAAAAGGCCCAGGGAAAGTAGACTCAAGAGCTAGAAGTTGTCTGTGTACTGAGACTGGTCAGGTCAAGGCAGGCAGCAGCCTCAGTTTGCCACCAAGGGGGAAACAGGGAGTTGGAGGGAATGGGGCCTAAGTCAGGGTCTGCTAGCATATGTGGTCCCAGGAACAGACTGTGAGGACTCGGTCCATTGGATGGAAGGATAAGGAGGAAATTGAGCTCATCCAAGGGAGTGCTTTCTGGCTATAGGACTCATGGACAGCAGAATGAGCTCCCCATCGTGGGCGACACCCACTCTGGGTCTGAGTGCTGTTGAGAGGCACAGGACTAAACAGGTGTCTTCTAACCTCTGGCCAGTTAACTATGGTCAGAAACAGGAATCTTGTGCCTGTTGTCTTTAGTGATGGATTTGGGAGTGACCCCTACGTGTTGAGGACATTGGACTTAGATACCCTCCAAAATCTCTTCCCACTTATAGAGAGATGACTCTCCTCTCCTCCTGCCTAGATATTCGTGGGCTCCAGAGCTTCCTGGACCAGGCCTCGCGTTTGGGCCTCGACGTCTCTTTACAGAAGGTGGAAAAGAACATCAGCCATGTGTTCACCAGCCTCTTCACCACGATGAAGACAGAGGAGCTGAACCGCTATCGGGACACGCTGCGCCGCGCCATCCTGCTTCTCAGCCCACAGGGGGCACATGCGTTCATCAATGAGGTTAGTCAGCCGCTGCTGGATGGCTTGGGTCCAGGGCTCTCCATGTGGATGTCTCATGGAGACACGCTGCAATGAAGTTTGCTGGTGATGGTTGAAGTGACTGTGGAGCCACACACAGCCTCGAAAGGGGATCCACGGCTCTGCTCCTGATTGGTTCAGAATGGTGGCCAAGGTCTGCCCAGACCAAGAAGCTGGGGCAACTGGAGCGGAACCTTTTATACTACCCTGTCTGGCTTTCTAAAACATTTCCCTTCCTCCTTTCCCACCCCTCCTGCTTTTTGGCATTAATGACCCTTTCTTTGCTGACAGACATAAGCCCCTAGGGGTAAAATAAATATCTAAGTCTCTGCAGAGGTGGGCAGCTCTACCTTGGAATTTGTTAGTACCTGCGGAATGTGTTTGCTGCCAAGAATGTGTATCGCCTAGTGATATGTGGAACATGTGCTTATTCGTTTAGTACCTCGGCTAATCAGTAGAGTTTTTAAAAACATCTTAATTAGGGGTTAGGAACTTCCAGAGAACACAGCCCCCACCCTCTTAACAAAGAATCCATTAACTTGAGGCTAGACAGCTAAATACGTACGTATACTCTGTGAACCGGCCAATTGGCAACAGCCTGATGATCAGAGAGGAGAAGTGCTGGGTTGGTGGTATCTTTCTGGCCTTGGCTGGCGGTAGGGGGTGTGTTGGGACTGTGCTATGCTTAAGGGCAGAGCAGATGGAACGGTACAGGGCAGTTGGTCGCTCCCTGCAACCTGACCCCCACGTCCCGTTCTCTTTTTTGACCATCTCCGATGAAAAGTAAGATGAAGTAAAAGGCCAAATGATACTAATTCCATTTGATGTGCTTTGCTGGCTTATTTTATGTTCCCCCTGTAATTAATTATTACTCAAAATGCTACCTCATGCATCAGTGCCCAGCATGAAGTCCCCTGCCAGACAAATTAAAATGCGGAGCGGTTAATTTGGTGCAATTGACTGGCAGCCTTGGTGCTCTTGGCTAATCAGGCCCCGGATGGCGCTGGTGGTCGGTCAGCAGGCTGTGATGTCTTGTTGGCTCCTGGCGTTTCCACCAGAGCATGGTTCCCTGGATGGAATGATTCAGTTCAGTAATGGGCAGCTCAGGATTAGCACCGCTAATGTGTTCTGCCTTTCTCAGAATGTTCCCAGCAGCGGATTTGCAAACGTCTGATTGTAGGGTTGCTTTAGTAATGCTGGGGGCTGCTGCTTACCAGCCTCCTCTCTGCTCTTCTCACCAATTCTTTACCTCCTCTCCTTGTTTTCTTTCCTCCTTCCTTCTGCTTCATTGTTAAGCATGGGAGTGGAAAGAAAGTTGGCTTTGGAATTAAATAGATTGGGGTCAAATCCTAGCTCTCCCACCTACTATTTATACGACCTTGTGAAATTTTCCTTTCTTTGGTTTCTTCAGGAGACCTGGTGTGGTGCTAACCACAACGTCGGAGGTTCAAAACCACAAATAGGGATAAAGGAGATGTCAGATATGAAGCAGTTGGCTTATAGCATCTCAAAAAAACATTTTCTCTTTTCACTGTACGTATGCATGCATTTCCTTTCCAGGTGAATTTAGTCTTTGCCTCTGTTTCTAGACCTTATAGGATTTAGTCCTAGCCAAAATTGGTAGCCTACGGACATTATTTCCAAGCGATTAGCTATGCAAACTCTTGCAGTGTTGGATCCAGTTGAGTAGCCTTTGGCCTGCTGCACGCCTGGTTCTCCAGGCTGCATTTAGAAAGCTTTTGCTTTCCCGGGTACCACGGAGGTGGGGATGCCTTTAGAGAGGTTGTCCTTACAGAGCAGGAGTGACAATCAGCTGTGAAAGGGGCCGAGACTGCAGGGAAGAACCAGGTCTGGGCTTTAGGCTGTGGCAATTATCCATCGTTGTTAAGTGCTGTCGAGTTGGCTGTGCTTTATAGCGACCCCATGTAAGATTTCCAGTGAGAGGCTGGTGGGTTTGAACCATCAACCTTGTGGTTAGCAGTCTAGTACATATCCTACAGGACCACAGCAGGGCCCACAATGACCTTTGCTAGCCTTCAACTCCTGCTGGTGAGCGTCTTAGGTTCTTGTCCATGCCCTGGCCTATAGGTGAGGGAGGACGTCTCATCTTCTGAGGCTACCATGGGCCTGCTTCCTCATGTGCATTCTCTGACTGTGAGGTGAAGAAACCAAAACTGACGTTGAATAATAATGTACTTAAGGTCATACAAACAGCAGCCAGGGAGGACGTGATTGGAGTCCATGTTTGATCCATGGACTGATTGGAGCTGGGTGACTGTGGAAAACACAACTTAGAGCAGTTTCTGGAGTGGGCAAAGTAGGGCTGTGCTTTCATCGGAGGGATGCGACTCAACTGCTCTGTCACGGATGCAGGGTTTTAAGGCTGCTTGTGTTCCAAGGACTTTAAGGGTGACTTCCCTGTGTCACTAGAGCACAGCAGGGAAGGAATCCAGTCTCTGGAGTGGAACGTAAACAGTGTGGCTCCCCGGTCCTGCACAGCTCAGCAGAGACCTGGGATGTCCTTCCTGCTCATATGGACCTCCTTTCACTGCCTGGGGACATCATTGGACCTTTTGAACAATTGAATACAACCCGTTCTTTGCTATGAGAAGAAGCAACAGACGATGCTCACAGGGGAGACCTGCTTCCAGAATTTAAGAAACTCAAACAAACATAACAAGGAAGTGGAACGACCCCCTGCTCCCCCAGCAATGGGTGACATGTGAGTGCTTCACTCCACAGATGGTGGCAGGGGTAAGGTACTATAGGGCATGAGTTATGGGGCTGCCTGGCTGTAACTGCTCTCTGTCCCCCATTGGAAAGCCTAGTGAATGTGGACTCTACTCAAATTCTTTTCATTGTATTTCATGTCAACCCATAGCTGAGGCTGAAGTTTTCACTGTTTGTAAATTCTTCATGGTACTCTTCCTGGCTGCGTGACCCATCAGCATATCAACGTGCTACATCGGGGACCTGATGCTTTGCACAGTGTCCACGATGCTGGCTCTTAGCATGTGACACCGCTAGGCTTTCTGTGGTCACCATTCAGTACAGGGAATCTGGTCTGGAGGGGTGGTGGGCTAAGCAGACACTGACCCAGGGGGCCCATGAGCAAGCGTAACTTGCGCCACTTCTAGACCCTCTTATCATCCATTGTCCAGTCTGATTTCACATTTCTCCCTGAAGATCCTTTTTATCTCGGTCTCATCACTCATCATATCAGAACATCACTTGAACAAAGTGTGGCCGCCTCCCTTGAAGAGTTGGGTCTCCGAGATGGGATGGGTGGGAGACAGCTTTCTACACTCTCCTGGTCTTTGGCCTGGAACCCACCCTGGATCTGCTTTTGGGGTCACTGAAGACACAGTCCTCATTTCAGCAGGCCTGCCTTGCTCTTGGCTTGGCGTTGGCCTCTCTGAGCGTGGGAAGGTGACTCTTTGAAATCACCGCCTCACTAGGGCATGAGTTGTGCTCAGCCTGGGCTCTTCCTTGGACTCCTGACTGCTAAGTGGGGGCTCCAACAGTGACACCCATCTGTGATGTCATCCTCATGTGAGCCTTCTTGCCTGAGTCTCCCCCCACCCCCCCACTGAGATCCACTCCTTGCTCCAGGGACCATAGTGCTCCCATTGTGGTCAAGGTGACAGTAGGAAGCCCATCTGTGAGTGGTTGGTTCTTCTCCATCCTGCTCATGTGCCCTCCCTTTCATTTCTCCAACATTTAATGAGCCCCATTGCTGAGCTTGGAGCCCTGGTGTGGTACTGTAAGATAAGCACTGGACTCCTAACTGCAAGGTTGTTGGAAACCCTCTACAGGGTCACTGTGAGTTGGAACTGAGTTGTTGGCATGTAACAACAGCAACAACAATGCTGAGCTGTATAGTGAGGGTATTGTTCCTCATTGTCTGAGGTACCCTGCTAGATGGGGAGACAGCAATGTAAGAAGGCCTCTTCATCTGATAACAGAAGTGTGTGCAGGGCCCTGGGAGAGAAGGACAGGTAGAGTAAGGCCCTCTGGCCAAGGAGAGATGTGGGTTGTCAGAGGGTCAGGGGATGCTGCTCGGTTAGGTGGTGCTGAGGCGGGGGCTGTGGGAATGAACTTGAATTAGCCCTGTGAACAAGGAGAGTCTGGGGCCAAGGAACCTGGCATGACCCTGTATTCAGGGACTTGAGTGTGGTGGTTAATAGCGTGTGTGTGTGTGTATGTGTGTGTGTGTGCAGATCAGGGCATGGCTGGAGCTGAAGCTGGGAAGGCAACAGGAAGAGCTGCAGAGTCCTGGTTGGGGAGTTCACACTTCAGCATTGGGTTGTTCATAGGGTCCTTTTCAGGTGTAGCACTATAGGATAAGCACTGGACCACTTTGAACTGTGAGGTCAGTGGTTCAAACTCATCAGCCACTCTTTGGAAACTCTATACAGGGTTGTTATGAGTCAGAACTGACTCAATGACACATAGCAACAACAACAACAACAACAACAGAGGTTAACACCCTGCAAGTCACCTCTGTAGCCATAGCCCTAAGGTTGTTGGTGTCACATCTGTCTTACTGTTCTGGTTCTTCTCCTGCCCAGGTTTTATGGGTTGATTTCCAATCCACAGCACATTTTGTCTGTGGATTTCCAATCCACAGCACATTTTGTCTGTGGATTTTGGCTTCATCTCATCTTCTTGGAAGGGATTTCATCCATCTGTCCGTCCATTCATCCATCCATCCATCCCTCAACCCATCCATCCATACTTCCTTTCATCCATCCATCCCTCCATCCATCCATCCATCCATCCATCCCTCAACCCATCCATCCATCCATCCATCCATCCATCCATCCATCCATCCATCCATCCATCCATACTTCCTTCCATCCATCCATACTTCCTTCCATCCATCCATACTTCCTTCCATCCATCCCTCCATCCCTCCATCCATCCATGCATCCATCCATCCCTCCATCCATCCATCCCTCCATCCATCCATCCATCCATCCATCCATCCATCCATCCATCCATCCATCCATCCTTCCATCCATCCATCCATCCCTCAACCCATCTATCCATCCATACTTCCATCCATCCATCCATCCCTCCATCCCTCCATACCTCCATCCATCCCTCCCTCCATCCATCCCTTCATCCATCCATCCCTCCCTCC
>NW_006408716.1:5086529-5104523 GCF_000296735.1 Chrysochloris asiatica | reverse complement strand
ATATACCTCCATCTAGCCATACCTCCATCCATCCATCCATCCATCCATCCATCCATCCATCCATACAAACATACATACATCCAGTATTGATCAAGTGCCTGCTATGGATAAGGAACCATACCAAGTATGAATGAGAAAACAGAACTGTACCTGCCTTCTCCCTGAGACTTGTCATGTGTCCAGGTTCTAGTCACATACCAAGGCTGTGACCCCGAGAGGCTGCACCCTAGGATGCTCTCTCTCTGAGGATCTTTTGTGTGTGGGAGGCAGGTAAGGTAGGAGAAGACATGGCAGGGGAAACTCTGGGCATGTTTTAGAGATTCCAGGACTTGGATCATCTAGTTCTCATTCACTGGAGTCTCTCTATTTAACTGTATTTAGGGTTCCTTCTCCCCTTTTGCGTCTTTATTTTCTCCTCTTCCCTATTCTCCCTGTAACTTTTGTTTGACAGGAGAGTAAAACAAACCATATTTTGTGCTATTTGTGTTATTTGAGGAGTGCTGGTGGCATTGCAGGATAAGCACTGGACTGTTAGACACAAGGTTGGCAGTTCAAACCCACTACCAGCCAGCCACTCTTTGGGGAAAAGATGAGATTTTGTGCTTTTGTAAAGATTTATAGCTTTGGAAATCGTATACAAGATTGCTTTGAGTGGGAAGCGACTCGACGGCACACAACAACAACATTTGTGTGATTTCTGGAGAGGGGCTTGCAGTCCGTGTTCGTAGTTCATGAGGCAGACAGGTGTTGGCTGCCTGGGCCTTCTGTAACCATATGTCCCACAAATGTTAGACACATCTGTTCCTCCCCATAGAATGCCAACCCCACAAGGTCAGGGACTGTGTGCGGTTCACCATTTTATCTTCAGTGTGCAACACAGAGTCTGACCCACAGAGGTTGTTGAGGAATAAATGCATGGAAAGTTTATATTTGTTGCTTCTCATAGAAGGGGCTTGAAGCTAAGTTTCCTGTGTATGCCTCAGATGTCTTTTTGGCTCGTCAACAACATCCCAGGGCAGCCTATTAGCCAGGAGGCTTTGATTTTAAAACCTTTTCTTTTGTAAGGGCTTGAGTTCACTTCAAAAATAGAAACTTAGACATGGGTAGGTCAGTCAGTGAGTGGGGACTGGGCAGCTCGTACAGATGGGGTGTTCCTCAGCTGTGACACAAGGCAGGGAGAGTAGGTTGCAAAGAGATGTGTTTGTTAGGGAGAAGGCTGAGGATAAACAGTAGTGTGGATAGTTGTGTTAGATTAGATATGCACACACACACACACACACACACACAGAGGCTGATGGAATGATCCAGTGATCAGCCCCACACAATACAACGAGACCCTCAGACACATGTTTATACAAACCTACACACACCCCTTTATAATGGAACTGCTGGCCTCAGAGAAGTTTGAGGATGTCATTGTGACATGAGAAGAAAGTATCAGTGACCAAGGGCAGCAAATGGCGTGGGTCTTTGCAGTTAGACAGGTGCCAGCCTTCTCTTCTTGTCCTGAGAAGAAGGAGAGATAGAAGAGGAGAAGAACAGGTCTTTGGTAGAAAAACTTCCCATGAATCCTGAAGGCCCAGACCAGGTGGAGGAAATGAAGAGGGCGGGGATGAAAGTGGAGGGGCCCCTCCCAACGTTTCTCCCTGGATTGGCTTCTCTGACTAGGTGCGTGGCTGGAGGCCAGTTGAATGCTTACTAGATGCACAGCCTGTGCTAACGCTTGATTTTGAATCAATTGCTTCTCCAGGACTGCTGCAGTGAGTGAGCCTCCCACAATTTTAATATAAAGACTGTGCTTTTTAATACTTTTATAGCAAAGGTAAATTAAGTTATCACAATACTCTGTTGTACCACATGATATATGCAAATATTTCTCACTCCAACACTGTAAATCTTAGCAGATGACTTTATCACTCAGAGCTAGGATAATTCTGTGCCATTTAAGTATCATTTACCAGAATATTTTAAATTACTAATTAATTATAGAAGATTAATTTTTAAATATGGCCCCACATTTGCATTTAATTATATCCCACTGTTTATGGATTTTAAAACCTTAGCTCTTTCTCAACAGTGCTGTGAGTTTGAGAAAAAAAAATTCCCTTCTAAGTTCTTAGAACTGAGATCTTGAGGACAAAGTATTTTCCAGGGTTTGGTTGGGCAGGTTCAGTGAGTGAGATTAGGAAGTGAATACAGAGGTGTAGAGATTTGTTCTCTGGGCATGTTACCAAGACTCCATAGGGCTTTGTTCCCTCTTTCTCTGCCACCTCGCTCCTGTTCATCCTTCAAAGCCCCATGCATACTGGGGGAGCTATCATGAGCTCCCTTCCTGAGGGTTGGCCAGGCACTGGTCTAGCCTGGCTCTGTGCTCTGTTTTGCTCTTCTTCATGACAGCTGATGATACTTCATGATGCCTACTTCGTCATCGTGCCCACTGCCCACTCTGTCACTACATCACAGCTGGCACAGAATGTAGTTACTCTTTGACATTCTGTTTGCGTCCGTATCTCCCTTTGACCTGGGAACTCTAGAAGGTAAATACCTTTTCTGGGACCTACACATGGTGATTGACAAATGAATGGATGGAGGGAGGAGACTCAGGAGCACTGACCCCATGACATTCCTTTAAGATCACAGTTATAGGTCCATTTATAGTTATAGGTAGATCAAATGCATTCTTAGTGTTCCAGCAGAGTGGGGACACAGAGGGAAACATTGTTTTGCAAGAATTTATTGTTTGAGTTTTGATATTGTAAAAGTGCATCAAAGCCGCCATCAAGAGAAAATGCCTGAATTCTGCTGGACTTTATGACATTTATTTCTGATTTTCCATTGTTGCTATTTCTAGCTACATGTTGAGTTGTGCCTCCTCATGTTCATTGCTCACTGGCTCTAAAGACCTCACTTGGGCTATTTGGAAGCCTTTTCACGTCCACTCTAGAATCAAAGAGATGGATCATGAACCTGAAACAAGGGCCTCAGACATTTGGCATTCTGTCCTTCCTTGGTGAGTCATTAAATGGCTGAGCACAGTGTAGGTTCTCCCCCGTGGGATTCTCCGTGGTTTATTAGCAGGTAGCCCCTTTAGTCAGGAAGACAGCATCATGAGGAATAGGAGTTTATAAAGAGAAACAGCCTGCAGCTGCTGAAATGTTGAAATACCCTTTCTGCTCCACAGACCCTCAGGGCACTGAGCTCAGGGACCTCCCCAAGTGGATGTGTCAGTGCCTAATCAGGAAACAGAAGAACATCCCTAGAAATTGTGGGAGACTAGGAAAAGGTTGGAGCCCTGGTATGGTACCACAGGGTAAGTGCTCCACCTCAAGGTTGGTTAGAACTGTAAGGTTGATGGTTCAAACTCATGAGTTGTTGCTTGGAGACCCTATACAGGGTCACTATGAGTTGGAACTGACTTGGTGGCACTTAACAACAACAACAGAGGGATGTTAGGGGAATTCTATGAAAGGTAGACCATCTTGGACATCCCTCTTTTCATAGGGAGTACGCCTCTCAGGTAGCATAGTGGTCACGAATTGGGCTGCGAAGCGCAAGGTCAGCAGTTCGAAACTACCAGCTGTTCCCCAGGAGAAAGATGAGGTTTTCTGCTCCCGTAAAGATTTACAGCCTCGGAAACCCTGTACAGGGTTGCTATGGGTCAGAAATGACTCGACGGCACTTAACAACAACAACAACTCCCATAGCACTGGGACAAATTGCCTCTGGCAAGAAGTCTTGCCTGTTCATCTGCTCCCTGTGCCCCAGTCTGCTTGAAGGGGAGAAGGGCTTGACATTAGTCTCCTATTGCTGTGTAACAAACCACCCAACCCAGTGCCTTCAAACACTCTGCATTTGTAATTCTTCACTGGGCTCCTGATCAGTGGCTGCTCCTGCTATTCTGGGTCATCTGGCCAAATGCAAATGCTAGAGACCACTTTAGGTTCAGGCTCAGAACTGCTGGTTCACCATTGCTTCGGACACAATTTCGTGACCAAACCAAGCTACACCACCAACCCAGACTTCAAGACTTCAAGAAAGAGACCTTCTCTCTTGATGGGAGCCTCTCCTTGGGAGTAGCTGCAAAATCATTTTCAAAGGGCCCAGATGGAACAAAGGTTGCATCAAAAGGCCATTTTGGAATTCATCTCCCACCACCATAGCATGCAGATGGGGCTCCTGAGACATCTCCCAGGAACCAGTGACTGGCAGAACTCTGGGTAACCAGGACCAGCTGCATCTGGACTCTTACTATGTCTCAACATTGTTCACCTTTGGGGTGAGGGCAGCGAGGAGAGGGAGGGATGGGGGGAGCAGGAGGGATGAAAAGGCTTTTATTTATCAAGCCTGCCTCATGTAGACCAGAGCTTCACATGAGTTCTTCTCAGTTCAGTCATGGCCAAGGAAGCGAAACTGGAATGTATCCACGTTTGTAAAATGACCCCCAGAAGAAGATAAATTACAGGTTGATGCTTTGCTGGAGACTTAATCTTCTTTTTTGAAAACAAGGGCAGTGTATGTGTTGCTGACCACATTTTTGATCGGCAGAGTCAAACACAACGGTGTCCAGCTCAAAGATGGCCCCACTTTGAACATGTGTCACTCTCCATGGTCCTGGCAGAAGTCCAGTCTTCTGCGTCAGGTTCCTGAAAGGGCTCAGCCTCTCCTGAATCTATCTTTCCAGGGCTCCAACCTACAATTTTCCCCATCCATTATTGTTCTGGTAGACCCACATTCTACAAATTAATTTCTGTTCCGATTTCAGTGTTGCAGCTATGTCAGAACCAGCTCAAATCAGCTCAAAGCTCTGATTTAAACCCATTCATTCACCTCTGGCCCTCTACATTACTAAGGGGCCCTGATAGCGTAGTTGATTACTCATTGGGCTGCTAACTTCAAGGTCAGCAGTTCGAATCTACCAGTTACTCCATGGGAGAATGATGAAACTTTTTGCTCCTGTAAAGATTTATAGCCTCGGAAATCCTTTACAGGGTTGCTATGAATTGGAACCGACTCCATGGCACACAACTACTGTTACTGCTAACTGCTTACTACTAGTTTACCAAGCGAGATGTCCTTTCTAGAAAAATTAGGAGACAAAAATAAGACAAGTCCTCAGTAGCTCTAACAGTAGACTCAAACATACTAACAGTCATGAAGCTGAGACAGAACTGTGCAACCTCTGCTCCCGTTATAAACCACATTGTCATGAGTCTCATTCACCTTCCCAATGATGTGAGAATGGAAAGGAATTTAGGAACCACTGCTTGTTTCGGTGGGTTTCTGCTGACTGACTCATACCTCAGCAAAGAAACAGCAGCAGAAATGAGACATGAACTCAGAGTACATGACAATAAAACGTAGGCACGTTCCCACTCCTGCCACTGAAGAGGGGCTATCCTTGACAGATGGAGGGGCTGTCTTCCTCTGGGAGCATGGCAAAGGCTTGTTGTTGTTGTTGTTATGTGCCGTGGAGTCGACTCCGACTCACAGTGACCCGTACAGGGTTTCTGAGGCTGTAAATCTTTATGGGAGCAGAAAGCCTCATCTTTCTCTTGCGGAACAGCTGGTAGTTTTGAACTGCTGACCTTGCAGTTCATAGCCTGATTTGTAACCACTGCACTACCAGAGTCCCTTTGGCAAAGACTTAGCTCAGAGAAAATACCACTGATGGGCCAGTGGGGCATGAAGAACATAGAGCAGATAGCTCTGGCTGCTCCCCTAGGGAGGGAGGGACTCCACTTTATGGAGCCGTCTCTTCCCTGGAACTTGGAGAGGTTTTGTGGCACCTCTTTGAGCTGTCTCTGCTCCTCGTCTCAACATCCTAAAGAATATTGTGTGTGTGTGTGTGTGTGTGTGTGTGTGAGATCACCTTGCCGTGAGAAAGAGGAGGGCTGTTTGACTTAACCCTTCCATGATGCAAGTCATTGGAAAGGAATGGGGGAGATGAGTAGAACTCCAGGTAGACCACTGCAGCCCCTCTCCCTCAACCTCACAATGTATCTTGTGGACTTACAGCCCTTTCTGGGCTCTGCTTCTCACCTCCACAAAGTTACCCTGGGAATTCAGAAAGCGGGGGGCACTATGGGTACAGTCCCTTCCCCTTCCTCTCTCATGGACTAGCACAGTCTGGGCACCCAGAGGGTATAAATGGAGTATGTTGTGGTTAAGTGCCATCAAGTTGGTTCCAACTCGCAGTGACACCATATAGGGTTTCCAAGGAGCATCTGGTGAGTTTGAACCGCCAACTTTATGTTCAGACCAACCTTAAGGTCCAGTGCATTATACGCAGTGTCACACTAAGACTCCATGCAAGGCATTGGTGGTGGTGAGTGGTAGCTATGTGCCATGGAGTCAGTTCTGACTCATAGCAGTCATGCACAGGGTTTCTGAGGCTATACATCTTTGCGGGAGCAGAAAGCCTCATCTTTTTACTGCAGAGCAGCTGGTAGTTTTGAGCTGCTGACCTTGAGGTTAGCAGCCCGACTTGCAACCACTACACTGCCAGAGCTCCTATACACTGCCTTGTTGTTGTTGTTGTTAGGTGCCATCAGGTTGGTACCGACTCATAGTGACCCTATGCACAGCAGAACGAAACACTGCCTGATCCTGGGCCAACCTCACAGTGGTTGCCATGCTTCAGCCCATTGATGCTGCCACTTTGCCAATCTGTCTCGCTGTGGGTCTTCCTCTTTTTCTCTGACCTTCCACCTTACCAAACATGATATCCTTCTCCAGAGACTTAGGAGTTGAGAAAAGTGAAAAATTTTCCATTACTCAGGGCAAGGTAAACCTTCCAACATTTAAAATGTGCCAACAGTTGACATCAGGATTCTGGAGGTAGCACGTTGCTTGTCTGGGTGACCTAATGAGGGTAGGAAGCATGTGCAGGCACTGCTTACATGTATGTGTATGTACAATCACTTCTTATCTTTTGGTTGGGCACCCCCCTCTCCCTTGGTGTGACTTGTGAATCTTCAATAACTGTATTCCATGTGTAATATCAGGGAGAAAGCAAGGAGCCGGAGCTCTGGTCTGTATTTGGAGCCATGAAGATTGGGGAGAAAGGAGCTGCCGCCAGAGACAAGTGTGAAGACATGAGACAAAGAACCAAATGGAAGCAGAACATTGAAGGAAAAGGTTTCCAGGAGAAATCTACATGTATCCCCTAGCCATGACTGTTTTGGCGGGAAGGGAGGACAGATGTTAGGCTTAGATGCAGAACTTGAACTTCTTTAATGTAAATGATGAGAGACATGGAAGAGGGCCTGAGAATGTCCCCCTCTTCTCTCTCCTTCCTCTCCCACCTTACCAATTTTCTTCTCCATTGAGGGAACAGGTGGCTTTTCAATGGTGATGTTCGTTCAGGAACTAGAGCTGCTTTAGCACAACAGGAAGAAAATGATCTTTGCAGCAAATCAATTCAGCATCAGATTCCAGCTCTGCCATTGGGGCCATCTTTTGGAGTTTGTTTACTGGCCTGTAAAATGGAATAATCATACTTTCCCAGAGAGTAGCTGTGAAACTAGATGAGAGAAAGCTAACGAGAAGGTCTGGTGCTCAAGTGGGTGGTTTGGTAGTTTCCAAATTGTGTTTGAGAATGGTGTTTGCCAAGCTTGTAGAATCAACCTGCGGCTCCTGGGGTCCGGGTTGAACAGTGTCAGGGGCTCAGAGAAGAAACATGGTCAGACTAGAGGAAGACCAGTTCCCTTTGTATCAGAAAGCAGAGCTCTCAGAACCATGCAGGAGAAACCAGATACAGAGCATGCGGGTTTAGGGTAGACTCTTCCGCCAGCACTCAACTGGAGAGAATGTGGATGTCCACAGGGCATGGTGGGAGGACAGATGCTGACTGGGTGGGGTGGGAGTGCCCAGTGTTTTTACATCTGGGCTCTAACTGCTAGCCTGAGTAGGAACAGCTGCTAGGGGCTATAGCAGGTGGATGGCTTCTGATACTTGTACCTGTGGAGTTTCAGATGAAAAAGAGTCCCTCAGTACCTTGGACGACCAGCTCACCATCAAAATAGAATTGGCCCTTGTTCCAGGACCCCTTTGCACTGGTGCTTTTGTGGAGACAGATATAGACCCCACCCCTAAAGAGTTGCCAAGATTAATGAGAGAGAAAACTAGCAAGAGAATTGGATGTCCAACTGTGAATGAACAATTTGAGACAGCTCTTAGCCTAGCAAAGCTGTGGGAAAGGAGATTAAGTGTCTGCTTCTCCCTCTCTGTGCTGCAAAACTAAATGGGTTCATCCAATCCAGGCAACCAGTGTACCTTCTTGGATCATATTTTAACTCAGAACTTCGGTAGATAACCAGAGAACTAGGACTCCAGGTCTGGTGCTGTTGGATCAGCACTGGATGGCAAATCATAAGGTCAGCAGTTCAAGCCCACCAACTGCTCACTGCAAATACTATATGGAGTATTTATGAGTCAGACCCGAATGGACAGCACTTAGCAATCAATAACAGCAGAGACACCTTTGGAAAGACTCAGATCACAAATTTGAGTGCCTAGGTAGGAACAGTAAGGCACAGAACAGGTGGGTTGTAGAAAGTCCTGGAGTAGAGTGAGCGCAGTCCTTTGGTAGACATGTCCTTCTTTAAAGGAGATGGTCAAGATTCACCAAAGTCCATTCCAAGAGCTAGTGTGGCCACTGCTTCCTTTGCCTCCAGAGGTGCCCGCATCCTAGTCTTTACTTTGAAATCATTTATATTTTAGATGTTGGAAACTAATTATTAAAGCTGTAAACTCTGTTGGTCAGCTCTGCCTATGGGCAGGTCTGATAAGGCTTACAGACTACAGAGTTGCGACATCTGGTGTTTACCTTATATGCAGTCCACTTGGTTGGTTGGTTGATTGGTTATTTGCCGTGGAGTCAGTTCCGACTCATAGTGACCCTGTATAGTGTCTCCAAAACTGTAAATCTTTACTGGAGCAGAACATCTCAGCTTTCTCCCGCTGAACAGCTGATAGTTTGAACTAAGCATATTACATATGGGGATGGCATATCCTCGCCCAGTTTTTTCACTAAGCATCAACAATTCTTCTTAGTACGGTGTTCCTAAAAGTTCTCATTTCTTTCTTTGGATCGCATGTGTCTGCCTTCATTTTCTATGCACTCTCGTCCTTAGGTGGTTACTGCCAGGCCGTTGATGACCTGCCTTGAGACTCTCATTTGTTTTTGCAGAAAGTTCCTGGCTTTCTTAAATGCTAGCTAGGCTTTTTAATCATTACAGACATCTCTGTTTCTTGGGCTTTCTGCGTGAAGGTCATCTCCTGAGATAGATGGCTCTCCTGGCATTAGCTTACTCCCTAACATGACCCCATGGTGCTGCTGCTGGCGAGGTCTTAATCTGGAACTGGGGGTTTTCTCTGTTCCCGAGTCTTAGAACTTTCTCTACTCTGCTTCCAGAGCCACTGGCATTGTTGGTTTCTTTTCTGTTCTGGGCTTTTGTTGGGCTACAGTGATGGGGAGGGTTTTAACCTGCTTGAATTGGGCTGAGAAATCCCAATTTTTTAGTTGTATTATGAAGGCTGTAACACTTTCTCTGTTCTACCACCATCTCTCACCCTCTGTCTGTCCCTACTGTAGTTGTAATGCCTTAGGGTAGCCTGGCTAGGATGTAGGATTGTGGGCTCACATTTTTTTTTTTTTTCATGTTTTATTGTGAATTATATGATAGTTTACATGGGAGAGCATTAGTTTTGCATTCATCCTATCGTATATCATTTCATTGCCATGGTTACAATGCCCTCCATGCATCATCAACCAATCAAAGGGTATACACTGCAAGCATGTCCCACGGTTGTCAGCATACATCCCCTCTCCCTCTATGTGTCTAAAGTCCCCAGCTGCTCCATCTCTCCACATCACCGTCTCTGCCTCCATCTCTCCATGTCACTGTCTCTGCCTCCATCTCAGGCATCACTGCTTCTCTGGGTAGGGTCTGTAGGCTCACTTTTTAGTTTTCTAATAACATCCCGTTACCTACTTGAGAAGCTCCATGTAGTGAAGGACCCACCTTACCTCATGGTGGCTTCCCCAGTGCCAAAAGGGCTGTGCTGAGAAGGGATCGATGAATCACAGAGTGTATCATTACACTTGACTGGTTTCCACTAGGAGCTTTTATAAAATTGGCTAACTCCCCTATATCATATCCAGTTTCTCTCCAGGGCACTGATGCAGGAATCTCCTAAGCACCTGTCCTGGCTCTGTTGCCAGCTTACAACATGACTGTAGACCAGCAGTTTTTCTGTCTTAACATGGACACGATGCTAAGAGATGGCCAATATGAACCAGGCTCGGTTCTAGGCACTGGCAGAGGACAGACATTAACAA
This sequence comes from Chrysochloris asiatica, assembly GCF_000296735.1. NCBI lineage: Eukaryota > Metazoa > Chordata > Mammalia > Afrosoricida > Chrysochloridae > Chrysochloris > Chrysochloris asiatica. The sequence goes on along the minus strand of NW_006408716.1, from coordinate 5,094,181 downwards.
ACACAAAGTTACACCAAAAATAAATTTGGGCTGCTGTAACAAAGTACCACAAACTTAACAAAACCTTGAAATTTATTGTCTCAAAGTTCAGCAGACCAGAACTCTAAAATCATGCTCTCGCTGAAGGTTCTTGGCGGATGAATACTTCCTTCTTTCTTTCGAGGTTCTGGTGGTTCCTAACAATCTTTTGTGCTCTTTGACCTTTAGATACATCATTCCAATCTCTACGTCTGTCTTCACATGGTCACCTTCCTTCTAAGTCTATGTCTCTTTTGTTTTTATAATAACAGAAGTCATTTAGGGTTAGACTCAATCTACTCCAATATGACCTTAGACCCTGTTTCCAAACAAGGTCATGTTCATAAGTCCCAGAGGTTACTTAAGCCTTTAATTACCTTTTTTTTTTTTTTTTTAAGTTTTTATTGTGAACTGAGTGATAATTTACATGGGAGAACATCAGCTTTACACCATTGTTTCATTATAATGAGTACAATCTCCTCTGTGCATCATCGCTCAACAGAATTTACTTCCATCTATTCGGGGAACACGATTCAGTTCAAAGCAAGAAGTAGAGAGTCAGATTAGCTGCATACCTGGTAAGGGCTGAAGGTGTTATCTCTGCCATCCTCTGACTTGTCAGGAAGTAGATGTTGTTGTTGTTAAATGCCATTGAGTTGGTTCCGACCCATAGCGACTCTGTACAGGGTTTCCAAGGAGCAGCTGGTGAGCTTGAACCGCTGACCTTGCAGTCTGGTGCATTAACCTACAGCGCCACACCAGGACTAGCTACAGACATGGAAATTCTAAGGAATGGGACCTCAGGCCTGTTAGGGCTACAGTGAGCTGAATAGTGCTCCTTAGGTGAGGTGCTCCATCTGCTTGTTGAGTGACAGAGAGGACTCAGACCCACAGTGGGGCAGCCTCACTGCACTCAGGCTGCCCAGATAGCCTGTGTGTGTGGAACTAGACTGACCTGCTTTGGGTGAGCTCTCCTGGCGATCTTGACCACTGGCAGTCCCCCATTGTGGTGTCTGTGAGGAGCAAGCAATCAGGGCTTTATGCCTTATTACTGAGTGACTGTTTCAAGGGTGCTCCTTCTGGAAGGCCTGAGAGGAAACACGCCCTTTGCAGAGCACCCTTCCTCTTTTGTTCACCAGGGAATTTGGGGAAGCAATGAGGGCAAGAACGGCAATAGACCGCAGTTACAAGGACCCCCCCGAACCCCGATCGAAAGCCTGCTTCCTCTGTCGTGTCATGAGAGCTAAGTGCCACCTTCCTTCCCTTCCATATCCTGAGCGCTCTCTCTGTGTGTGCTGTTGCCAACAGGCAAACCAACCTGGGCCGCCATTGTGTGTGTGTGTGTGGATATGTGTATGCAACCACATGCATATACGAGCACACTTGTATGTGTGCACTTCATGTGTGTATATGTGCACACACGTGTGTAGGGGTGCTGAGTTTGTTCATGCGTCTTCTTTTGTGCTTCCACACTGTGCTTTGGAAGCCACATGACCCATCATACGCCCCATAACCCTTCAGCCCCTGCAGGAACTCCGCATGATCTGAGATAGTGAGCAAGAGCACCTTCACGGCACCCTTAGCTGCACCGGGTGGTTTCCCATCCATTCTCAGCAGCACCCGCAGGTTCCACGCTGTGCCCTCCACTCCCTGGGGTTTGGATGCCAGCCTTTCTTTAGGGTAGGTGATCTGAGATAGGACTCCCTTCTCCCTACTGTCACCCAGAAGACTACAGCCCTCACTTTCTTCACTCGTTCTAGATTCCCCCAAGTCTAGCAATGCGCATGGGCAGAATTTGTACAGTGTGCGATTCAAAAGCCAAAGAGTTGCCTGGTGCCTCCCCGAGGTAGCTCCTTAATCTCGAAGCGTGGCTCCCTTGGCTCTGCAGCTCTGAGGACTCCAGACTCACCTATTGCTAGGTCACAGGGAGGACCCTAAGGGTTCCTGCAGGTTGGGACACTGCTTCACTCTCGGCTCTGTTTCACCTTCCAGCACCCTCCTCTACTCTCTCTCCACATCCAGCCAGGGCTCTCTGTGGGCTCCAGACTTTGTGGGTGGCAGTAGGTCACAGGGTCAGAACTGTCGAGCTATATAGCTCTGGTCCAGGTGCAGCAGGGAAACGTAGAGGCAAATGACAAGACGGGAAAAAGTGAGAGACTTGTTCTGTGGCATAGGGAATATTGTTTGTACATTCAACTCAATAGTTAGTTTTTTAAACAATGTTGTATTGTAAATTATGTCATATTTTACATGTGAGAACATTAGCTTTACATTCATCATATGGTATATCGTTTCATTGCTATGGTTATAATCACCTCCATGCATTATAAACCATCTAAAGGGTAAACCTTGCAAGCCTGTCCCCAGTTGTCAGCACACAGCCCCTCTCCCTCTCTGAGTCTAGAGTCCCCAGCTGCTCCATCTCTCCAAGTCATCATCTCTGCCTGCATCTCTGGTATCATTGCTTCTCTGGGTAGGGTCCCTCTCTCTACTCTTCTCCCTTGATGGTCCCAGGGACCTCCGTCAATGGTTAGTTTTTAAAAATGACTCCCCTCCCCCCACCATAAGTAATCTCCTTTGAAATCCAGCTAGTTGTAACTTCCAGAAGGAGGTTCGTTAAGGAGTGTTGTCCAAGAAGCTAGCTGGTACCCAGCGGGGCTCCAGAGTCAGTGAGAGGCAGACTCCAGGAAGATTGTGGTCACAGGGTAGGACGTGTCTCCTCGTAGGAGGTCTGGCACTTTTTTCTAAGAGGATGGAGCCATGTGTGGTGACAGTGACAACCTACCTGGGAGATGCAGAGCACACACTTTACTGCCTCATTATTGTTGTAATGAATGAGCGGTCTCCTTTCTCTGATCCCTTCACATAGTGTTGTTGACCCGGACTCAGTTCATGGGGTCTGTCCTCAAAGTGGAGAAACTCTGTGGGAGGCACAGGCTTGGGGATGGATGGCTCTCAACCTGGCTTCACTGGTAAAATAGCAAAATGAGTCCCCTCCACCCTCCAGAAAACCAAACCCACTGCTGTTAAGTCTATCTGGGCAGAATACAATAGGACAGAATAGAATTGCCCCACTGGGTTTTCAAGACTGTAAATCTTGACTGAAGCAAACTGCCACATAGTTCGCTCTTGGAACAAGTGGTGGGTTTGAACCACTGACCTTTTGTTTAGCAGCCAAGTACTTTAAACATGTTTCCGGGGCCCCTTTCCCCGCTCCAGTGTGTGACTAAGTTTAAATGACATCATGAGCAGTGCCTGTCTGAGAGGAAGCGATCAACACAGGATTGCTCCTGTTTCCTGCACTGTGCGCCCTGAGCTGGCTACTGTTACTGCTCCCATTTCCTGGATGTGGAGACTGAGGCCCTGAGGACTCCAGTGGAATGGGAAAACAAAGTTATTCAGGCCAAAGAGATGTGAAGTGGGTCTGAGGGAGATGCACCAAAGCGCCAGGATTGTGCCTGGACTCTGGAATTAGTTCCCCAGCATGCTATAAAAGCTGTTGTAAGCCTCAGTTTTCGGATTGTTAAAGTGAGGATGGAGTTCTGGTGTGGCACACTGGACCGGAAGGTTGGTTTGAACCACAAGGTCAGTGGTTCAAATTCACCAGCTGCTCCTGGGAAACCCTATACAGGGTTGCTGGGAGTTGGAACCAACTGGCCAGCATTTAACAACAGGAAGAAAGTGGGGGATACTGGCAGGACTGCATCCAGAGCTTGCAGTGAAAGTTTAACAACACAGTGTGTTTGAAGTGCTTAGGATGGTTCCTGGTACCTAGTAAGTGTCGAGTGAATGGTCCCTGGTCCTGTGATGATGATGACCACACTGACGCAGCTTGTTGTCCATCAGAACACAGCGCCTTGGGCATCACCTTTGTCATATTGGAAATATCAGTAAGCCAGAGGTCTCAGCTTATCCAGAGAGTTTCTAAAAGCAGTTTTTACTTCACTGAGTCTATACAAGTGAGTTGGGGATGAGTGTGGCCCACAGGAGCAGGAGAACCTGGGTCTATATGGGTGTGGGTCTGCATGTCTGCTTCAGGATGTTTGTGGTTTAACACTGACACACTGGGAAGGGAGAGAGTCTCTTTCTCTGTCCCAAAGGAGAACCAGGGATGTGATGCGATGCTGCCTTCAAGTCTGGCTGCTGGAAGAAGGATCGGAGGGCTGTTTGTTCACGGCCGTGACTGATTGAGCTTTCTTCTGGTTTTCTGTTGTCATGTGCTAAACTATCCCTAAACCTAATGGCTGAAAACAACAAGAACTTTATAGTCTTTTATGTTTTCCTTGAGTTAAAATTTGATTAGGGCTCAGCTGGGCAATTTTGCTCAGGGTTTGCCATGTGGTGGTTCTAAGACTTGGCACAGTGAGGGGTGGAGCAGTTGGAGGCTGCCTGGGCATCTCTCCCTTGTCCTTGTATCTCAGGGTCTCTCCATTAGGTCTCTGAGCATCCTAGTTGGGCCTCCTCAGATGGCCTTAGGGTGGAAGGCTTTCTAACCTGACTGTTTAGGACTCCAATATGAGTGTCTAGCAAGGCAGGAGGATGCTTAGACTTACCTGTCTGTTCATTGAGTCCTAGCTGGCCCCCCTGGTGAGTAGAGGGGCTAGGTGGGGGCACTGCATCCTGTCCTTGCACTTTAATGGAATGACCTTTTACTGCGCTGCTATTTGAGAGTCGTCTGAAGGTGACTGACAGGAAGTGATTGTTTTCCGGGGCACAGAATGAAATCGTGATCACTATGACAACAGGGCCAAAGCGAGACACTTAGCTTGTGAAATGGCTTGAGGAAAGTGCGTAGTTGAGGCATAGGTTCTTCCTGGTTTACAGAGAGCTCAGCATTCCATCCCTGACTTGGTTGTGTGGTTTTCACCTTGTAGATCGGGTGGTGTGTGTGTGTGTGTGTCTCTCTCACTGTTATGATTGTTTTTAATTTACGTACTGGAGGTCCATAGAGTGTATGAGAAGTGTGTGGCTTAGGGAACTCCTAGGAGACCTGAACTGATCTCTTGAGAAACCTCTGTGTCCAAGCCGGGGCCAGTTGTGATAGTATGTGCTGGGGCACATGAGAGATGGAATCCACCCAAGGAATAGAGGTGATAAGAACCCAGTCTCCAGCCAGGGGGTGTACAGGTTACCCGGACAGTTGGCAGCCGGCAAACCAGATGTTCTGCTTGGCACTGCTTTCCCCAAGATAAAGGTGCTTCTCATAAAAAATGAGTTTTTCTATGCCCGGTAATCACAGGGTTAGAGAATAGTTCCATTTAAGGTGATATTTAATACTTACGTCCAAACAGGTAAAACCTTGACATTAATTATCCTTTTATAATTAAATAGAGTAATCCATTACATTAGCATACAATGAATGTGAATATATAGGACTTGGGTTAACGTAATGGAGTTCTAAAGAGTAAAATTTATAATTTAAAACTCAGCAACAAAAGCCCTGGGTTGCTGGCTGTGATTTTTTCACCCGATCTTTTTTTTCATAGCCATTTACTCATTAATAAATAAACATGTTTTTGAAGACTGGCACCAGCTGTACAAAGGTGAGAACACCGTCCCTGCCCTCAGGGAAAGAAATCAATCAGACGACACAGGGTAGACATAAGTACAGGGACCCATTGGGCATCTACCAAAGTCATTGCCTCCATCCTTTAGTTAGGAAGGCTTTCTGTAGGAATTGACGTCTGAGCTCAGCCTTGAAGGAGAGACAAGTGGTAACCGAGGAACAAATATCTGAGAGACATAAGAGCTGCAACACCAATGGAAACATGCACACTCATGCTCATTGCAGCACTATGCACGATAGCAAAATGATGGAAACAACCTAATGCCCATCAAAGAATGGATAAACAAACCTGAGCATGTACAAGCAATGGAACACTATGCATTGCTCAAGAAGAATGCTGAATCTGCAAAACACCTTGTAACACGGACATTTTGTTGAGTGAAATTAATCAATCACAAAAGAACAATATTGTATGAGACCACTATTGTCAAAAGTCAAGAAAAGGTTTTCACGTGAAAAGGAACACTCTGGTGGTTACCAGAAATGCGAGGGCAGGTGGCATAATTCACTGGCTAGTGGGTAGACGCAGGCTCACTTAGGTGAAGGGGATGGCAATTTGAAAAATGAGTTAGCCAAAGAAAACAGTTGGCGAGGATATCCCAGGTGAAGGAACCAAAGGGTGAAGAGCTGAAAGGTAGAGGGTAGGAAATTGGAGGTGGGAGATAGAAGGTAGCAGGTAGCAGGTAGAAGGTAAATACACTTTTAATTTAATGATAGCTGTAGATTTACAGAAAACTAGCAAAGAAAGTACAGAGTTCCCATATACCCCACATCCAGTACCCTATTATTTACATCTCTCATTAATAAAGTACATTCGTCAAATTAATGAACCAATATTGACACATTATTATTAACAAAACATGCTTTATTTACTTTTCCTTAGTTTTTACTTAATGGTCTTTTTCTTTCTGGGTCCCATCTAGCGTAACACAGGACATGTAGTGGTCATGCCTTCTTAGCCCCCATTTGGCTGTGACAGCTTTCTTGTTTTTGGCGACCTTGACAGTTCTGAGGAGGACTGGCCAGTTACTCCTTTAGAATGTGCCTCAATTGGGATTCGTCTGGCTTTTCTCATGATTAGGCTGGGGTTATAGGTTCGGGAGGAAGACCAGACAGGGGAAGTGCCGCTCTTACCATATCAGATCCAGGGAGCATACTGTGGACATGATTTATCGCCATGGATGTTGGCTTGATCACCTGACTGAGAGGTGGTTGTCAGCTGTCCCTACAGTTATGACTCTTCCCCCTTCCCGTACTGTGATCTTTGGGAGGAAGCCACTATGCACAACCCATACGTAAGGAGTAGGGAGCTATGTGCTCCTTCCCAGAGGGTGGAAGAGCTACATACATTATTGGGGATTTTTTAATCTATAAGGTTAACAGTGGTGGTTGTGGAGGGGTTGTCAAGGGAGAGCTTTATGTTGTATTGAAGTCATTCTCTGGGGGCACTTGTGCCCCTCTGGCCTAACTCCAAGGACCAGTTTACTTGGTGGTGGGCCAAGGATCTTGGTCCACCACTTGAATTAGGCTTAGCCTCACCCCGTGTGAACTGGAGCTCACGGTCTTTTCTATGATGCTTAGACTTTTTTTTTCCCATGAAGTAGAGGAGGTCATTTAGTTAAAATTAATTTAAATTGAACCTGTAGATATATTGCATGTTGAATGTGTATGTCCTGGGTTTGGGACTGGCTTCTGGAAACAAGAAGTCAGATCCATCCTCAGCCCTTGAGAATCATATAACTTGAGGATGATCGTATTTCTACCATAGTCAGTCTACAATCCTGTTGCCTTTGTGGGTAGCTGACTAAAGATGTCCACTCCCAGATTTCCAGAACCTATGAATACATTATGTCACATGCCAAAAGGGACTTTGCAGATGTGATTGAATTCCGATGTAGAGAGGAGAAGATGATTCTGGATTTATCTGAGTGTATCCAATGTCATCACAAAAAAGTCCGCTTAAGAGAAAGAGGGAGTCAGAAGAATCTGAGTCCATGAAGGAGATGCCACCAGGGCTGTAGAGGCTGGAGGGTGTGGAACCAGGAGCCAAGGCCTGTGGGTAACCTCT
>NW_006408716.1:5074458-5086100 GCF_000296735.1 Chrysochloris asiatica | reverse complement strand
GCTGGAAGACACAAGGAGTCAGAAGAATCTTAAGTCCATGAAGGAGATGCCACCAGGGCTGTAGAGGCTGGATGGTGTGGGGCCAGGAGCCAAGGCCTGTGGGTAACCTCTTGGAGCTGGAAGACACAAGGAGTCAGAAGGAATAGGGTTCTGTGGACATTGATTTTAGCTCAGTGAGACTCAGTGGGCAACAATAGGAAATAAACACAACTTTGCTCTAAGGCCAGCTAGTTTGGCTGCATGTCTAGCCCTGCCCCTTCCAGCTGCTAACTCTGAGGACTCCTCCCTGAGTGCTCTTGGGAGGCGAAGGGGGAGTGAGCACCTGCTGATGCTGTGAGGAAGTCTATGTGACAGATTCTGGGGTGAAGTCAAAGACCACTGTCAGCTCAGGAAGTGCCTCAACATTGGACGCACAAGCCTTTCCAAATACCTATGGTTCATGTTGTTTCATTGTGTTTGGGTGAAATACAGTTTTGTAAGCACATGTTGATTATAGCCCAGAAGGTGACCGTTGAATCTGGATGAGTTTTCTGCAGTTGATTCCCGGGTGGTTAAAAGGGAGGTAGAGGCCTTGTTCTTTCTGTTCATAGTTACAGTGTTTATAGGCCTCTTATCAGAGGGGTTGTCCAGGATGGGACTGGGTCAGAGGCGGAAGGTGGGGAGCTAGCCGCGTCAGTCCTTTCCAGCAGGTGGGTTGGATTGCTGGACAGATTCGTAGTGTAGCTAAGTGAAGCCAAGTCCTGAGTTTGGTAACACTAACTGAGGAACTTTACTTCCCTCAATTGCAAAATGGGTGAAAAGGAAAGGTGTTTATGAAGACTGAAGGAGGTAATTCCTGAGGAGCATGTGACTGTATATGCCTGAAACAGAGCCAGCCTTTATCTAGTAAGCACTAGCTGTGTACATTTTTAACATTTATGACTTACGGAGATTATACAGTGGATTTCTGGTTTTCATTCATTTGTCCTCTCATGCACTCACTCATCTGTTGTATCATTCATTTATCATCCAAATGTAACAGGTGGTGTCTCATTCCCAATTTCAGTTTAGAATTGTGTTGTTGTTTTTGTTAAGTGGCGTAGAGTCAGTTCCGACCCATAGTGACCCTGTAAAGGGTTTCCCAGGAATGGCTGGTGGGTTTGAACCACCGACCTTGTGGTTCCAACTGAGCTTGCGGTCCAGCGCATTATCCTCAGTCTTGTTAAGGGAATCAAAAAAAGGAAAACGGACACTTTACCAAAGAAGACATTCAGGTAGCCAACAAAGACGTGAAGAAATGTTTGTGATTGTTAGTCATTTGTTGTGTTGTTGTTATGTGCCGTGGAGTCGGAACCTACTCATAGCGACCCTGTACAGGGTTTCCGAGGGTGTAAATCTTTACGGGAGTAGAAAGCCTCATCTTTCTCCCGCGGAGCAGCTGGTAGTTTCGAACTGCTGACCTTGCGGTTCACAGCCCGAGTCGTAACCACTATGCTACCAGAGCTCCTTAGAGAGCTGCAAATCAAAACAAAGCTAAAAAACAATGAGATACCATCTCACCCCTGCAATAATTGCTGTTGGCTGCCATAGAGTCAGTACTGACCCATAGCGACCTTATGCACAGCAGAACAAAACACTGCCCAATGCTGGGCCAACCTCACTACTGTTGCCACGCTTGAGTCCATCGATGCTGCCGCTTGGCCAATCCATCTTGTAGGGGGTCTTCCTCTTTTTCTCTGACCCTCCACCTTACCAAACATGATATCCTTCTCCAGTGATTGGTCCCTCCTGACAATATGTCCAAAGTATGCAAGACGAAGTTTGGCCACCTTGGCATCTAAGGAGCATTCTGGCTGCACTTCTTCCAAAACGGATCTATTGGTTCTTTTGGCAGCCCATGGCACTTTCAATATTCTCTCCCAACACCATAACTCAAAAGTATCAATTCTTCTACGGTCTTCCTTATTCACTGTCCAGCTTTCGCATGCATATGAGGTTATCAAAAATACCATGGCTTGGGTTAGGCACACCTTAGTCCTCAAGCTGACATCTTTGCTCTTCAACACTTTAAAAAGGTCTTGTGCAGCAGATTTGCCCAGTGCAATACGTTGTTTGATCTCTTGCCTGCTGCTTCTGTGAGTGTTAATAGTTGATCCAAGAAGAATGAAGTCCTTGACAGCTTCAACAGCAATGTTAAAGAAACAAAAACAAAACCCAGAAAACTACAATTACTGGTGAGGGTATGGGGAGATTGGGACCCTAATACACTGCTGGTGGAACTGTAAAATATTGAAACCATTGTGGAAAATGGTATGGTACTTCTTAAAAACATTATGAATAAAAATTCGTATGATTCAGCAGTCCCACTTCTAGGTTAAATATCCTTGAGAAATAAGGATTGTGACACAAATAGATATATGCACACCCATGTTCATCACTGCATTATTCAGGACAAAAGATGGAAACAACCTAGGGGCCTATCAATGGATGAATGAACAATGTTAAAAAAAAAATAACAATGAATCTGCCAAGCACTTCATAACGTGAATGAACCTAGAGGACATTATGCAGAGTGAAATAAGTCAATCACAAAAGGACAAATGTTGTATGAGGCCACTATTATAAAATGTCAAGAAAACATTTCCACACAGAAAGAAACATTCTTTGATGGTTACCAGGAAAGGGAGGGGAAATCCCAACTAGAGAGTAAATGTGTATTGACTTGGGTGGAAGGAAAGACAATATAAAATGAGAGGGAGGTCAGCAGAATATGACCAAAGCAAAGTAGACACTGTGAGATATTCAAGAGTTAAAGGCGGCAGGGAAGGTAAATATTATTACAGATACAAAGCTGCAGTAATGTAATAACAAACAATAATCTATGAATGGATGCATATGTACTTAGAAAATTATATTTCACCCAAACACAATAAAGCAACATGAACAATAGGTATTTGGAAAGGCTTGTGCGTCCAATGTTGAGGCACTGCCTGAGCTGACAGTGGTCTTTGACTTCACCCCAGAATCTGTCATGTAGACTTCCTCACAGCATCAGCAGGTGCTCACTCCCCCTTCGCCTCCAATAAGCAAACTGAAGAGATGTGGGAAGGTTGGATGGTACGAGACTCATTTAGGCTTCCCAGAGGATACTTCTCCATATATGTTTGTATGTTCTGCAAATATACCCTTGTATACAGTAGACCTTTCAGAGAGCAAAGTTACAAAAACTTCATAGCCATTACCAAGTACCTTGAGGGAATGAGGACTCTGGAGCTTAGGACTGTAGTCTTTGGGTACATCTGTTATGGTGTTGGAGGAGAATATTGAAAGTGCCATGCATGGCTGCCAAAAAAACCCCAACAGATCTGTGTTGGAAGAAGTGCAGCCAGAGTGCTCCTTGGAGGCCAAGATGGCCAAACATTATCTCTCATACTTAACACATATTGTCAGAAGGGACATGTCAATTGAAGAAGGATATCATGTTTGGTAAGGTGAGGGTGAGAGAAAAAGAGGAAGACCCCCAACGAGATGGATTGGCCAAGCGGCAGCATCAGTGGGTTCAAGCATGGCAACAATTGTGAGGTTGGCCCAGGATCGGGCAGTGTTTTATTCTGTTGTGCATAGGGTCGCTATGAGTTGGTACCAACTCGATGGCACCAAACAACAACAACAACAACAACAACAACAAAGGTCATTTGTCAGTCCACGAAGACAGTGTTCTACATCCTACTTTGGTGAGTAATGACTAGGGTCTTAAAAGCTTGCAAATGGCTATCTAAGATGCAACAGTTGGTCCTTCCCATACGGGAACCAGGCCAAGGACATAAGACTGAGCCAGAAGAGACCCAGGTAAGTCTTGATGATGACTCATGGACTCAAGAACTCAGTCCAGCAGGTGCCCTCAGCCTAAATACTTTTGGAGACGGAGAGTTCAGTATCTCTTAAGGAATCCTGTTCTGTCATTAGATAGCATAATGGTGAGAAAGCAGCTACTGATGTTGGGCAAAATCTGTCCCTATAGATTCTCCCTGTTAATCCTGGTCAGTGCCACCCAGCAATTTGACTTCTTTACCCTATGCCTTTGGTGTTTACTGTATCAAATCTGTTCTTCAGATGATCTCTGAATTCAGGTGGGATATAGTCAAGGTCATATTTTGGCTCTCATGGACTTGTTTTCATTTTCTTCAGTTTCAGTCTGAATTTTGTGTGATTGTTCCACAATCAGCCCCTGGCCTTGTTTTGGCTGATGATATGGAACATTTCCATCGTCTCTTTCCACAGATGTAGTCAATTTGATTTCTGTGTATTCCATCTGGTGAGCTTCATGTGTGTAATCGTTTCTTATGGTGTCTAAAGCATGTATTTGAAATGAACAAATCATTGGCTTTGCAGAATTCTGTCATGCAATCTCCAGCAACATTTCTATCACCAAGACTGTATTTTTCAACTACTGATCCTTCCACTTTGTTTCCAACCTTTGCATTCCAATCACCAGTAATGATCAATACATCTTGATTGCATGTTTGATCATGGAAATGGAAGCAGCAGTCAAGAAATCAAACGACATATTACATTGGGGAAATCTGCCGCACAAGACCTTTTTAAAAGTGTTGAACAGCAAAGATGTCAGCTTGAGGACTAAGGCGCGCCTGACCCAAGCCATGGTATTTTCAATAACCTCATATGGATGTGAAAACTGGACAGTGAATAAGGAAGACCGTAGAAGAATTGATGCCTTTGAGTTATGATGTTGGAGGAGAATATTGAAAGTTCCATGAGCTGCCAAAAGAACCAACAGATCTGTGTTGGAAGAAGTGCAGCCAGAGTTCTCTTTGGAGGCCAGGATGGCCAAACTTCATCTCTTATACTTCGGACGTATTGTCAGAAGGGACCAGTCATTGGAGAAGTATATCATGTTTGGTAAGGTGGAGGGTCAGAGAAAAAGAGCAAGATCCTCAATGAAATGGATTGGCCAAGTGGCAGCATCGATGCACTAAGTGTGGCAACAGTAGTGAGGTTGGCCCAGGATTGGGCAGTGTTTCGTTCTGCTGTGCATAAGGTCGCTATGGGTCGGTACCGACTTGATGGCATCTAACAACAACAATTACAACAACTATTTTGATCTGTGCTGTTATTGTTGCTGTGAGATGATATCACATTGTTATTTTGATTTGCATTTCTCTCATCTGTCAGTCCACCACTCATCTGTCAGTTCGTCATACTGTGGTGGCTTGTGAGTTGCTGTGTTTCTCAAAGTTATGCGACCTGTATTTTAAATACCAGCAGGGTCACCCATATTGGACAGGTTTCAGATGATCACCAGATGAAGACAGACTAGAAAGAAGGAGAAGAGGTGGAGGGTCAGAGAAAAAGAGGAAGACCCCCAGGAGACGGTTTGGCAATATGGCAGCATCAGTGGGCTTAAGTGTGGCAACAGTTGTGAGCTTAGCTCAGGTCTGGGCAGTGTTTCGTTCTGTTGTGCATAGTGTCGCTATGAGTTGGTACCGACTCTATGACACGTAACAACAAACTCTATGCCAGTTCCTCAGTTATCTGGAGATAACACACATCTACCTTGTGGTTCTTGTAGCCCATCAGTACTTTATGTTGTGGGACAGTTCCATCCTCGTTAGGGGTAAAGAAGGAGGCAGTGAGGTTGGTTGTGGGGGCTTCGGGGCCAGCTCCACACTCACATCTGTCCCACCCCGTAGCTGCAGTTACTGTGGATCTGGATTTCACTCCTGCTTTCATCCTTCACTCCCTATTTGTCAGTTGTTGAGTAGGATCCTCTCTGTTAGCACATTTGGAAACCAATTTCATTTCAAAGGAGAAAGGAACAATGCAGGTTTTCATCTCAGGCTAATTATGCTTCCAATACACTGATGCTAAATAAAACCAAGGGGAAAGTAATTGGAAATTCTTGACGTGACATTCACAGCTTTGAGGAAAAGCAGATGTTCACTTGAGGAGTAGGGAAGAGAATTTATGTCCCCATCATTGGCCAATGGGCTGGCTCCAGAGGCTGTGCATGTGAGCCTGGCCACCTCCTCTCTGGATGGGGCTAATCAAATGACACCGTCCACATCCACACCCTTGCTGTGGTCTCATGCTGAATGGAATGTAGTTCCCAGTCTTCTGATTTTGAACTTGGCCGTCTGATTTGCGTTGACCAATGGTATGTAGACCTAGAAGACAACATGCCAGCTCTGAGGCTAAACCTTAATGTGTATCAAGTATTCCATTTCTCATCTTGTGTTCCTGTCACCTTCATGTGAACAGCATCCTCTGGACCAGCCATCACTCGGGGAGGATGAGAAACATTAGGGGCAGAGCAGGGTCACTGAGCTATCCCACAAATCTGCAGTGAGAAACAGATTTCCCCCACCAATCCACACATGCACAGGAAGACTAGATGGTAGCTGTTTTAGGTAAGTGACTTTGGAGTGGTTTGTTATGCAGTATTATTTTGGCAATAGCTATCTGATACACTGTTGTTAAGTGCATGCAGTCAGTTCTGATTCACAGCGACCCTGTATAGGGTTTCCAAGGAACTGCTGGTGGGTTTGAACCATCAACACTGTGATGCTCAGAGCAGAATTCATTTATTTTTGTGTTCTTTACCTCTAGCATTATGCCTGGCAGGGTGAATGAGCACACGAATGAATGAGTGAGAGAATTTATTGGATTGTATCGATTTTCCCTTTAAGTTGATACACACAGCCTCTGAGCCTGACGGGGTGTTGGTTGCTGTTGTGGGGGCATGGATCCAGCCATCTAGATGACACTGTCTTTGTGGATTACAGATGTGAGGCTTACTAACTCCTGTGGTCCAGTGTCAACACTAGGGAAAGGGAGGAAGAGGATTGGATGGTGAGAACAGACTCAGACCCTAAGCCTGATCCTAGATTAGCTGCTCCAGTGTTGGTGCAATGAGCCCGGGGCGGAACCTAGAAGACACTGTGGCCCCCAATGTTCTCCTTTGTTCCCTCTGGACAATGATGCCCTCCTTCCCTAGAGATTGCAGCTGTAGTGGGGTGTTGAAGAGGTCTGTGGCAGCTATTCTACCCCAAACCATCCTCCTCATAACCTGAGGCAGCCAGCCCAAAGCCTAGAGACTTCCTCAGAGCCCTTTCATTTCCCGCTGGAAAGCCCTGAACTAGGCCATGTGATGGAGCAGGGAGTGAACGGTACCTGGAATCTTTGACCCAGGTGGTCCTGACTCTTGACTGAGTACTGGCTTTGTGCCTGGTTCTTCACTGTTCTTAGTTGCCATTGAGTCTGCTCTGACTCCGCGGACCCTCATGTATAACAGAATGAAACCTTGCCCAGTTCTGTGCCATCCTCAAGATGTTGGTATTTTCAAGTCCGTGAATGTGGATTCGTATTCTGAGCGTCTTCCAACCTGCGGGCTCGTCCCCCAGCTCCATAGCTAACAATATTCTGCTATGGTCTACAGTGTTTTCACTGACTAAGTTTTGGAAGTAGATCACCAGGCATTTCTTTCTAGTCTTAGTCTAGAAGCTTTGGTGCAACCTGCCCACTTGGGTGATTGTGCTGGTCTTTGACATCTCAGTGGCCTAGCTTCCTGTTTCAGAGGCCTCTTGGTGCGGTGCTGTAGGATAAGCCTGGACCATAACGTTGGTTTCAACCGCAAGGTTGGTGGTTCAAACCTAACAGCCACTTCTCAGAACTCATATACAGGGTCTCTCTGAGTCAGAATTGACTTGACAGCACTTAACAAAAACAAGATTCTCATTTCATAGCAACGTACAAGCTGTCACAGTATGAGAAACTTCCACTTGGGTGGTGGCAGGCTTTACAGAACTATGATGCTTTACCTATGAGGTACTAGTTTACGTTTCCTTTTTATAGCTGAGGAAATGGAGCCCCAGAAAGGCCGGGCTACTTCCTTCATGTAAGCCATGGTGGCAGGGTTTCAATTCTGCCATATGAGTCTGGATTTCCAGCTCTAGAAAGTTCTCACCCCTACCTACTACACATGAGGGCCACCCGGGGACTTCTTAGAAAGTGGGGGAACTAGGCCCTCTCCAAGTTCATTGATTGCGGGCCCTGAGGGGTAATCAATGGTTTGCTTCAAAGTCTCATGTGATCTAATACCATCAGGGCTGACTGGGGACTGTGAGAGCAGACCAGGGCAGAACTGATGGCTCGTAGTGTGGTGGAGACCTGGAGCAGTGAGTGTGGGTGTCTTTCTGTGGACTTGGGGAGAGCCTCTTGACCGCACTGACCTTGGAGATGACCATCAGTTCTGTGCTTAGCACAGAGGCGCCTGGAATAGGTTCACGAGACCCCGTGGGGGGTTGGGGGAGTCCATGCTCTTAATTGCATTCATGCTGGTAGGGCTGCCCGACATGAGCATGTAACCAGCTGAACACAGTTGTCTTCTCTTTGTGCCTGGGATTTGCTCCTCTCCCGCTTTATTCATTGTGTCCAGTCACCCTGTCAGGCAGAGAGATTCTGGATTGAATGGAATGTTGTTCCGACTTACAGAGGGAAACCACCTTGAAGCAAGATAAACAGGAAGGCAGATACGTACGTGTTGAGAAAGATATTTAGTCTATAACCATGGCAGGAAGGATGTTTGCTTAGAGAGGGGTCAGAAGAAAATCAACAAAGGGATGTTGAAGGGAAAGTAGAATGAATATTTGGCTTGTCTTTAATGTGAGAGGGTTCAGGGGAGCAGAGGAGAGAACTTAGAGAAGGCTGTGGCATGCTGGGATGCCTGGGGAGGAGAGAGGGGCTTGGAGAGGGAAGGGGGTCCAGGGCGGGGACACATGAAAGCCGTCTGTGGCAGGGTGTGCTTGTGATCAAACTACAATGACTGCCAAACGCGCAGTTGCTGGTCCCTTTAGTGCGTGGGCTTTCTTCATAAAGGTGCTGATGGAATTGTGAAAGTGATCAGACTTCCCTAGTTAAACACAGGACTAGCAAATCAAAGAATGTGGGAATCACAGGACCAGAAGTGAGACAACTCAGAAATGTAAACAATCTGGGAGAGGGAAGACCAGAGTAGGCCTGTACTGTGGGGTCTTGGGGCTGACACTCCCCCTGTATTCTGCTCCATGGGACGATGGAACTGGGTCCTTTAGTATGCTGTGTGGCTTGTGCATTATGTGTTTGTGTGTGTATGTGATATACATGCACACATGTGTAGGCATGTATGTGTGATGTGTGTACTAAGCATGCATGTGAATGTGTGTGGTGTGTACCAGTGTGTGTGTGTCATCTGTGTTTGGTTATGTAGTGTGGTGTGTGATGTAAGTGTTCATAGTGTGTGTGTGGTGTTTGCAAATGTCTGCACATAACATGGTATGCATGGTGTGTACATGTGTTGTATATTCTCTCATGTAAGTTTCCAGACCCAGGGGAGGAAAACAAGGTCATCTGCTGCACACACAATTCATAATAATAACACTGACTATGTGTTGTTGTCGGATCAGCTCTGGACCGCAAGATTGTTTGAGTTGCAAGGTTTGTGGTTCATACTCCCCAGCTGTTCTTTGGAAACTCAACACAGGGTTGCTATGAGTTGGCACCAACTCGATGGCACTTCCCAACAACAACAACAATATTTGTTGAGACATTCATAGGTTTTCTAGGGTTGCTATAACACCGTACCAGAAACTGGTCACCTTTAAACGATTGTTGTTGTTAAGTGCTGTCGAGGTTCAGACTCATAGCGACCCTGTATAGGGTTTCTGAGGGGCAGCAGGTGGCTTTGAACTGCTGGACCAGTGATCCGCAGTCCAGTACTGATCCATAGCGCCATGCCAAGAGTTCTCCTTTACACAATGGTGATCACAGAACTGAGAGTACGAGATCAGGCTTTCGGCCATGTTGGTCCTTCTGAATGAAGCTCTGAAGGACAGTCTGTTCCCTGCCTCAATCTTAGCTTGTGGTACCTCTCCAGGTGGCGCGTCCATCAGCAGCATCCATGAACTCTCTCTGTCTTCTCTTATATAAGGATACCAGCTATGAAGGATTAGGACTCATCCTACTCCAGTAGAACTACGTTAACCTAACTAACAACATCTTCCAAGATCCTATTTCCAAACAGGATTGCAAGAGATCTGCCCCAGTCTCTCCTCCTCATAACTAGAGACAGTCAGCCCAAACCCTAGAGACGCGGCCTAGGAGTTCAATATATCTTTTTTATTTAGAGAAATTATTCTGACTATTTTTTTTTTTATTTTTTAAAATTTTAGTAGTTTTTCTTGGAGAGAAAGCTTTTATTGTGAAGCTAGTGATAGTTTACATGGGAGAACATCAGCTTTACACCATTGTTTCATTGCAATGATTACAGTTACCTCCGAGCATCATTATTCAACAGTATTTGCTTCAATTCCCTGTGGGGTTTTTTGTTTGTTTGTTTGTTTGTTTTGTTGCGGGGAGGTATGTACACAGAAACACTCGGGGATATATAGTAATTTAAACAATTAAAAGGCACATTCTGCAAGCCTGCCTCCTGGCCGCCAGCACCCACTTCCTCTCTTTCCATGAGTCCAGAGTCCTCAGCTGCTCCCTCTCTCCATGTCCTCATCTCTGCCTGGTGTTGATGCATCTCTGGATAGGGTCCTGCACTCTTCTCCCTTGATGGTCCTAGGGTCAATGTGTCTTTTTGAAGGACACAATATATCCATAGCAAGGTGCCACAGGCAGGCTACTTTCTGTGTCTTGACTCATGAACCATCCTCAACATCATAAAGATTTTTTTGTTTTTTTAATTCTCATGTTATTTGGGGAAATTGAGATTTAAGGAGGTAAAGTGACCTGGCTTAAGGTTGCAAGAGCAGGGTTTGCACTGGGCAGCCTGGCTCCAGGGTGCTCTGCAGGGCTTGCTGCCAATAGTTGTGCTGTTTGTGTTAAGGGACATAGTTATCAGGTCAGACTTCCGGTGAACAAGCATCACGAACTGAACAGGTATGTGTGTCAACGTGAGACGGCTGTACTCCAGCCTACCTCTGGGCTCACTCCCTGAGTAGCCTGTGAGCATTGGCCCTGGATAAGGAGACAGGTGAATGTCTGAGGGTACATGGAGGAGAGATGCCCACCACGCTGCAGTGGAGACCAGCTGCAGCTGAGGGCCTTCAGGCCTGGTATGTCAGTAGCAGAGACAAAGGTGTGGCACTATTTATGGCAGAAATACAACTTCCTGTACCTAGATGGCTCTGCAGTGTGGCCTCCATTTGGGGCTTTCTATAAACAGATATGGGTTTAGCCCACTACAGAGGTGGTGTCTGGATTCTCTTGAGCCTCAAAGCAAGGAGCCCTTCTCTCTCTAGGACCTCATCTCCAACTCTCCTTTGCTTCTTTATTGTCTCTATCTTCTCAATTCCATTCTTCATCTCATTGTAGTCAACAACTCCCATGGCCTTGTCTTAGAGCTTGCCCATCCCAACCTGTTCCTCCTCTGAACTCTGTTGTTCGGCCCTTCTGTCTTGTTGGCTGGCTTCCCTATATATGTATATATATATATAGGGTCTTGGGGCTGACACTACCCCTGTATTCTGCTCCATGGGACGATGGAACTGGGTCCTTTAGTATGCCGTGTGGCTTGTGCATTATGTGTTTGTGTGTGTATGTGATATACATGCACACATGTGTAGGCATGTATGTGTGATGTGTGTGCTAAGCATGCATGT
>NW_006408716.1:5025555-5074358 GCF_000296735.1 Chrysochloris asiatica | reverse complement strand
ATATATGCTTGTTAACCTGACTAAAAGTTCCTTTAATGATGAGCACCAATGAAGTAAATGACTGGGCCCAACATAATCGAAAATCCAACAACACAGCTTGAACTTGAATTCAAGTCTTCCTCCCATTATCCCAAATACGTGAACGCATGTCACTTCCTCCCAGCCTCACATTGCGTACAGGTCTCCTTTTTCTCACCCCACACTTGAACTCAGGTCTTCCCCTCTCCTTGGCACACCATCTCCTATCCCCAACACTTATTTGGCTCATTTGAAGAAAAGTTGTGACAATATAAGGAATAATTTTATAACCTTTTTTTCTGGCCTAGTCACTGTTTTCATTATCTGCATTTTTCTCTGATCACACGTGTGCCTGTTTTATATGAAGCGACTCATAATCTAGATACAAATTTGCTTTTTCAACCTAACATCCTGGCATAAACATTTCCTGTGTTGTTGGAAAGGCTTCCTAATGATCACTTTTAATGATTGCATCGAGATGAAGAATTGATGTTCCATAACCTACCTAATGTTTCCTGTTATTGGACATTGTGACTGCTTCCAACTCTTCAGATTTTGTTGACATTGCTTTGGTGAAAATCTTCATGTACAGAGTATTTTTTTTTTTCCCCTTTTGGATAATTTATGATGGAAGTTTCCAATGGTAAGTCCAGTGGGTTATGGAAGATGCTGGTACTTATGAGTGACCGGTCCCTGACCAGCAGCAGCCTGGCCTTGGAAATCCATCCTGGGCACTGGATCCAGTCATTCCCCTTTTACAAATGGGAAAATAGGTGGGACAAAGGATCAAGGTGACCTTGCTGGTAGGTGGTAGAGCTGGATTTGAATCCTGTTTCTCCTAGTCTCTGCTTTCCTTGCACTTTTTGTGACAAAAAGCAGAATACTTGGACACTTGATGCCTGTGGGTTCTTGGGTAAGGATTTCTGAGGAGGTATTTGGGTGTAGTCTGGAAGGAAAATTATAAATGAAGCTAAGTGTCAAGTGTAAGGAGGTGGCGGGTAATTCAGGCTGAAGGCACAGCTTGGTCAGATGAGCACAGTAGTCTGGTGATGGGGCAGTAAAGTGCTTGTAAGTACTTTAGGGTTTCTGGAGAAGGCTTCCAGTCAGCTTGATGAGGTCTTCCTGTAAGGCTAGATTGCATTACCGTCTCTCTAGTGGCCAGGCTAGAGTTCTGGGGAGTCACTTGTTGTTGTTGTTGTTGTTAGGTGTCATTGAGTCGGTACCGACTCATAGCCACGCTATGCACAGCAGAAGGAAACACTGCCTGGTCTGGGCCAACCTCAATTACTGCTTAGTTGATTCCAATTCATGACATCAGAGTAGAAATGTACTCCCCAAGGTTTGTAATGGCTAATTTTTTGGAACTAGACACCAGGCTTTTCTTCTGAGGTGCCTCTGATTGGACTCGAGTCTTTAGCCTTTCAGTTTGTTAACTGTTGGTGCCACCCAGGGACTCCATTGAGGATGACCCCTCACCTTTACCACTCACCTGGTACCATCTTCGAGAGTGGTAGCTGCTACCTCCTAAAGACCACCTGAAACTGCTCACCTCTCTTTACTCTCTCCCTCCACCACCCTAGTCCCAGCCATCCTGTCCCGATCATGGATGGTCATAGCTTTTTACCTGGTTTCTCGAGAGTTGTCCTGGTCCCCTTTGAGTGCATTCCTTACCCTCCTCTGCCCCTTCTCTTTCATGGCTTCCTACAGTTCCCTTGGGAGGTTTTCAATGTATGGAGTGTCCCTGGTGTGACCATCCTATCTAGTGTCCTCTCTATTGGACTTGCCTCTCCCGTTTGATCTCCAGTCATACAACTTCCCTTCCGTCCTGAGAGGCCACAGCCTCTTCACACACCTGGCCAATTCTTGTCCATCCTTAGTCTCAGCTCTGCCACCCTCTGGGCATCCTGTCCGGAGCCACCACTGCCTGAGCAGACTTAGGGATGCATATGGCACCTGCCACCTCTTCTGCAGGGAGCAGGATTACTGCTTGGTGTGTTCAGTCCTAAAACGATTTGGTTGAATTCTGGAGAAGGAGCCTGGCTGCTACTCTCCACAGAGTCAGTCCCTAGCCCAGCATGCAAAGGGGATCGTGAGAGCTTGGTGGGGAGTGAGGAACAGTTCTGTGTGCCTGGGGCATCTCTGGTATTTGATATGAGCCCCTGAACTTGCTTCCACTGAAGAGATTCATCCCTAAATCACCAGTCTAGATATGTGCTGGGAACATCTTCACTCAGGCCGGAGGATCAAGGGAACTACAGGCGACAGGACATTGTAGTGTGGACATTGTAATGTGGACAGGATATTGTAGTGGGACATTGTAGTGTGGAGACAAGCAGGGCGGCTGGTGAGGGGAAATGCTTTGCCAGCCAGACACCATGCTCAGTAAATGTGGGCCCTTGGGTTCAGCCCTAAGACAGCTGGGTGGCACTCTTCTCACCTGGACACTGTGTACATGCAGAGCCCTTGCTGGACTTGCGGGGGACACTTCCCATCCTCCCTACCTCCTTGTGCATATCAGCCTACCCCATTGCCCCTTCTGTTGATCTTCTCAGGTATTGGGGTAATGAATACTTCTTGTGAAAACACTGTCTGTTATGTTGAAGGTGTTCCTTTCCCGGAAGGGAGGTAGCAACAGCCTGATCCTGCTATTCGGAGCAACTGCACATCACTGCTCGTACGCCTTTTAAAAACGTGGATGTCATTATGTGAATAAATAATGAAGCCAGAGTTGGTAGGATTGATATTGATTTGTCAGGTGAATTAACCTCGGCAGCGAATGGAGGTGTGCGGTGGGGGTGGGGGTGGGTGGGCCATTTACAGCCCCGTCACTTTCCCCACTCTGGCACACAGAATCCCCCACATACTTTGCACCTAACTCCTGCCTCCCCATATGCTGTCTGACATAGGCCACATGGGAAAGGCCCAGTGTACTTGTCCTGGCTTGGGAAGGTCATAAAACTGGATGTCAGGTGGGCCTGAAGATGAGTGTGTCTGGGTTCAGGTGTGTCTCAACCTGAAGGTAGAGGCACAGTACTGGAGTCCTGGGGCCTTAAGAGGTAGACACTCTGGCCAGTCATACCCAGCAAGGCATGGGTGACTCTTGGCATTAGATTTGTTGAGGATTGTCCCTGATGTGTGGGGTGGAGGGCTAGACGGAAGCAAACCCCTGTGTGACGTGCTACTGACAAGACTGGACCTTGAGAGCCCACACGGGGCCACCGGGATGCCCTGATCCAGACTGTGGGAGCTGTCTCACCATAGGTGGGAAGATCCACTTTCTCACAAAGGTCCAGGCACCCCTGTCCCAGCTGAGGCTCTGCCCACAGAGCCAAGGAGGTTCACAGAGCAGGTGGAGTGGGCAGGGGACTTGTCATACCCTGGGCTCTGAGCTGGGCTGGCTAGCAGTGTTGAACGAGAAGCAAGCTCTGTGACTTGCTGATCATGTTTACTCATGAGCACAGCTGCTTGGGACGTTTTCATCCCGTCTTGCAGTTGAGGAAGCGGAGGTCCTGAAAGTTCAGTAACCTGCATAGTTGCACAGCTAATGAATGGCAGGTGGGGAATTTAGACCCTGGTCCATGTGTCTTCAAAGAAAGAGGAGGCTGTCTGCTCCCGTAAAGATTTGCAGACTTGAAAATGTATATAAGGTAGTGCTGTGAGTTGGCTTCAGCTCTATCACGATTAGCTTGGATTTCCATGAGTTTTCAAGTCTGTTCTTGTCAACTCTAGTATTGAAGAGTGAGGCAGAGAGACTGGCCAGATGGTGCTTTGTCCAGTGTAATGGACTCACAGTCGCCTCTTCACCATACTGTGTGAGTGAGCGCACACACCCACGCACTTATATGCACACTTCTATGCATGTGTAAAAATGCATATGCATGTATATACTCATGTGTGAATATGTGATTGTGTGTGTACATGTGTGCATGGACTAGTGCACAGATAGACAGAATATACTCTGAGGGCCACATCGGAGAGCCATGCTTACCGGAGAAGCCAACCTTCTGAGCTTGAGGTGAGCTCTTTGTGATAAATGTGCAGAGATGAGTAACAGCGCTGGAGGGATGGGCCCAGCATCTGTCACTGGTGACTAATTTATTTTTCAGTGTGCAGGGCTTCACTCAACAATGCTAAGTAAGGAATTTATCACTCTCCAGTGACATGGTGGAAGTGAGGGGGCAGTGTAACAGGGTGACCCTGTCCTCTGCCCTTGTTACTCATGCATCTGCCTTTCAACGAGCTCCACCCATTTGCAGGGCTGAAGAGCAATGGCTGGAGCAGAGCAGAGGATGATGGGAAATCAGGCTGTGGGATCCTTATCCCCTACTCCCTGCTGCCATGGGATCATCCACACGGGCTCCCAGTGCCCCTGAGAGCCTAGGAGTGTGAGCCAGGTGATGGATGTGGCTGGCAGTACTCTGGAGTTTCCTCAGTGGAGCAATGTGCAGAAGCAATAGGGAGACCTCTGTGTATCTAGCTGGAGGGTCTAGTTGGTCGGCAGGTGGTGAAGACCTCCATTATAGCCTCATCTTCACATTCTTCACATTCATTAGCAGTTCAACCCCAGAAGAAGCCAGATTGCCAGGGGCCAGGCTCAGGAGGCAGAAGTGGACAGCAGACTGCCACACTGCTCTATTTCCCTGCCACGCTCCCTACCTAACCTATGTGTTACCAGTGTCTTTAGACTAAACTCACTCTACACTCTTGGTCCGTGCCCCTCTCGATCCCTCATGCTCTAGTTGTGAACAGTCCCAGGGAAGATCCATCTCCCTCTGCGTCTACGTATGTGCTAGGATTTCTCTGAGAATGGAGAATGCTTACATCTGTCTGACGTAAGACAGAATGATGGGGGTGGTGGGTGCTAAGGAGGGACTCTGCCATTTCAGTCCTGGCCACAAACAAGTGTCTTTGCTAAGCTTGGGGTGGCTTTCTTTGTCAAATGGGCCTTTTAGCAATCAGTTTCTCAGGTAAAAAATCTCAGTGACGTCTCAGCACTTCTCCTTCCCCCACCCCTTGTGATTCTTGCACCCACAGCTCTGTTGGTCTGTCTTCATTGCGTTTTGAGTCTTTTGCCTCTTCAGCCCTCACACTGTTTTGCTGTTCTGCCATCATTGTATCTTAGCCTTTGTTTGAGGCTTTCCTGCTCTGGGTCCGCCCCCCTGCAGCTCATTGTGACAAGGCAGCCAGAGTGATCATGTTCAAATGTCAGTCACATCAATCAATCCACTCAGAATCTCCCTGCAGCTTCCCAGCTTGCGAGGGGACTATTGAGTGCCTCCTCGGCCCTAAGTCAGAAGGTCCTAGTGTGTTCAGGATGGCCCCATTGGCACTTAAGTCCCAGAAGAGTTCTGAGCCCTCTTGGACGCTGAAATTTGTCTTTGTTTTGTGTATGAGTGGGCTTCTAAAAGTTCGTGGAAAAATGGAATTAAAAGATACGGGAATTTCTCCATCGACTTTCGGAAGCCCACTCATCCTAGTACTGACAGCAACTTTATTCATAATAGATACAACCCAAGGGTCTTTCATCTGGTGAGTGGATAACAAACTATGATACATTCATACAGGGGAATAGTATTCAGCATTAAATAGGAAATAACGTGTGATTCTCACAAACATTGTTCCCAGTGAAAGAAACCAGACTCAGAAGGCCTCAGACTCCATGATTACATTTATACATCTGGAACAGGTAAAACTATTGGGACAGGGAACTCATCAGTAGTTACCAGGGCCAGGACTGGGGGACTTCACTACAAAGAGGCACCAGAACTGTTCTGTGGACTCCAGGTGTGGTCCTGTCGGATCTACACTGGACTATGAACAATGAGGTCAACAGTTCAAATCCACCAGCTTCTCCTTGGAAACCATATGCGGTGACTTAACGACAACAGAACTTTGATTGTAGTGTTGGTTACAGGAGTGTGTACATTTTCAGAATTCAGAGAGCTGTGTCCCCAAAAAGATTTATTGAAGTCCTACCCCGTACTCACGGAAGCAGCAGTCAAGAGATCAGATGATGTATTTCATTAGGCAAATCTGCTGCACAGGACCTTTTTAAAGTGTTGACGAGCAAAGATGTCAGCTTGAGGACTAAGGTGTGCCTGACCCAAGCCATGGTATTTTCAATAACCTCATATGCATGCAAAAGCTGGACAGTGAATAAGGAAGACCGTAGGAGAATTGATGCCTTTGAGTTATGGTGTTGGAGGAGAATATTGAAAGTGCTATGGGCTGCCAAAAGAACCAACAGATCCGTGTTGGAAGAAGTGCAACCAGAGTGCCCTTTGGAGGCCAAGCTGGCCAAACTTTGTCTCTCATACTTTTGACATATTGTTAGGAGG
Organism: Chrysochloris asiatica; assembly: GCF_000296735.1. Classification (NCBI taxonomy): domain Eukaryota; kingdom Metazoa; phylum Chordata; class Mammalia; order Afrosoricida; family Chrysochloridae; genus Chrysochloris; species Chrysochloris asiatica. The sequence goes on along the minus strand of NW_006408716.1, from coordinate 5,068,002 downwards.
GAAGAGTCGCTGGAGAAGGATATCATGTTTGGTAAGATGGAGGGTCAGAGAAAAAGAGGAAGACCCCCAAAGAGATGGATTGGCCAGGTGACAGCATCGATGGACTCAAGTGTGGCAACAGTAGTGAGGTTGGCCCAGGATTGGACATTGTTTTGTTCTGCTGTGCATAAGGTCGCTATGGGTCAGTGCCGACTTGATGGCACCTCACAACAACAGCATCAACCCCTGTACTTGGAGTCTTGGTGGTGCTGTGGGTTAATGCGCTGGACTTCAGAGTTGGATAGAACCACAAGGTCAGTGGTTTAAGCTCACCAGCCACTCAGAAACCCTATACAGGGTCACTATGGTTCAGAACTGACTCAGTGACACTTAACAACAACAACAACAACAATCTCTGTGCTTGTAAATGTGACCTTGTCTGGGGAAATAGTTTCTTTCTTTGGAGATGTTATCAGGAGGTCATAGTGGAGTAGTTGTTGTTGTTGTTGTTAAGTGCCTTCGAGTCGGTTCCGACCCATAGCGACCTTGTACAGGGTTTCCGAGGGTGTAGAGTAGGTTCTAATAAGATACAGAGACATGGTCTAAAAAGGGGACGATACATCCCATGTAAAGATCCACCGACAAACCAAGGAATGCCTGGAAACATCCATGGGTGCCAGAAACTGGGCGAGGCAAGGAAGGTCCTTCTAGAGCCGACAGAGAGAGAAAATACGGCCTTGCTCACACCCTGAATTTAGACTTCTAGCCTCCACAATTGGGAGATAATAAATTTACGCTCTTTGAAGCCAACCACGTTGCGGTACTTTCTTATGGTAACCCTGGTAAACGAAGACAGGTGCATCTCTTCTAGAGAGAAGTTAGGAGGAATCATAGCTGCCCAAGGGGAAGAAGCTCTATCTTGACAATGGCCAAGTAGGCAAGCCTCACTGCTCAAGCACATTTGAAGCCATCACTTGTATCACATCTGTTAACATCCCAATGGTTAACACAAGTGGAGGGGTTAGTATACTTGCCCGTAGCAGAGGGGAATGAATATCACCAAACAATAATACAGATGGTCACAGTCACTTTCTCAGCGAGACCTTCTCTGTCCAGTGTGCCAAACCACTTCAGTTCCAACATAACACTCTCCGTCCCTACTCTCTGCTTTATTGTTTTCCTTAGCATGCATCACTCTGTAACTGACTATATGTTTTACTGCATATTTGTATGATTTATCTTGTTTTCTGTCTTTCTCACTGGAGTGTAAGTTTCCCAAGAGCAGGGATGTTGGTCTGTTTTATTCGTTACTATACCTCCAGTACTTAGGAAAATGTTCAGTAAACATTCAGCTCAGTGAATCAGTAAGGTAAATCTGAGAATTTATTGAGATGATATGTTTAAAGCTCAGACTTGCTCAGCAACTGGCGACTCTCTTTACTTCTTTACAACCTTGATGCTGTCAGGAATGTCAGAGCCTCAAGGATGTATAAACAGACAGAACCACAGATAGACAGATAGCTGCTGTTACGTTGATGTCAACTCCTGTCAATCAATCCCATGTACAACAGAATGAAATGTTGCCCAATCCTGTGTCATGTCATAATCCCCAACATGTTTGAGCCCCTCATTGTGGCTATGTGGCAAGCCATCTCACTGAGGGTCTCCCTTATCCTCACTGCTCCTCATCTTCACCAGACACAATGCTCTTCCTTTGGGACGGATCCCTTCAGATGATAGATTCAAAGCAAGGGAGGCAGACAGTATTCACTTGTGATTTCTGGTGTTTTAATTCACTTAGTTTAGGATAGGTCTTGGTGTCTTTTCTTCCTAATCTGCTTTAATGTGGTTGTTGTTGTTAAGTGCCGTCAAGTTGGTCCTGACCCCTAGCGGCCCTTTATAGGGTTTCTGAGGAGCAACTGGTGACCTTGAACAACCCAACCTTGTGGTTCACACTGACTTTGCAGTCCAGCGCATTAACCCACTCAGCCACATCAGGTAGCTCTGCTGAAATTCGTTCCTCATGGGTGATCCTGCATGCATTTTGAAATACTGGTGGCATTGCATCATAGCAACAGATAAACCCCAGCAAACAGTGGTGGCAGTTGTAGATATGATTGCAGTCATTTGCATGATTAGCTTTTGAAACAGGGTCATTTTAATTCTGGTGCAGAGATAAGGTACTGAGGCAAGGAGCAGGACCACCCAGCGAACTGGGGACTCTGACTCAGAGTCCCACAAAGATGCTGTGTTGCTTTGCATCTTCCTCCATGTCAATGACCAGTACTGGCCTCTTTCCTGCACCACAGTCCCTATGGAGTCCAAATCTCTGATTAGCTTAGAGCTCAGCTCTGGGGCCTGCTGGAGGTAGTACAGGGCCCTTGGGAAGAGCATGGCTGTTCTGTGCCCCCAGCAGGCCCAGAGGGCAGCTATCTGCAAACTCTGCTGAGGGTGGGTGGTTGGCCTCTAGGCAGAGAAGATTCAAGATGCACATGTTCAGTTGAAACGTGAGTTCCTCCAGACCTGGGAGTAGTTATGGTGGGAAGAGTTGATGGGTGGAGACTCAGAAGTATTTATCAGAGTTTTTTCAGTCGCTTGTGATGCTTCCTGTGTGATTTTGAGCTTGAGGAGCTGCACACTTACTTCTCAAGGATGACACTTCAGAGATATCGACTTGACCTCAATGGTGGGACCAGGGGTCTTGGCCATACCTGTAGCCTGTGTGCTTCCATGAGAACCACCATGCTGTTTCATAATCCCCCCTAATTCCTTGCTCATTACTACATTTTCAGTGTCTGGCAAGGTGTTGGGCAGCAAAGACGCCAGCAAGTGTTAGTGAACTGAGCAATGTACTCAGAAGTTACAAGGGCTAACATACTAGCCTCGTACATCACTTGACCCTTACATCTGCCTTGAAACTATTAACTGTTGGATTGTCTTGAACTCATTGTGACCCTGCATGTGTCAGAGTAGAACTGTGCTCCATACGTTTTTCAGTAACAGTTTTTTTGGGAAGTACATTTCAAGGTCTTTAGAGGTGCCTCTGAGTAGACTTGAACTGCTAACCTTTTGGCTAGCAGCCGAGTGCTTTCCTGCTTACACTATGGACTAACAGGCTATTACCATCCCTGGGCCTTGAAGAGTTCTTCAGTGGTCCAAGGTCACCAGGTGACAAGTGTGACGAAGGGCAGAGTGCTTTATAGGCCTGACTCCTGACCACTGGGCTCTCTTGCCTCCTGTCAGTGAAGGACAGCCTGACCTTGGAACAGCCCATCTCATCACCCTGGCCCTTTGCTTTCTCTTCTGTAAAATGGGGGTTACAAATCGTTCCCTTATAGGACGAATCTGATTAATCAAAATGTGCCTGGATTAAGTGCTCTGTTGAGGTAAGACTTCTTCACTGTTGTTATTTCAAGTGGGCACCAATGTCAGGCGCTGTAGGACAAGCAGTAGACTGCGAACCACAAGGTCGGCAGTTCAAATCCACCAGCTGCTCCTCGGTCACCCTGTACAGTGCACTGCATTGGAAGCTACTGGATGGCACTTGTCAACAAGAGCTACAGTGGAAGTGTGATGAAGCAGAGGGCTTAGAGAAACTTCAGTATGATGCGGAACATTCCTCAGCTAGGTAAGTGTGCAAAACTGAAACAAACACATTTCAGGAGAGGCAAAGCAGCTTGTTAACAGGCTTATGGGAAAACCACCAAGTCCTCAGTTGTATTCAAAGCAATGCAAATTAAAACAGAATCTCATCTTTCAGCACTTAATGAGAGAACACCCAGTGCTGGTGAGGCTTTGGTGAGAGGCGCACTCACTGCTTCCTCTGCATACTAGTGTAGACTTTCTGGAAGGTCATTTAGAAATGAGTATGAGGAACCATAAAAATATTTATATTCTCTAACCTGGTAATTCCATTGCCAGGCATCTCTCCTAAGGGGATTATTCTAATTACACTGAGAACTTTCTGCGTGAAGCAGTTCAAAATAGTGGAATAAAAACCTAGTGATCATTTAAAAAGTCAATGTTAGGGGTGTGATTGAAGGAAATTACGGTCCAGCCAGAAATGCAGTATTCTGCAGCTGCTCCCTGAGTGCTGGCTTGGAAAGAATGCAGAGAACTCTTGGAAAAGCCAGGCGCAAGCCCGTCCGTATCGTTTTATTTGTTGTTGTTGTTAGCTGCTGTTGAGTTGGCCCCTGACTCCCGGTGATACCATATGCAATGGAACAAAAAGTTGTCCAAACTTGCGTCAAACCTATGGTTGCTTGAAAATCGTACCATTGTGGTAGACGGCGTTTGGTTTTTAGAAGTAGAATGCCAGGCGTTCTTCTTAGTCAGCCGTGGTTTGGATGCTCTGCTGAAACTTGCTCAGCATCCTAGCGGCAGGCCATCGACCCCTGACAGATCGGCAGCTGTACACGAGGAACAATGGTCCAGAATTCCATCAGGAAACCAGCACGACCCCATCAGTGAACTACACCTGTGTAAATTACTCCTCGAATCTTGGCATAGGACCAAATTTGGAAACAAGTTAAAAACCAATATTTGTATGAAGGTGGAGTCCTGGTGTGGCACTGTAGGATCAGCTAACCACAAAGTTGATGGTTCAAACCCACCAGCTACTCCACAGGGTTGTTATGAGTCAGAACTGACTCAACGGCACTTAATAATGACAACAACAACATGTAAAATACTCTTGGGATCTTTGCAGAGAACAAAATATGGAAGACAGTGAAAATATTGGTATGACGGTAAGATAAGCCTGGGTGATTTAAAAATCATCATTTTAACATTCAGCATGCATTGATTTCATATTGGAATAGTGTGGGGACTACATTGGCCTGAGGAGACCGGGGGGTGGGGTGGGGCTGGAGTCAGCACAGCTGGGGCAAGAAACCACATACCTTACAGTAGTGTTTCCATCTAAAACTCATTTAGATGAAAAATCGAGGTATGGTTTCCGATGGTAAGCCATGCTGTAAAATAACCAGATGATTACATTTTCTTCGTGTTGGGAATTTTTTTCTTTAGTTTATTGCCTTCTGTTTTTCTTAAAACAAAACAAAACACCTTGATTAACGTTTTGTGGAATTGAAACTGTTTCGCACAGAGGCTGCACCGTTTTACATTCTCGGCAGCAAGCAGGCAAATACAGAGTCAAAACTTCATTAGTGGTTACAGGGGTCGGGTGAGCACAGTAGCTCTGTATGATAAGAGCTGCAAACCACAAGGTCGGCAGTTTGAGCCCACCAGCCACTCCAAGGGAAAAAGATGATACTTTATGTTCCTGCAAAGATTTACAGCCTTGGAAACCCTATTCAAGGTTGCTATGAGTACGAACTAATTGGACGGCACTTCACAACAACCACCACCACCAAGGGTGGTGGGGAACAAGAGTTATTACTTTAGGGTTACTGAGTTTCTGTTTGTTGTTGTTGTTAAGTGCTGTCGAGTCGGTTCTGAATCAAGCGACCTTGTATACAATTTCCAAGGAGTGGCTGGTGAGTTTGAACCGCCAACCTTGTGGTTTAAACTGAAAAGTCAGTTCAGTGATTTATCCCACAGTGCCATACTAGGATGAAAACCATGGCTGAAAAATATTTGAAAATGGGTGTGGATGATGGTTGTATGACACATTGAACAGAATTGGTGTTACTGAATGGTACATTTAAAATGACAACTGATTCATTATATCTTCAAACCACATAAATGTGACATGCACACTATCTTGATTTGTTTTTGTTTTTGATTGCTGGTGGCGTAGTGGTTACGAGTTGGGCTGCTAACCTCAAGGTCAGCAGTTCGAAACTACCAGCTGTTCCACAGAAGAAAGATGAGGCTTTCTGCTCCCGTAAAGATTGACAACCTCAGAAACTCTACACAGGGTCACTATGAGTTGGAACCGACTCCACAGCACACCGCCACCACCACTTTTATAGAATGTGATAAAAACTTCAACCATGATCCAGCTCCATGCCCTTGAAAGTGGACTTGGCTTCGACTCCCACACACAGCGATGACTACTATCAATAGTTCAGTATATATCTGTTGAGAGTTCCCACCACATATAGTATCTTATGGAGGCCTGGTGTGGTGCCGCAGGATAATGCACTGGGTCCTAAGGCCAGTTTGAACCTCAAGGTCAGAGGTTCAAACCCATCAGCTGCTCCTCAGAAACCCTATAAAGGTGATTTTTGGTCTGAACCGATTTGATTTAACTGAGCAACAGCAGTTATGTCGTATCATTATTCTTCTTATAAAACAAGAGTTGACTAGAGCATACATTTGTTTTCTATTTTTCCCATTTATCATATCTTGGCCATTTTTTGGTGCCAGTTTTATAGAAGTCATAGTTGTGGTAGTGTGTGTTTTTTGAGGAATTGGTCCATTTTACTTAACTTGCCTTATTTAGGGGGGGCAGAGTTGTTTGTCTTCCTTGTTTATCATTTTAATATCGGCTGGGACTATAATTCTAGTCCTGTTTCATTCCCAATATTGGTAATTTGTGTCTTCTCTCTTTTCCCTTTGTCTTTTTTTTTTGCTAGAGGTTTGCCAAATCTCTTGAACTTTTCAAAGAACCAACTACTAGCTCATTAAAAATTTATCTTTTCCATTCTTTTCTATTTCCAGTTTCATTAAATTATGTTTATATTATTATTATTTGTTTACTTTGGCTTCCTTTGGCTCTCCCCCTCCGCCCCGGGGTTTTAAGGAGGTTATTAATTATTGATTTGAATATTTTCCTGTTTTGTGATGTGTGCATTTAATGTGATAAATTTCCCATTTGGTTATTGATTTAGCTCCACAAAGTTTGATGTTGTAGTTTGTTTGTTTTCTAAGAGACTTCTCCTTTGACCAATGGATTATCTTGTAGTGTGTTTAGGAATTCTTTTATTGATTTTGGGTTTAGCCCCATTGTAACCAGAGAACACACTGTGTATATTTTAAGTCTTTTATATTTGTTAATGTTTGTTTTGTGGCACAATATATGGCGTAATTTGGTATATGTTTTGTAGACACTTGAAAACAACATATATATTTTGCTGTTATTGAGGGAAATGTTGTATAATGTCAATTAGATCCTGTTAATTGATGATATTGTTGAATACTTCTGTATTCTTGCTCATATCCTGTCTCGTTGTTCTATAAGTTGTTGAGAGAAGTGGCTATGTGTACTTATCTTTTCAGTTTTATCAATTTTGCTTCACTTTTGTTTGCAATTCTATTGTTTGGTGTATAAGCATTTAGGATTGCTATATCTTTTTGATGGATTGATCCTTTTGTTGTTGTATTTTGTCCCTAGCTGTCCCGATATTCTGTGCTCTGTCATCTATTTTACTTGTTATTAATGTAACCACTCCTGCTTTCTTTTATTAAAGTTTCCTTGATATACATTTTCCCGTATTTTTACTTTCAACCTCTATATTATAGTGAAAATAAGCTTACTGTTGACAGCGTATAGTGGAGCCAAGTTTTAGAATCTACTTTGTCAACCTGTATTTTAATTGGTATATTTGAACCATTTACATTTAATATAATATTGACATGAAAGAGATTTTGTTTTTTTGTGTGTGTGTTTGTTTGTTCTGTTCTTTGGTTTTTTTTTCCCTCTGTTTTCTTTTTTTCTGGTTACTTGAACTTTTTTTTTTTACAGTTCCATTTGGATTTATCTGTAGCATTTTTGAGTGTTTCTATTTGTTGAGCTATTTTATTGTTCTGAGTATATTTGTGTGTATACACATATATGTGTATATGTGTGTGTATTTAGATATTTATATGTATGTAGCTATGTATGTAGTTATTTTAGTTATTGTTCTGAGTATATTTGTGTGTATACACATATATGTATATATGTGTGTGTATTTAGATATTTATATGTATGTAGCTATGTATACGAGGTTTTTGTTGTGTGCCGTCAAGTTGGTTTTGACTCATAGCCAATCCTGTATAGGGTTTTTGAGAACAACTGATGGGTTTGAATTGCCAACCTTGCAGTTCAGTACGTATCCTACAGGGCCATTGAGTCGGTTCCGAGAGTGGCTGGTGACCTTGAATTGCTGATGTTGCAGTTCAAACCAACTTTGCAGCCAGTGCATTAACCCACAGCACCACACCAGGACTCCTATGTATGTATTGTTGTTGGTGGTGGTAAGTGCTGGCGAGTCGGTTCCAATCCATAGTGACCCTGTAAAGGGTGTCCGAGGAGTGGTTGGTGAGCTTGTACTGCCAACCTCATGGTTCAAACAGACTTTGCAGTCCAGTGCATTAACAGGCAGCGCCACACCAGGACTCTCTGTATGTGTGTGTATATGTATATATATAAAATCCATCACATTTCACTGGTGTTAACATTTTACCAGTTTGGGTGAGTGTAGACTACCTGTCATAATTTGTGATATAATTGTGTTAAATATTTACATACATTTAGGACAACATCAGACAGTGTTATCGTTCCTTGAACTAGTAAACGTAATTTAGAAGACTTAAGAAGAGAAAGAAATTTACTCATAGTTTGCTTGCTGTATTCTTTCCTAGTTCTTAATGGTCCAAGGAGTCCTGGTGTGGCGCTGTGGGCTAATGCCTCAGACTGCAAAGTCGTTTGAACTGCAAGGTCGGTGGTTCAAGCTCACCAGCTGCTCCTTGGAAACCCTATACAGAGTTGCTATGAGTCGGAACCGACTCGATGGCACTTCACAACACAACAACAATAGTCCAAGGCTCCATCCTTTATCATTTCCTTTCTGTTTTGGAGGTGTTCCTTGGACCATTTGTTTAGGGTAGGTCTGTAGTTAACAAATTCTCCTAGTGTTTCTTCACATGAGAATGTCTTGATTTCTTCCTCATCCCCAAGGATATTTTCACTGAATGTAGGATTCCAAGTTGACACTTCTTTTTTTCAGCACTTAAAAGATGTTGTGTCATTTCCTGCTAATCCCCACAGATCTGATTAGGAATTTGCTGTCATTTGAATTGTTTTCCCTTTATAGGTAAAGTAGTGTTTCTCTTTTGGAGCCTTCATGATTTTTCTTTCCTTTTCTTTAGTTAGCAGCAGGTTGACTATGACGTGTTTTCTAAGGATTGCTGTTTCTTTTCTGTTTATTCAGTTTCTTGAACCACTAGGCTTATTGTTGTTATTGTTAAGTGCCGTGGAGTCAGTTCCGACTCATAGGGACCCTACACAGGGTTTCTGAGTCTGCAAATCTTTACGGGAGCAGAAAGCCTCATTCGAGCTGCTAACCTTGAGGTTAGCAGCCCAATTCGTCACCACTGCACTACCAGAGTTCCTTATAGCCTTAGCTAAATTTAAGAAGTTTTCAGCCATTCATTTTAGTATATTTTCAGCTTCACTCTTTGTGCTCTCTTCCGGGGACACTGATAATATAAATGTCTAGTCCCATAGAGTTTCGGAGGCTCTGTTCGCAGCCTGCTCCTAATCTATTTGCTCTTTGTTGTTCAGATTGTTTATTTTCTGTTGTTCTGCATTTCCCTTCACTGTTTTTACCCTCTGTCCTTCCCAAATCCTGACTCTCCATATTTATTCTGTGATGTTTAGGTGTTGAGCCCATCCGCTGAAATTTTTAGTTTGGTTAATGTGTTTTTCACTTCTGAAATTTCCATTTGTTTCTTATTTACATCTTCTATTTCTTTTCTGAGTTTTTCTGTGGTTTTCATTTGTTTCATATCAGAGACATAGGCATGGTTTCATATGTACTCATAATTGCTCACTGAACTATTTCTTTATGATGGCTGCCATCTTTTTTGCATTCACTTTGAAATCTTCATGGTTCTTGGTGTCCTGAGTGATTTTTGCCTTAAACCCTGGACACTTTGTGTATTATGTTATGAGACCCTGGATCTTATTTTAAATCATTCACCTTAACTGACTTCCTCTTACACTATTGGGGCAGAGGACGAGGGCTGTGGCTCATTACTGTCCGGTCTGGATGGAAGTCCAGGTTCCCCCTTTTACCTCAACGCCTGAGGTGGGGGCTGCTTGATGCTACTTGGTGGAGCTGGGAGTTCCATGTCTAGGTCAGCCTGAATGGATACCTTCTTGTCTGAAAAGGATAGGAGGAGTGGCTGATGACTGCTTCCAAAGTGACCTCCACAGACATCATGGGAAGTGACGTGTTATCCCTAGACCATGGTGAAAATCCTGACTCTCCATATTTATTCTGTGATGTTTAGTTGTACTAAAGCAGTTATTCTACAAAAGTTTTCACACTTGCTCAGTTTGGGGCTCTTTGGCTAGAAAGGGAAGGCTATTGTTGGGGGGCTTTTTATGTTTATCGGTACCTGCTGGTGTTTGGGAATGGATCATTTCCTCAGCTACATGTCTGGGGTGGTAGTGGTGGCAGCTATGTGTCATAGAGTTGGTTCTGACTCACAGTGACCTTGTGTAGGTTTTCCGAAGCTGTTGAGTGTCTATGGGAGCAGAGAGCTTCATCTTTCTCTTGCAGATGGATTTGAACTGCTGACCTTCTGGATAGATGAGACAAAAGAAAACCAAGGGAACTTACTGCTGAGTTGTTTTTGACTCTTGAGGTCTCTAACTGCTGGTCTACTTCTTCTCCCCACCTTCTAGGGCTTATATTTCATATAGAATTTCAGAGTTTTTGTTTGTACTTAGAAGGAAAATTGGGGGAAAGTGTGTCTACTCCATTTTCCTGGAAGTAGAAGTCCTCTCTCTGGTCTACCCTCTCCATTCTTTGAACCAAAGATTTCCCCAGACATCCCAAATTTTCCCTGGAGAAGTAGAATCACTGCGTTAGAACCCAAATTCCAGTGCTGTCTGGAACATGCCAGCTGTTTTTTTTTAAGTGGAGAGACACAAAATTAGTCAAAATACACTTGCTCATTTTCCAGATCTGTTTAATGATGGAACTCATTTGCATGCTAAACAAATATATCAAGATTCTGAGAAAATATTTAATGAGTAGCAAGTGGAAGGTATTTATTTAGTCCTGCATTTACAGTTGTGATCTTTCGCTCTGTTTTTTTTTTTTTTCTTCTTCCTTTTTATCTGCCTTTTATCCCATTATTGTCTTTTAATTAAACAATTCCTTCACTGAAAATTATGAAAAAATGCAAGTATCCCTTTATCAAACTGTGGGCTATGTAATTGTATCCACTTTGCATTCGACTCTGGGGAAATTTTAAGAATTGCGGGAGAGAAGGTGCTTCATTAATTGGTTAAGCAAGATTGTGACTTCTGTGGAAACAAAACTGCGGAAGCATTTTGTGTCGACTGAAACAGTCCGCGGTTGTTGGCGAGGACAGAGGCAGCCAGTGTTGGGGTTTCTGCAGACGGTTCTTCTTTCTGCGCTGGTCACAGAACATGCCCTGCATGAGCAGATGAAGGGCAGGAGCGGGAGGGAGGGAGCCAGGATGGGAAAGGAGGGGGCCAAGCCTTTGCAGGCGACCTACCAGGGCAGACCTGAGTAGCGTTTTGTTAGAGAGGGTCAGTGAGGCAGAGGGAAGACTGTGGGGTGCCCCCTTGGTTTGTCTTGGTCAGATTGCTCACCACTGTGATGCTCGGAGGCTCTGTGGGCAGATTTACATGGGTAAATGAGTCCTGGGCTTCTCTGCTGTTAATGAACAAATTGCACCCGGGAAGTGGCCCAGTAAAGGAAGAGAGAGCCAGTCTGGGCGCATCCTGCCAGGAGAAGGCAGCCCAGAGGCAGAGTCAGTAAATACACACATGCGCACACACACACACACTCAGATCTCCAGTAGGTTCACAAAACGAACCAAAATTGGCAGAGGACACATCATAATAGCACACCACGCACAGGCCCACATGCGTGAGGCACAGGCACTCCGTTTCTCTGTCTTACATACACACTCAGATGTACATACGTGTTCATGGCTGTGCAGACTTAGTAACATATCAGACACAAGCCTGGCACCTACATGTTCACACACTCAGAGTACTGCATACACGCATACACGTAAATGTGCTATAATTCAGAGTCAGGACAGAGCAGTTCCAGACTGGAAATGTAGAGAGCCACTGAGAACAAATCAAAAGCTTGTTATGGTTCAGGCCCCTGTCCCTCCATACGATCAGGATCCATTTATAACCCTCAACTATAGCTTCTCTAAAGGAGCTCTGGTAGCGTAATGGTTATGAATCGGGCTGCGAACTGCAAGCTCAGCAGTTCGAAACTACCAGCTGCTCAGCGGGAGAAAGATGAGGTTTTTTTGCTCATGTAAAGATTTACAGCCTCGGAAACCCTGTATAAGGTCACTATGAGTTGGAACTGACTCCACGGCACTTAACAACAACAACAACATAGCTAATCTAGCCACTAGAGACTTAAATTAAGTGTGCTTATTTCTCCTAACAAATGCTTCGGACAAAACCATCATAACTCACGTGTACACAGCTCCCGAGTTTGCAATTGGTTGAGCAATTTTATCGATGCTCAGTTATAGACCCTGGAAACAAAAATTTGATAAAAGTCAGGTCCCTCCTTTTTGAGAGTTCCTGAACCTGTGAAGTTGAGCCATGTGTATGGACATGGGAGCAAAGGTACACATGCACACACATGTAGACACATGTAGACACACACAAACGTACACCCTCCTCTCATGTACATTCTGTTCATTTGCTTACAACTCCTTGTAGACTCCATAGGATCCTCAGATCCAGACAAAGGTAGCTGTAGTCCACAGCCAAGTCCTGCCTCACGTGTAACTGTGGCACGCAGTGTTCCTGTGTTCCCCTTCCTCAGTTGTAAAGTGGGGACAGTAATTATTTATTTTTTAAAAGTTTTTATTATGAATTGAGTGATAGTTTACATGGGAGAACATGGGTTTTACACCATCGTTTCATTGCAATGATTATATTCTCCACTATGCATCCTCATTCAACAGTATTTGCTTCTATTCCCTCTGTTTTCGTTCTTTCTTTTTATTGGTGGGAGGGTGTGGGTGTGTACAAAACCACACAGGAATATATAATGATTTAGACCACCAAAGGGCACATTCTGCAGGTCTGCCTCCTGGCCGCCAGCTCTCAGGCCCTCTCTTTCCATGAGTCTAGAGTCCTCAGTTGCTCCCTCTCTCCATATCCTCTTCTCTGCCTCCATCTTTGCTTCTCTGGATAGAGTGCCACATTCTGCTCATGCTCTTCTCCCTTGATGGTCCTAGGGGGGCAGTAATACTTATATCAAAGAAATCTTCTGATAGATCCAATGAGGCAAGAGGTACAAACATTCATTCATTAATTCATTCATCTAGTTAAAAATTATTGTTGACAGAAGTTTTTGACTCGTAGCGATTTGGGTGCTTGTACAAATGTGGCAGACAGGATCTCAGTCTTCATGGAGGTATTCACGGTGAGCATTGAAGTGAATAAACAGACAGAACGGAAGAGGAACAGATAGTTACAGAGGAGTGAATTCTCTGAAGGGAAGGACTGGTGGGCCTCTCTAAGGTTCGCACATTTGGGCCGACGTCTGCGGATGAGGGTGATGCATCATGGGAAGATCTGGGAAGAGCGGTGGTTGCCAAGGACTTGAAGAGGAAAGGGCTCAGTGTGCTTGGGAAACAGAATGAAGCCAGTACATGGAATGTTGAGATATGAAGTTGGTTGAGGTGGGGTTGGGGTGCTGGGCAATGCTTGGGATAGTGGGGAGCTTGGCTTCCCTTGGGAGGGCCCTGTTGCCGGTGAACATCAGGACCCTTCCTTTTCCTCAGCCTGAGCTTGGACCAGTGCCACACACTGTGTGAATAGCAGAAAGTGTGGGACTGATGTCCTCTTTATCTGTAAGTCCTGTGCATCTCTGGGACCCACAGAGGCATATGGATATTGTCCAGTGGAGGTGATAACCCCCAAGAGGCAGTTGTCATCTGCCTTCCTGGGTGACGAGACAATGAAGGAGATGCCATCATTTTGTTCTATGATAAGACTCAGCGGTATACACTTTGACCTAAGATGGGGTTTGCCTTTCAAAGGACACACTGGGGCTGGGCCAGACTCATCTCCAGCACCCTGCATTCTGAGAGCTTGGGACACACTTAGGGGGCTTCATGTACCTCTCACTGCCTGTCCCATGCCAGCACCCCCCTCTGACCTTTCTCAGTGACATTTGTACTTTCCTCCCACTTGCTTGGGTCCACCAGTCCCATCCTAATTTCTTGTCCATGGGTGTCATAAGGTCCTTAACAGGGTTTTGGGGCTGGTGTGGTGGGGCCTGTGACAGGAAGAGGCTTGGCTGATCCTTGGTGGGCAGATGAGTATGAGGGGACCAAATCAAGTCACAGAGTGGTGGGAGTCCTGGATGCTGGCCTTCTTGGGGTCCCCCCTTGGTCCCTAGCCATCCCAGCAGAATTTTATTCTGTTCTGCCACCCGTCTACTTTACCTAGTGCTGCTTTAACCTACATGCCACTAGTAGATGGCTTTACAAACCAGGAATTGATCTTCACACAGTTCTGGAGGCTTAAAATCCAAATCAGCATGTTGGTTTCTTTCTTGTCATTAGTCTGAGACATTCCTCCGTTCCTCGGCAATCTTCTTCATGTTCCAACTATCTTCCTCATTTATGCCTGTCTCTGTGTCTAAACTGCTCTTTTTATAACTCAGAAGTGATTATATTTAGAATCTGCCCTACTGGGATATAATCTAACATCTAAAGAAAACCACATTTCCAACCCTGGTCTCACCCACATGTATAGAGGTTAAGATTCTCATACATACTTTGGAGGGACACAGTTTCAACCCACAACACCTCCCAATGCTGAGGTCCCTCAAAGCAGTGATGATGACTTACCACAGCCCTTTTTACTGACGTTTTGTCCTTGGAAATTCCTCTTGTTTTTAAGATTCAGGCCAGCCCTCACCTCTTCCAGGAAGTCTTCCTGGATGCTCCCAACCTAGTCAGCTCTGTCCCCCACTGCTTCCTCAGCCCTGAACCTCCCTTGATCACATTTGTGTGAGCACCCACCTCCTATCTCCTACCTCAGTCATCTGTGAGCGTCTTGAGGGAGCACAAGGGAATGTTTAGACAGGGCCTGATGCACAGGGAGTGCCTAGGACCTATTTGTGGAACAGATGCACAACACAAAGGTAGGAGAAGTTGACTTTTAGAGTCTGAGAGCAGAGATTCCCGGCTCATGGAGAAGAACTTGACCCTTGCCTATATGCTGGTCCCATGAAGAGACCTGGGGAAAGTTCCCTAGCTCCTGGCATAGCCGTCTCTGCCAGACCGATGCTGCTGCAGCATCTAATGCTAACAGCAGCTGAGCACGAGGGGGTGGCATTCTGTCTGTATCGGAGTATCCAGGCACACAGTTCTGCAGAGGTTAGTGCTGAAAGGGCAGGGCAGGGTTGGTGTTAGCCAAGGTGACCCGAGTCCCTGATGCGAATGGTGGAGATTTATCACTCTTCTTCCTAGTGACAAAGATAGCAGTGTGACTTATGTACTTTGTAATCTAGTGACAGCCCCTTCATTTTTCACAATGGCCAGGAGACTTGGATTTGAAGGTAAGATGGTCTTTTATTGTCATTTGAAAGAGCATTGAAAGTTGTAACTGTCTTTACCACCTGGGGAAAATTCTGCCACTGAAACAAGATCTAAGGAGCCGACTCCTTTACAGGAATTGTCCCGTGGCAACAAGGAAGGGATTTGATTGGCAGAAATTGAGCACCTACTGTGTGCCACACACTGTGCGAAGCCCTCTGATCACTTTGCTTAACCTACTCCTCCCAACACCCATGAGGCAGTGGATAGGTTGAATTGTGTCCCCCCAAAGGCTCGATTGAAGTTGTAACCCCTGCACTTATGGATGTGATCCTGTTTGGAGATAGAGTCTTTGAAGATGTTGTCAGTTAGGTTAAGGTACATCATACTGGATGGGTGGGTCCTAATCCTGTCTGAGTGATATCCTTATAGAAGAATACGACAGGAGACACAGGGATACAGATGACAGAAAAAGAATGGCTCTGTGATGACAGAGACAGAGGCAGGTTTAGGAATACCAAGGATTGCAGGAAACCACCGAAGTCAGAAGAGAGGCATGGGCCAGTTTCCCCAGTGAACATACGGCGTTCTCCATTCTCCAGCATCTCCTGGTTCAGCAGGGAGGGAGGCAGAGCTTCAGCAGATCTGCAGACTTTGTAGAAATGGGCACTAGAGTTGTTAGCAACCAGACCTTCTCCAGTACCTCCCTGAGCATGCTGGGAAAGATCACAGAGGAGGGAGCATACGAGTTGAAACTTGGGATGAACATAAAGAAAGGGGGAAAGGGCATTGTAGGCAGAAGGACCAGTGTGTGTGAGGGGACCATATCAGGGTTTGCGAAACGCCCCATGGCAGGAGCCACCCTTGGGTGGAGACATGAGGCTAGAGAGCCAGGTGGTGCCTGGCTGGTAGAGGTTTCCTTGTGAGTTGTATGAAGGAGTCTGTGTTTTACCCTGGAGGAAACTGGACACCAAACAGACTGTAGAGAAGAGTTCGCTATGACGATGTTTCCGGCAGCAGGGAATTCCTGGCTGGTACCGCCAATAGGAGGAGGTGGAGTCCACGCTGCCACATTCCTCTTGGCCACTTACTCTCCTGGTCTCCTAGAGACCCCTCTCCTCAAATCTCCACCACTCCTTCTGGACTTACTTCTGCCTGGCAACCTTGCTGGCTATCTACCGAGGACAGAGATAATCTATTCATCCCCTATTGTTGGCAAGCATCCATCCTCCTCACCCCAATCTTCCCTTATCTTCTGACACTCTGCGTGAATTCTGTGTGCCTCTTCTAAAGGCATCCATCCTCCTGGACATTGGAAACCACCTTGTCACCTGCTCCATGATGGGGCTCTCCACCTGTTGAGATGGAGCCTACTCATCTGCTCCCAGACACTCTGCCGTGCCTCCATCTTTGACTCTCTCTGTCTTTCCACCGTCATTTCCAGCGCCATTTCTCTGATCCCTTTCAGCAAAACGTCTCAGAATAGTTAGCTGCCCTGCACTTGCTCTTTCACCTCAACCCTCCCATTCTCCTGGAGTCCCCTAGAGTGGGCATCGTCATTGTGCCCTCTTAAGGGGCTCTGGTCCATGTCCTGCATCTCCCTCTACATCTTCAAGGGCTTTTTTCTGGAACCTTGAAGGCCATGCTCTGCCTATACCCCCAGCAGACTTAGGATGCCAGAGAGTAGACACACCTGGGGGTTGGGTCTTCCCTACTCTTAACCCTCCAAAAAAGTGAGGGGACATGAGGCATGAGCCCTCTGCTCCTTCGTCCTTTGGCAACATCATCCTGAAGCTCGTGTTCTGCAGCTTCTCCGGGCTTTTCTGTGAAAGTATGTTCTGGTCTTCTGTGTGGTGACTTCCTACTAACACACACATTGTGGTTGCCTCTGTTTCTCCTTCCCACTTCCCAGCATACTACACATCTTCTCTGTGCCTCCCAAGTGGGCTTCTTGAACTCAAGTCTGAGCTTAGTTCTTGAGGACCTGAACACAGACACTTTGTAGTCAGACTGATCCCTTCCTTCCTTTGTGGGGCCCGTGATACCCCACTGCCCAGTGGCCTCCTTAGGACCACCCTGGACTTCCTCTCACTCTGACTCTCAGCAGCCTCTGGCCTGTTGGTCATACATCTTTCTCTAGACCCTTCCCTAACTTGAACTTGGCATATTGTTCCTTCTTGGGTTTCCTCACACATTTAACTGCCTGGTCCATTTGGACCCTTTTACCTGCTCTTTCTCATCATTCTGCCCTTGATACCCACTGCCAAGGACAACAACCAGTGTGTATAGGTAGGGTGTGCTCAAGGGTGACTCCAAACAAAGTGGGTGCTGATTCCTTCTAAGATCTGTAATTCCAGGTGAAAGTCACACCGTTATCAAATGTCTGATATGTGCCAGGCACTTTGTACCCACAAACTCACTTAGTCCTTACTTTGCACCATTCCCGTCTTAGTGAACATAGCCACCACATCACCACCACAGAGGGTACAGAAGGTCAGAGAGGGTAAACAACTTGACCAAGGTCACCCCAGGTGGAGTTGAGACATGAACGTGGATTTGTCTGACTGTGCACAGGTGAACATCGTATCTTTTGCTTCTGTCCCTTTATTCTCTCCCCTTTCTTGATCTGATGGAGTTCTTATGTTCTCCAACCCAGTGCTCCTAGCCCATAATGTGGCTGAGTCATGGAATTGGTTCCAGAGGAAACTGGGTTATTACGCCATGAATACAGAGCTCTGGTAGTGTAGGGGTTACGAGTTAGGCTAATTACCTCAAGGTCAACAGTTTGAAACTACCAGCTGCTCCATGGGAGAAAGATGAGACTTTGTACTTCCGTAAAGATTTACAGCCTCAGAAACACCCTGTACGGGTTTGCTATGAGTTGGGACCAACTCCACGGCACATAACCACCACCACCAAGCCATCAGTACGGAGCCCTTGGGGTTCAGAGGTTATGTGCTTGACCCGTAACCAAAAGATCAGTGTTCAAACCCATCAACTACTCCTTGGGAGAAAAATGTGGCAATATGCTTCCATAAGAACCCTATTTTTATGAGGATGCTGTGAGCTGGATTCCACTGGGCAGCAACAGGTAAGCCAGTAGCGATGCTGAGCCTCGTGACTCAGATAGCCCTCCTCCACTGCCCAGATCTTGTCGCTTTCATCAAGCAGAAGGAGGCAACTTCAAACATTCCCTTTGGAACTGTGTTCAAAGGGCATACTGCTCTGGCTGGGCCATTTGGAAGTATTTTACCAGGCTGCTGCAGATCAGCGCCATCTGGCATGGGACCTGACCCAGGCTGTTGAGGCTGGTGTTGTGATTTCCTGGAGATGACAGGTACACCCCACACTCCCTCTCTGAGTGCATGCTGTGGACAGCACAGGTGTGTGAGGCTTGCTTCAAAGGAAGCCCCTCCATGAAGGGGACCAGCTGGCCTTTTTGCTCAGTGTCTTGGGGGCTGAGGGACTATCCGGGCAGCAGGATTGGCTCTGCTCCATGTCCCATGCACCCTGAACATTGCTATCATGGAAGGTGGGCATGATCTTGCTTGGGCATGGGAGCCCTTCAAGAGCAAAGCTTCGTCTCCTAAGCTCAGATCAGTACTCCCTAGCTCCCCACCCCAGGCAGTTGATGCGTGACCAACAGCTGCCTAGATGGCCTCCATCACTCTCCCAAGAGTAGGGTGCTGGGAAAGGTGAACACAGTGCTAGAGGCTTAGCTACAGTATCAACAGTGTGAGAGGGTCTGGCCTCTGGGGAGAAGACTGGGCTTGCGCTTGTCCCTACCTGGCTGCTATTCTACAGCTGGTCCTATGCCCGGGTGTGTGACAGCAGGGCCATGTGCTCCCATATTGATCCCACATCTGATTCCTTGTTCAAGAAAAACAGAGAATATGGGCAAGGCTTTCTAAACAGGAAGGTATGAGCCCCCAATGTTGAGGAAGGGAGAGGGGGCAGATGCCATCTGGAGGAGAGGCTGCCAGCCACTGGCCAGCCCCTAAAGGACATTTCTCATTTGCAGATTTTACACTTTGGAGTATTTGTAATGAAGTGGCAGCTCTGCATTTTAGCAGGAAACTGGACAGAGGCGAGAAGCACAGGCAGAAATGGATCAATGGTGTTGCCTGTTAAAATCGTTCCAGGGCTTTGCTAAGCATGTCCTTGGTGTTGTCACTGTGTCTCAGCCTCTGGGTGAGATCAGCTGTGACCATAGCCCCTTTAGAGCTCTCAATCCCTGCACGGTTCCTCGGGGAAAGCCTATGAATGGCACAGGGTTGGCGGATATATGCTGGCCTGGCTTCCTTCAGCTTTCTCCGGTACTCCTGGAATATTAAAGTGGCAAGGCTGGCCTGTGGGTCAGGACGTTTGCTCTCTATGCCCCAGACCTTCCTGAGCTGGCCTTTCAGGTCAGGCCTCATGAGCAGCTGACCTTATTTTTGAATCACTTGATGTCCATACGGAGCTGTGCTGGGTCTAATGTTAAGGCTTCTGCCCCCCT
Organism: Chrysochloris asiatica; assembly: GCF_000296735.1. Lineage (NCBI taxonomy): Eukaryota > Metazoa > Chordata > Mammalia > Afrosoricida > Chrysochloridae > Chrysochloris > Chrysochloris asiatica. The sequence continues at coordinate 5,048,060 of NW_006408716.1, read as the reverse complement.
CCTTTTGTTCACCAGCTGCCCATCCCCCATCATCTTTCCATAGTGTTACTCAGAGGCTGCTACTGGCTGGGCCAGCTCAAGCACTTTCAGTATAGCGGTGGGGATGGCCAACTAGGCAGTCTCTCTAGGGTAGGGACAGATGTTTCTTTCCTCCTTTATCACATGCAAGTCCCTCATCATAGCCCCACATACATTTGTTACTGTGCTCTGGACAGAAGGGATGTTGTGGGGACATGGAGGGCAGAGGACCAGAATCTGTCAGCAGGAAACAGGGAACCCTTTATGCAAGAGAGTCTTAGGTTATAAGGTGGAGGTGTAGATGGGGCAGACTCGGGCAGATATGGAGCGGAACCTACACAGGCACACAGCCTCTATGGGGATTCCAGGCTGTAGGAATTATTCGGGAACTAGTGGATCAGAAGGTTTTGCAGAGAAGGCTTGGTGTAGCCAGGTCAGAGAGGGCTTTGTAAACTACTGAAGAGTTTAGGCTTCTTCTGAAAGTAAACTGGGGACTAATGAAAAGACCACTGAGTCGGAAATGTTAACATCTGACTAATGTGCTTGGATTTAGGAAGAGGGATGGGATATGAGTTTCGGGCTGGGGTCAGGAAAGCCAGGCTGGAGCGGGGGTCCAATGAGTGAAGGGGATAAAGGCCAATGGTGTCCGCTTCCTTCTCTGTGTGTGCCCCTATTCTACTGAGCCTAGGTTTGGAGAATCCTCCTCTGTTGGCCTCTTATTTCTCTTCAACAGTTCCTTGTTGGGAATTGCCATTCATGCGGTTTGGCCAAACTATTCGAGGCGTTGCCATGGGCTAAGAGCAGCAGTTACAGAGCTTCTGATACCCAGTCCAGTGGGCCTGAGACTCACGAATTACTTTGTCAGCTTTTCCCACATCTCCTTGTTCGCTGTCATTGGGTTGGTCACAATTCATGATGGCCCCATGCACAGTGAAATACAATGCTTACTGGTCCTGTACCATCCTTATGACCAGCTGTGTTTTCAGTGACGTATTTGCAAAAGTAATACAGAAACTCAGCTGAATCCTGTTCAGTATCATAGCAAGGCACAAATCTCCAGTGATGGATGGTATACTGTGTGTTAATTGCATTGGCTAGGAAAGGAATCCAGGTTTCCTGTGAGGAAGGTGAGAATTCTGCCCTGTTGTTTTTGTTAGGCATCATTGAGTTGAGTCTCACTTGTCGTGAATCCACGTACCATAGAATGAAGCGCTGCGATCTTGAGCTAGCCTTACAATCACTGCTGTGTTTCAGCCCCCTGTTTCAGGCCTTCTCATTGAGGATGATTTTTTGGTTGTTCTTGTTTTTTTGACTAACCCTCTACTTTGCCAAACATGATGCCTTTTTGTCTAGGTACTGGTCCAAAATACCTGAGAATAAGTCTTGCCATCCATGCTTCTAACGAGCATTCTGGCTGTACTTCTTCCAACGCAGATTTGTCCGTTCTTCTGTCAATTCATGGTATATTAAATATGGGTATTCTTGGCCAACACCGTAATTCAAAAGTAATAATGCTTCAGTCTTCCTTATTAATTATTTAGCGTTTTCAGGCATATGAGGTGATTGGAAATACCCTGGCTTGTGTCAGGCACACTTTAATCCTCAAAGTGACATAATTGGTTTTTTTTTTTTTTAACACTTTAAAAAAGTCTTTTGCAACAAATTTGCCCAATTGAATACATTGTTTGATTTCTGATCTTCTGTATTCATGGGCATTGATGGGGGATCCAAGTAAGTGGAATTTCCTGACAACTTCAGACTTATCTCTGTTTATTATGATGTTACTAATTATTGGTCCAGTTGTGAAAATGTTTGCTTTCTTTAAGTTTAGGTATAATCCATATTGAAGGCTATATAGTCTATGGTCTTAGCATTAATTCCTTCAAATTCTCTTTGTTTTTAGCAAACAAGGTTGTGGCATTTGCATACACCATGAACACAATGAAGTGTTCTATAATTCCCAATGTTCCCATTGGTTATTCATAATTTATTGTGATCCAGTCACATGTCTTTGCATAGTCAAGAAAACACAGGTAACCATCTCTATGATAGTCTCCACTTTCAACCAAGACCTTGAGATCTGCAATGGTAACCCTTTTTCTACATCCTCTTCTGAATCCAGTTTGAGTCTCTGATGGTTCCCTCTCAATGTACTTACCAGTTCTACCATTTTTGAATTATCCCCAGCAAAATGTTACTTGCATGTGATGCTAATGATACTGTTTAATAATTTCTGCATTCTGTTGCATCACCTTTCTTTGGAATGGGCACAAATATGGATCTATTGTAGCTGGTTGGCCAGGTAGCTATCTTCCAAATTTCTTGGCATAGATGAGTGAGTGCTTCCAGCGTTACATTCCTTTGCTGAAACATTTTAATTGGGATTCTATCAATTCCTGGAGCCTTGTTTTTAACCAATACCTTCAGTGTAAGTTGAATACTATTGATAGTATCCTTCAATACTATAGGTTCTTGATTATATGCTACATTCTAAATGGTAAAATGGTGTCCTGGTGTGTTACTGCAGGATAATGCACTAGACTGCAAGGTTGGTTTGAACCACAAGGTTGGCGGTTCAAACCCATCAGCCACTCCTTGGAAACCATATACAGGGTTGCTATGAGTCTCCTTGTATGATGTTCTTGTTGTAATCCCACAATGAATCATTGGTCATTAGTGTTCCGTGGTCTCTAAATTGAAGTGGGATCTACTCCAGGTCATACTCTGGCTATGTGAACTTGTTTTAAAGTTTCTTTGGCTTCAAATTAAACTTCCATATGAGTAATTGACGGTCTGTTCTTGACTCTCCCCTGGTCTTGTGCTTACTAATGATACTGAGCTTCTCCACCATCTCTTTCCACAGACGTAGTGATTATTCCATCTTAGGATCCCTGGAAGTACAGTGTGTTAAGCATTGGACTGCTAACCACAAGGTCAGCAGTTCAAACCTACTAACTGCGCTGAGGGAGGAAGATTAGACTGTCTGGTTTCATTTAGATTTATAGTCTTAGAAATCTTAAAGAGCAGTTCTCTGGCGTATGGTGGTGGTGTTTATGTGCTGTGGAGTCGGTTCTGACTCATAGCGAACCCTGTACAGTGTTTCTGAAGCTTTAAATCTTTACCAGAGCAGACAGTCTCATCTTTCTCCCGCGGAACAGCTGGTAGTTTCAAACTGCTGACCTTGAGGTTCGCAGCCCAATTCGTAACCACGACGCTACCAGAGTTCCTTTCTCTGGCCTACAGGGTCATTGTAAATTGGAATCAGCTTGCTGGTTGTTGTTGTTGTTGTTAAGTGCCGTCGAGTCGGTTCCGACCCATAGCGACCCTGTACAGGGTTTCCGAGGGTGTAATTCCTTACGGGAGTAGAAAGCCTCATCTTTCTCCCGCGGAGCGGCTGGTAGTTTCGAACCGCTGACCTTAAGGTTCGCAGCCTGATTTGTAACCACTACGCTACCAGAGCTTGCTGGTAGTGGGTGAATATTCTGTTTAGTGAATATTCCACATCTACGTTTACTATTTGTGTTATTGAAAAAAGGTATTTACAGTGAGTAAGTCATTGGTCCAGCAAAATTCTATTATGTGATTTCCGACATCATTTCTGTTACCAAGGCCAAAATTTCTAGCTACAGATCCTTCTTTTCCTTTCCTTTTCTTTCTTTCTTTTTTTTTTTTTCAACTTTCACATTCCAGTCACCAGCAATTATCACTGCATCTTGATTGTATGTTTGAATAATTTCATACTGCAAAAGCTGTCAAAAGTCTTCAATTTCTTCATCTTTGGCGTTAGTGGTTTTTGTATAAATCTGAATAATCATTGTAAATTCTACCATACCCCCAAACCCCAGTACTGATGAGTGGATTCTGACCCCTCGTGACCCTGGAGAACAGAGGAGAAGCACCCCACAGAGTTGCCAATGCTCTAAATCTTACAGATGCAGATTGCCTCAGATCTCTCACTGCTTAAAGTTTGGCTTTAAACCAGTTTACTTTATAAATGTTGCTTTATCCCAAGCAATCATTTCCGTGAAATCTCGGATTTGATATGCTAGCAGCGAATATTTTCCCAATTAAAATTAATTAAATTTAATCTCTAAAACTATTAAAAGTGTTTACCTTAAATCATGCCACCTAATACCATCTCTTGTGCCCTTGCAGTAATGGTGCAGACGTGTTGAGAAGGAAGAAATGGGCCTTTCCTGGGAACAGGAGTCCTGTTAATTTAGGTTCCGTAGTCTTGCCTCATCTTCCTTCTTGAGAATTTTATAAGATTCCCCTAGTGTGGCACTGCAAGTTAATGTGCAGGACTGCAAAGTGGCTTTAGACTACAAGATTGATGGTTCAAGCTTACCAGCTGCTCCTCGGAAACCCTATACAGGGTCACCATGGGTTGAAATTGACCAGACAGAAAACAACAAGTTCCAGACCTGGGCAGGAGTTGGGTATGCCAAGGTTGCGTCTTGGCCATAACTCACTGGGCTCTGTGGGGAGAGACAGGAACACAGTGGGGGTGGGTGGGGTAGGCAGAGCCAGTGACAGCTCTGTTTCCAGCTGCCTAATGGTGCCCTTTAGGAATGGCTGGTTAAGTGCTTGGCAACTCACTGAAAGGTTGAATCCACACAGAAGTGCCTTGGAAGAAAGACCTCATGACGTACTTTCAAAAACCCAGGTGGTGACAATCCTACGGACCACAGTTCTACTGAGCTCACATGGGTCACCATGTGTTCGATTTGACTTGATGGCAGCTGCTTTGGCTTTTGTTGGGGTAATGATGCCTTTCATATTCTAGAGACTCTGAAGTTTCCCCAAACACCTTGTATAACTAAGTCTGTGCCATGCTTTCCTTATTCCCCTACAAGCTAAGCACAGGGGTCCACTGTCTTTTCCTTGAGAGATGCGCCTGCCTCCTCCCCAGGCATTTTGCTCTGAAACACTCTCTACTTGCCTCTAGGGTGGCCTGGGGTCCCTCTGTGGCTATTGCCACCTTCACTGGGTTGAGATGTTACGGAGGTATGGTGGTATCTGAGGTGGAGCCCAGCAAGGTCCCTGTGCCTCTCACTGGAGGGGAGAGGGAAGAGATGCCTCAGTGGGGGTGGATGGGCAGGGTTTCAATGAAAGGCCTTCTTGGAAGGCATTTACTGATTTCTCTACTCATTCATTCAATTAGCACAACATTTGCTTACTCACCCATTCACTTAAGCACTCCCCCGTGAATCCACTCGATCATTCATTCATGTTCAGTCATTCACTCCTTCTCACCGTCATTCACACATTAACACATAGTCCACCATTGATTCTTTTAGCCCTTTATGAAATACGAGTGGAACCCTCTCCTTGTCCAATCATTGTGCTAGGGGCTGAGGTCAGATATGAATAACACCTGTGTCCTTCCCTCGGGGCACTCCTCAAGACTCAGGTGGTGAGGAGGGATTTTAATCAATCAGGATAGTAATCAATCTCTATTTCTCCCAAGTGCTATGGGTTTTCAAGACTGAAGGTAAGTAAGAGTGGCAAGGCCCCAGACACGATTTGCTGCTGGTTTCTTGGCTACTTCTGCAGACCCGGAAGAACTGGCAGGGGAGAAGGATCGTTTCTGGCTTTCCCATTACAGACTTTGGGGAGGCACTTGATGGAAACCAGAGTGATGTCTGCTGCTATCCTAATGGGCCACCCCTCTCCGAGCAAGTTGAGAGCTGGGCGACCCATGCTGGTTCCTCAAAGGGATATGCTTTGTCCCTTCATTCCTGGACTTTCTGTCCAGCTCCCAAGTGTTGCTCTGTGAATTCCCTGGTTCCTGGTCCAGCTTCAGGTTGGTGTTTGAGGGTGCCAAAATTAGCACTAAATCACTCTCATCCCTCCCGCAACCTTCTTACTCAGCTAGGTTGGACAGTTGCAACGGCCACATAGACTCAGAGTTATGGGGTGTATTAGGAGAGTTGACAGGTTATAATTTGGGGTCAGAGATGCTCAGGGCACTGTTTTTCCAGTTAGGAGAACCTTTCCCAGCCACGCTCACAGGCGGGCCTCTTCTTGCTTGGCCAATGTTGCAAAGCTTTTTTAGGGCTGCTGGTCAATGCCCACAGGACACACCACTCCACCAAAAGCGTCAGCCTGAAAGCGTTAGTCTTTAGCTCTATGATGGCTGTTTGAGGACTAAGGTGCGCCTGACCCCAGCCATGGTATTTTCAGTAGCCTCATATGCATGTGAAAGCTGGACAGTGAATAAGGAAGACTGTAGAAGAATTGATGCTTTTGAGTTATGGTGTTGGAGGAGAATACTGAAAGTGCCATGGGCTGCCAAAAGAACCAACAGATCTGCATTGGAAAAAGTGCAGCTGGAGTGCTCCTTGGAGCCCAGGATGGCCAAACTGCATCTCCCATACTTCAGACATATTGTCAGAAAGGACCAGTCTCTGGAGAAGGGTATCATGTTTGGTAAAGTGGAGGGTCAGAGAAAAAGAGGAAGACCCCCAGCGAGATGGATTGGCCAAGTGGCAGCATCAATGGGCTCAAGCGTGGTAACAATGGGCTCGGCCCGAGACCGGGCAGTGTTTCGTGCTGTTGTACATAAGGTCGCTATGAGTCAGTACCAACTCGATGGCACCTAACAATAACAACTATGTGTCAGCAAACCTAGCTCCCCCAATTAAGTTCCTGGAAACCCTGGCACGCCACTCTGAAAGCAAGCCCCCTGCCCCAAATCACTAAGCTTTACTTGCTCTGTGGGCTGGGAAGGCCGTTGCTCCTCTGTGTCATGCCCTGGGTCTTGGTTCTGTTGCTACTGCTTTTCTGTCACTCCTCACGTGTTACAGGTTTCTTTCCCTGGGTTGAGGACGTTCAATGTGCAGGGATCTTGGGGTTCGAAGGACACGCTCCACTCCGGGTCCTTGTTTGATGACAATGAGATCCACTCTGCGCTTCTGAGATTCCAGTTTGTACTATTACACTGAACTCTGTTACCATCCACAGCTGAATCATATCATCCTATCAGCATCTTCTCCCACCTTCTTCTAGCCAGATTCCTTAGGAAAAGCATTGCTTAGTGGGAGTTCAAAAGACATGTTAAATAATTCAGTACAACACACAGGGGTACCTGGATGTTGTAACCTGGATCTGGCATAGGTCTGGGAAAGTCTTCAGTTATCCCTGAAGGAAGGGAGAACCAGCAGGGCTGAGCCTTCCCAGATAGGACCCTACCTCCTTCTCCCCATGGTGCATTCTAGCTGGGGGCCTGAAAGTACCCCCGTTAGCAAACAGTTCCCATGTTCCACAACCACATCCCCGTGAAAACCACCAGGCAAGGTTCTGTCATAAGACCAGACAGTGGGAAATGAAAACATCCCAGGTCTCATAGCGACTTTGTCAGGACAGAGAGGAGGTTTTACTGTAGTCTGGTTTGGTGTGAAAGGAGGAATCTTAGCTGTAAGAATTGGCGTTTAACTAAATAGCAAGTGTGCTGAATAAATTGGTCCCACCCTAAGAATTTCTCTAAGATCATCTCTTTATTCTAGAGCCCACTGAAGAGGAAGACTGCATTACTTCCATGCTGTGAACTCTCAAAGGCATGGCTATGTTTTATTCATCCTTGTTCCAGCCCCCACCATCGTCTGTCCCCAGCTTACAAGTAACCCAGAACTGAGCATGTAAAATAGGTGTTCAGAAAATGTCTCTTGTAATTATCTGTTTTACAGAATCTCTATTTTGCTCATCATTTAAATCAGGATTTATTCCATCTACTGACATAGCTGAAGGTATTGAAGTCTCCTCCTAAATTCCTTCTACAAAGAAAGATTTTTTTTTCCAGCATGAGTAAGATATAAGCTGGCTCCTACTGGAAATGGGAATGAAGATTCCAGTTCTCCACTTATTTAACCCTTATTCTCAGGACTCGCAAAGCCACACATCTGGATAAAAGAAAATTCTATCAGTTAGCTTAATGTTGCCAAATGGTGTGACTTTGGCATTCGGTCCTTGATATAATCAATTAAAAAAAATTTTTTTTTGTTGCATTTCACCTGCATGTTGTACAGGCACCAGTGTGCTCTGCACAGAAGCCTGGATCCCTCACACCTTGTAGGAGTGTAGGTGGAGCCCAGACAAGTCAGGCATGTCTTTGTGTATTGGCAGTCCTCATTAAGTTGATTCCTGGCAATTCCCTAGGTGTCGGAGTAGAACTGTGCTCCACAGCACTTTCAGTGGCTGATGTCTAGGAAGCAGATGACCTTTGTTTCAGAGTGACTGAGTGAACTTGAACCTCCAACCATTCAATTAAGAGCTGAGGGCCTTAATCCTCAATATAACTAACCAGGGGCTTCATGCATGTCACTGATGCAGACTGAGGTCTGAGGCCATCAAGAAATAATAGTTCTGGGATCGATTCAGGACCGCATGCTCAAAAGTAAGAAACCCACTGGGCTGACCAATCTGAGCCCCTTACTGTACTTTAGGTATGGTTCTTAATGTGGGTGTCTGGTTGGATTTTATTTCTTGACTTAATTTGAGAAGTTATCTAATTTATGTTTATCATTATAAAAGTCAATTTTGGTCTTCTGACATTTTATGTTTTCTTGTATATTTTTGATATGTAAGTTCAGATTCTTTATGTAATTGTTTTCCCTAGTAATTTGGAAGAAATCCATTTTGTTTGTTTCATTCTGTTGTGCATAGGATTGCTATGAGTCGGTACTGACTGGATCACACTTAACATAAACAAGAACCATATTCTTTTCCTTTTTTTTGCAATATTGTCTTTTATTATCTATGCTGTTTAAAACATATTTATATTTCTTGAAACATGCCTGCATTTTTTTTTACCCAACAGAATAAATAAAATATAAGATAGCTATTGATTCCTCTGGGCAAGATGAGGAAATACCTGTTACTGTCTGAGGAAAATGTCTGCTGCTCTGAAAAATGGCCAGGCAGTGCTCGCCTGTGGGTCTTCCTTTAGCCCCTTGGGTGTTACAAATTGCAGAAGTTTCTTCTGGCGCCTGAGCCTTGCTTAGTGATAAATCTTAGTTTACCATTTTCATCTTTGTCAGAGTTGTCTTAGATATTTTTTTGGAGTAAATTTGTCTGAGACGCAGACTGTTGTTGCCAGACACTATCTGAAACTTGAGGGTCTAAAATAGAAAACTGGCTTTGTCACTTCCCTGCATAGAGTCTCAGTGTTGCTCCATTTCCCGTGGGACAGTGGCCAGGCCCTATCGCCTGTTCCATGGGATACTCCTACATCCTCCCCCATCACCTACTGCTCTTCTCACCTTCTCTTTATCTGTTAGTAACACCAGATGACGTATGTTTCTGTCCTCACCCCACCTCCGTTGCCCTTCTTCTTGTCTCTGTTCCTACAGGCCTCTCTACCTTCCACTGGGTCTTTACCTCACTACTTCCTTCGCATCCTTCAACATTCAGCTCAGGTTCTGTCTTCTCCAGGAAGCCTCCCCTGATCATCTCTTCTCCTAATGTTTTGGGCTTCCCTTTCTTTCACTGCCTCCCAGCTGATATTGACATTGCTAATATTAGCTGCCATTGACTCCTGGCAACCCTATGCATAGTGGAAAAAAAATGTCACCTGGTTCTGAACCATTCTGTGATCAATTGCGGATCAGCTCACTGTAATCCAGGGTTTTTTTTCACTGGATGATATTGGGAAATAGATCACCAGGCCTTTTTCCCTCATTCCTCTTCATTTGGAAGTTTTGCTGAAACTTGTGGAGGCAACATACAAGCCTACTGACAGACAAATGAGTCCTGAGGTGCATCAGGCTGAGAATTGAGCCTGGGCCTCCTGGATGAAAAGTAAGAATTCTACCACAGAGCCACCACTGCTCCTGGTGTTAATATGTTGGATCATGTTTGGTATCTCCATTTGCCCAACAAACTGTGAAATCACAAAGGCACAGATCTGTTCTCGTCATCCTTGCTCTATCCCCCATCTTCCCCAGCACACAGGTAACCTAGAACCAGATACATAATAGGTGCTCAGAAAATGTCTGTTGCAATGATCTTGCATCACCTGTAAAAAGAAAGAAGACAGTATTTGTTTAGTTAAAAGGAAAACGTGTGAGGTTAAAGGACAGGACGGGTGTAAGTAAGACAAGTCAAGAAATGCGTGGAATTTGAAGCAGGGTGTTGCTTTGGGAAGCCGTTACCCTTGGTGCAGAGCATCTTACCACATCATCACAATACACCTGAGCGTGCTGGGATTGCCTCTTTGTATGCAGGAGGGTCCTGGAACTCAAGAGGTAGAGTCACTTACCTGAGTGCCCATGGCCCACCTGGCCAAGCCAAGTGTTGACAGGCCTCCAGCTTGTGCATTTGAGCTTGAGGGATTTATGCTGGCAGATCCGGCCAATACTGGGACTCTACACGTCATCCCCAGGACAAAAGTGTCCTTCTCTCCGATCCCAGCGAGGCTTTCAATGTAAAAAAGACCTGGTGATCGATCTCCTTTTTTCCACAACTGATCGTGGCGTGGTGCAGAAGTAGGTTACATTTTGTCTCATTGTTCATGTCCACACCTGTGCGTTACCTTTAAAGGTGTGCTCCATTTTGAGTTCATTTCTGTGGAATTCTTCTTAAAGCTGAAAAATTCATCCAAGCAGTGAGTACCACCTGCACACACTAACTCAATTTAGAAATTGGAGTAATTGATGGCCCGCACCCAGGGCTTGCCTGTTCTTGTTATTGTGAGGTGCCATCTAGTCGGTACCGATTCAAAGACACGTTGTGCACAACAGAATGAAACCTTGCCTGGTCCTGCGTCAGTCTCACAATTGTTGCTGCATTTGAGCCCAATGCTGCTACTGTGCCAATCCATCTAACTGGGGCTCTTGCTCTTTTCCTCCGACCCTCCACTTTGCTAAGGGACTGGTCCCTCCTGATAACATGTGCGAAATATGAGAGACGAAGTCTGGCCATCCTGGCTTGTAAGGAGCACTCTGGCTGTACTTCTTACAGCACAGATTGGTTTGTTCTTTTGAAAGTCCATGGTACTTTTAATATTCTCCTCCAACACCATGGTTCAAATGCATCAATTCTTCTGTGGTCTTCTTTATTCATTGTCCAACCTTCACATGCATATGAAATTGCTTATTGAAAATACATGGTTTGGATCTGGCGCACCTCAGTCCTCAATCTGACATCTTCACTCCTGAACACTTTAAAGGGTCTTGTGAAGCATACTTTCCTAATGCAAATACATTATTTTATTTCTTGACTGCTGCCTCCATGAGTGTCGATGGTTGATCAGAGCAAAATGAAATCTTTGACAACTTCAGTCTTGTCTCCATTTATATGGATGTTGTGTATTGTCCAGTGGTGAGGATTTTTGTTTTCTTAAAATTGAGCTGCAACCCATACTGAAGGCTATGGTGTTTGAGCTTCATCAGTAAATATTTTAAGTCCTCTTCCCTTTCAGCAAACAAGGTTGTATCATCTGCATATCATAGGTTATTAATCAGTTTTTTCTCCATTCCTGATGCTACATTCTTCTTCATATAATATAGCTTCTCATACTATTAGCTCAGCATATAGACTAAGTATGGTGAAAGAATACAACCTTGGTACACACCTTTCCTAATTGTAAACCGTTCAGTGTTCCCTCGTTCTGTTTGAACCACTGCCTCTTGGTCGATGTACAGGTTCCTCTGAGCATAGTCAAGTACTCCGGAACACTCATTCTCCACAGTGTTGTCCATAGCTTGTCATGAGCCACACAATCAAAAGCCTTTGCTTAATCGATAGAGCACAGGTAAACATCTTTCTGCTATTCTCTGCTTTCCGCCAGATACATCTGACATCAGCAGTGATATCCATCTCTCATTTCACGGCCTCTTCTGAATCCAGCCTGACCCTGTGGCAGCTCCCTGTAAAGGTACTGCTGCACCCAGTTTTGAATTATCTGTAGCAAAATTTTACTCTCGTGCTATCCTCACGATATTATCCAATTATTTCCTCATTCTGTTGGTCACTTCTCTGTGGAATGGGCACAAATGTGAATCTCTTCCAATCAGTTGGCTAGGTAGCTCTCTGTCAAATTTCTTGGTATAGATGATTGAGTGCCTCCAGTGCGGAATCAGTTAGTTGAAAGATTTCAGTTTGAATTCCACCAGTTCCGGGAACCTTGTTCTTTGCCAATGCCTTCAGTGTATTTTAGACTTCTTCCTTCAGCATTATTGACTCTTGATCGTATGCGATCTCTTGAAATGGTTGAACATTGACCATTTCTTTTGGGTACAGTGACTCTGTATTCCTTCCATCTTCCTTTGATGCTTTCTGAATCATCCAATATTTTGTGCATAGAATCAATACTTCAGTATTAAAGTTGAGACTTTTTTTTTTTCTTCAGGTCTTTCAGAGAAGTGCTGACTGTGCTCTTGCTTTTTGGTTTCCTAACTCCAGAGCTTGGCACATTTCATTATAATATTTGACTTTGTCTTCTCGAGTTGCTCTTTGAAATCTTCTATTCACCTCCTCATTTCTTCCATTTGCTTTCCCATGTCTGCGCTGGAGAGCAAGTTTCAGTCTCTTCTGACATCCGTTTTGGTGTTTTCCTTCTTCCTTGTCTTCTTAATGTGTTTTCGTTTTCTTCCTGTATGATGTTCTTGATGTCATCCCACAACTCTTCTGGTCTTTGGTCATTAGTGTCTCATTAATCAAATCTGTCTTGAAATGCTCTCTAAATTCAGCTGGGGTATGTTCAAAGGTGTGGTACTGTGGGCTAATGCGGCATACTGCAAAGTCGTTTGAACCGCAAGGTCGGTGGTTCAAGCCCACCAGCTGCTCCTTGGAAACCCTATACAGGGTGGCTATGGGTCGGAATCGACTCGACGGCACTTAACAACAACAACAACATGTTCAAAGTCATATTTGTCTTATATGGACTTGTCTCAATATTCTTCCATCTCAGCTTGAACTTGCATGTGAACAACTGATGGTCTGTTCCACCGTCTGCCCGTAGCCTTGCTTTGGCTGACTATCTGGAGCTTTTCCACTGTCTGTTTGAACAGATGTAATCAATTTGATTTCTGTTATTCTATCTGGTGAGGTCCATGTGTATAGTCGTCTTTTATGTTGTTTAAAAATGGTATTTGTGAAAAAAAAAAAAAAAGAAAGAAAAGGCATTTGCAGTGAAGAAGTCATTGGTCTTGCAAAATTTCACCATGTGATATCCAGCATCATTTCTATCACCCAGGCCGTGTTTTCCAATGACTCTGTTTCCAACCTTTGCATTCCAATTGCCAGTAATTGTCAATGCATCTTCAGTGCATGTTTGATCAATTTCAAAATGAAGACATTGGTAGAATTCTCAATTTCATCATCACTAGTTTTAGTGGTTAGTGCATGAATTTGGATAATAGTTGCATTTACCGGTCTTCCTTGTAGGCACATGGATAGTATCCTATAATAGACAGCTTTGTACTTCAAGACAGATCTTGAGGTGGTCTTTTTGGTGATGACTACAATGTTATTTGTCCTCAATTTCTCATTTCCGACATTGTAAATCTTATTATTGTCGTATTCAAAATGGCCAATATCAGTCCACTGAAGCTCACTAGTGCCTGGGATATTGATGTTTATGCATCCCATTTCCTTTTTGACAACTTCCAATTTTCCTAGGTACATACTTTGTACATTTCATGTTCTGATTATTAATGGGTGGTTGCAGCTGTTTCTCCTCATTCTGAGTTGTGTTTGAGTGACTGCCTAGAATTTGCTGAGTGGTGAAGTGCAGAAATTGAGCCCTGAGGATGTAGAGCCAGAGGCCTTTGTGAGAGGTCCAGGTAAATAAAAAGGGGTACACGATGGTTCTCAGCCTTCCAGACACTCCCATTCTATTGGGTCCTCCTAATAGCTCAAGAATGTTCCCAGGGCAGCAGCCGAATCTGATGAATCCTGTGAATGTCTTCATTGACAGTGCCTAGGTTGATGATGTGGCACTGTAGGATAAACACTGGATTGCTAACCACAAGGTCAGTAGGCCAAACCTACCAGCTTCTCTTCAGAAATCCTATACAGGGTCACTATTAGTCAAAACTGACTCGACGGCACTTAACAACAATGAGTGCTTGTTGAAAGCTGACTTAATGCACAGATGTGTGGTTGGACACCGGAGCGCATGAGGGGATGGAGCTGTCCCAGGGTCATGCCACTGATATGCTTTCTGCCTTGTTTATCTGGGCATCTGAGAGGTCTGGTGAGCCTTCATAGTGTCTTCAGTAGGGAGAGGGGCCAGTGTACCTGGCAGGGCCTTTGTCCAGACATAAATGGGGACCAGGGACTTGGAAAGACCTTCAGAGGATGGTGAGAGCAAGTGAAGAAGGGCATCAGAACAAGCACTTAAGAGTCTGCATCCTTCCCAGCCTGGTCAGTGCAGCCTGACAAACACTTACCACAGTCTAAATGCATGTCTTTGCTAAGATACTGAGGGTGATACCAGGAAGAAGTAACTTCCCCTGCAATGGAGTTAGAGTCCCTGGGTGCTGAAAATGGTTAACGTACTTGGCTGCTAACCTGATGATTGACTTTGAGGGCACCTAGGTGGCACCTGGAATCCTGGCGTAATGTTGTAGGATAAGCAGTGGACCACAGGTCTGTTTGAACATCAAGGTTGGCAGTTCAAACCCACCAACTGTTCATTGGAAAACCTACACGGGGCACAATGAGTTGGAACTTACTTGATGGCACTTAACAACAAGAGGCATCTTGGGAAATGGCCTGGTTGTCTCCTTCTGAAAAACCAGACGCTGAAAACCCTGTAGAGTACAGTTCTACTCTAACTGTTACCGTGAGTTGTAGTTGATTGGAAGTCATTGGTAGCGGTGAAGGATTTGGTTCTAGAAGGAGACTCTTAGGTGAACATGGGTGATGAGGTTATAGACCATGCAGCCCACCTTTATTCCCATGGGGCTCACCCTTTGGCTCGATTGCACCCAAGCCTGTGGTATCAGCCTGGAACCAGTGACTCTCTGTTTGGCTCAGCCAAGGGGGGGCAGTGAGCTTGCAAACACTGCTCCAAATCTCACGGGAAGCAGGAGTCAACATGCAAGATGAGAAGCAGATGTAAACACATTGGTATTCTTTGGGCTCATACCTATCATTCTTCCCCATGGCCTCTGAGATTGGACCCAAGGGACTGGCATGACCACAGCTCCTCCCCCGGCTCCTCTGCTTTCCTTTCACAAGCTGTCTTGTTTGACAGACTCTGTATCAGAACACAAAGCTGCCCGGGGTTTCCTTTTGGGTATCCGTGAGAATCCATGGTGCAATCCAATTGATCCCACCCTCCTCATCGCTTCCACTCCTTTAGGACTTTCTCGATCTTTTCTGTGAAAACCACATCAGGGATTACTCTTCCTTTCCACTTGATCTCAAATGAATGACAGAGTGGGTCACTGGCCAGCCGGAAGTGAAGGTGCAGCAGTGAGCAGCTTGCCTCGGAACTTCCTGGGCCGTTTGTCTCACTGGGAATGGATTTCAGCATAGTTTTACCCAGGATGCTTCCTGCACTGTTCCCGATGTTAGGGAGGGTTGCACTGTCAGTTGCAGAGGCGTTTCTCTGGGCCTGACTCTGTGGTCCTAAACAGCCTCCTGAGAGCTGAGGGTCTCCTTGCAATTATGCTCATTAGCTGCAGGTGAGGTGGGATGCAATCTTGGCCCAGGGAACTGAGCTTCTTTGACCTAGGAGCCCCTTCTGCTCACAGCCCTCATTGGAGAAGCTTGAGTGCATTAATGCCTATACATCCCGCTTTCGTGACCTCCACAGCCCGCCCTTCCCGGTGATCTGCAAACTGCTTCCTGGCCAGCTTTCCACTGCCTCTCCCAGAAACTGTCAAATCAATCCAGAGGCAGACCAGAATGCAGTTACGGATTCAGGCTAAGGGACCCAGGACTTGATGGACAAAGAGGTAGTTTAGGGTTGACACAGGATACCACATACCAACGATGGGGCCACCTGCACAGTCATTAATACCCACACGCAGGTGGTACGGTTAGCACCTGAGCAAGTGGCCTTTCCTAGCTGCTCACCACGGAGCCTGTTTTACTTAATCCATAGCATATGGGATGGTGTCAGAAGGCAGTCACCTGCAGGAGCCTTCTCTACCGTTACTGAAACTGCTTAGCTGCTTTAAGCAGGAAAGATGAGATGAGAACAGTTGACTCAATCTGCTGACCAGTGAAATCTACATTCCAAATTAAATTACAAGGTATGTTTTGCAGCTAGGAATCATAGAAGAGGTGAGTGGTTTATCTCCAAGCCTTGTTTGTTTGTATATTCCACCTCGGGGTGGCAGGGAGGATGCAGAATGGTTGTTGGAAATCCTTTGCATGCGGATGCTGTCTCTCTTCCTGCCAGTCCGCCAGCCTTCGGCCTTATGTATCTTTTCTGATCCATGTCTTTATTAAGGTCCATTCTGTCTTAATTCTGACTTCACGAAGCTGGTAGTAAACAGTGGGAGACAACATAATGCCATGGAAACATGCTTGTTTCGACTTCAGCATCAATCATCCCTGGGTCAGATCTTCCCTTTGCCACTTGGAAATTGGGTGACCTTGTTCATGTTACTTTCCCACTTAATAGCAGCACTTTTCTTCGCTGTAATGGTGGTAGTATTCCAAATCTCACACTGTCAGTGAGAAGAATTAGTGAAATAGTACACAGAGAATACCTAACCCAGTGCCGGGCATGTAAGAATGCTCCAAAAGGAGAACGCTCAGTCCCCTCCATATTAAAGTATGAAAGCAGAGCCTGACATTGTGCAAGTGACTTACTGAGGGAATGGTCTTATGGGAAATTCTTAGGGCTTGAGGGATGCGCAGGGTAGGGCAAGGGAAGAAGCTAGGCAAAGCTGGGCATCAAGGTGAAGTCTGGCCCGAGCCCAACCCCAGGGGGAGCTCTGGAATGTGAATAGGACCACAAAGTTTCACAACTGGGAGCAAACAGGTTGGCCTTTTATATGTCTATCAATCATACTTGAAGCAGCCATGAATTAGTGGTAGATTGCTTACCTTTCGTGGGGGTGGCTTAGGTTCTATTTCTAGTTCGGTGGACTTCAAGTACAGCCACCTCGTGTCTGTCAGTGAAAGTTTGCATGTGGCTCTGATGTTGAACAGGGTTTAGTAGACCTTCCAAACTAAGTGGGACTAGGAAGGAAGAATGGTCTTATTAATTACTGCGGAAAATCAGCCAATGGAAATCCCTATGCAACACAGTGGTTTGATTTGCACCTGGTCACGGATGGCAGAGGACCAACTTGGCAGCATCTCTTTCTGTTGTGCATGGGACACCATAGTTGATTGTTGTTGTTGTTAAGTGCCGTGGAGTCGGTGCTGACTCATAGCGAACCTGTACAGACTTTCCGACACTGTAAAGCTTTACGGGAGCAGAAAGCCTCATCTTTCTCCCGCGGAGCAGCTGGTAGTTTCGAACTGCTGACGTTGTGGTTCGCAGCCTGATTTGTAACCACTACGTTAAGATGGCAGCTAACATCAGTAAACAGTCATGCATTGGCTGCATGCCAACCCTAGGTTAGAGCATGTTCTCCTTGGCATTTCTGGAAGAGGCAAACCCTTCTGCTGAGGGCAAGTCTCAGAGACCCACACTCAGAGCAGCTGGGCAGTGGTTGGAGGTGGCAGGAGGAATCTGGATGCGGAACCAGAAGTGTTTAGTACAGTCCCCTTGCTTATTTTGAAAAAAAATTTTTTTTTTCTTTTCTTTTTCAGTTATGATTTAGCTAAAAATTTTTAGAAAAAAAATTGGTTTTCCACTCAACAATTCATGCACATTGTGTTTTGTGATATTAGTTATAATCTCCACAATGTAACACCACTCCTCCAACTTCCTGTGTTTATTTTTCTTTCCTGTTCCTTCCTGTCTTTTGAACCTTGTTGTTAGGTGCCATCGAGTTGGTACCGACCCATAGCGACCTTATGCACAGCAGAACAAAACACTGCCCGATTCTGGACCAAACTCACTACTGTTGCCACGCTTGAGTCCATCGATGCTGCCACCTGGCCAGTCCATTATCCCTGGACAAACGCTGCCCTTTGGGTCTAGTATGGTTGATTGATCTAATGAATGTGCCCTTCTCTGGTGTTATTGATCAGTCTTTGGGTTGAACACTGGGGTGAATTCATTTACAGGTTTGAAGTGTGTGTAATGGTCATAGTTTTGGGGTTCTACCAGTCTCTGTTAGACCAGCCAGGTGGGTCTTTTCATGATTTTGTTCCACATTTTTCTCCTAGTCTGTCTTGGAGTCCTGGTGTGGCACTGTGGGATAATGCACAATTGAATGGCAAGGACATTCAAATTCACCAGCCGCTCCTTGGAAACCCTATACAGGATCACTGTGAGTCAGAACTGACTCAACAGCACTTAACAACAACAAGGAATGCTGCCTTGGCCCTGCAGGATAATGCACTAGACCACAAGATTGGTGGTTCAAACTCACCAGCCACTCCTAGGAAACCCTATATAGGGTCACTATGAATTATAACTGACTTGACAGCATTTAACAGTAAGGAGTCCTGTTGTGGCCCTGTAGAATAATGCACTAGACCGCAAGGTCGATAGTTCAAACTCACCAGCCACTCCTAGGAAACCCTGTACAGGGTTGTTATGAATCAGAACCAACTTGATGGCAACTTGACAACAATCTAGAAGCTCTTATTGTGATCCTTTTAAAGCAGCTGGTCATGGTACGAGGCACCATCTAGTTCTTCTGGTCACAGGTCAAGAAGGTTGGGATTCACATGGCTCCTTGGGAGTAATTGTGTCCTTGGGTCTTTGAGAGTTTGCACTTTCTTTGCTCCTGATAGGGAGAGACCAATAGTTGCAATTTAGATGACTGTTCACCCAAGTAGGATTTAAAAAACTGGATGGCTCCTAACAACAACAACAACAACAACAACAACAACAACAACGCTGTACCAATTTGACTTCCTTACTTAGCATATAAAAAAAGACTGTATCTGCATTTACCCGTTTCCACTCCATTACTTTTGATGTTATTGTCAATTACTTCTTTGTCTCTGGAATCCTTTTTTGATTGTAGCATGCACTTCGAAAAGCCTTGGCCAGGCAGTGGACCCCAGGGTCAGTGGAAGTGCCTTCAGTAGGCTCAGTCCTAATATGGTGACACTAGGAGACATAGCAGTCCCTCCCAGCAGCTGCACCCAGTGGGTGAGGCCAGATCCTTTGAGGAGGCAAGGTGGACCCTCCATGCAAGTGCAGTTGGGCAGTTTCAACCCTAGGTGATGGGTTAGCGGGCTTTAGGGCTGTGTATGGCTGTGGTGGGGAAAGGGGAGAACCCACTGGGTTTTGCTTGGCTTGTTAAGGATGCATCTGACTACTTCGTGTGGGTTACCTGGGAGACCTGTATCTTCTCTTGTGATTACTGAGTGGGCTCCATTTAAATTTCTGGCTTCCTCTTTTCCCTGCTTTAATTAGGGATATTGGCCCTCACACCTGTGCTTTCCTGGTTTCCCCTCACCTATCTCCCCCACTGGAGTCCTGGTGTGGCGCTGTGGGTTAATGCGCCAGATTGCAAAGCTGTTTGAACTGCAAGATCGGTGGTTCAAACTCACCTTGGAAACCCTATACAGGGTCACCATGGTTCAGAACCGACTCCACGGCACTTCACAACAACAATAACAACATCTCCACCTGTCTACTCCAGCGGTGTTTTCCTGGGAGTCCCTGCTGACCACTCCCAGGTGTGCCTATTCCTGGTTTGCAACTTGCCTCCCTCGGCATTGTCTTCCAGGCCTATTCCAGGCTGTGCCATGTTGTAGCGTCCTCCTCAGGTCCCCACGCAGGGATGCTGCCTGCCCCATGCCCCAGCATGCCCACTGTGTACTAGGATGCCAGGTACAGTGTGAACGACCTGTGAATCTGTACTCTTCCTCGGATTTCCAATCCAGCCTGTTTCTTGTTTCTACAAGTCATTTGCTGCTTAGGGTTCTGAGGCTACGTTTGCACCAGCTCTTGCTCCTTTTCTTGTGTCATTGTTGTAGAGGGATATTATGGGATGTTTACATATGCTGCTATAGGAGTGAAGGATTCCAGTATACTTCCTTAGCCTTTTGGGGTGAAGTTGGAGAAGTTCTTCTTGCTCATACTGACCGTTGATAGAAAACACCAGGCTGGGCTTTATCTCCTGGACTAGCTGTGTAAAAAGCTGAGCTACCAGGCACCTCGAAAGCCCTGGAGATGTGTCCTGCTGCTGACTCTGGAATCCCTTCCAAATTGACCCACTCCCCAGGTTTAATTGAGCAGCCCTCCTCGTGCATGCAGAGCAGCTCTGAGCTGTGGGGAGCGGCCTCTAATCAGCATTTGGTAAGGTTTATTAACACCTTATCAGCTCTCCGGATGGCTCTGTGTACCTTCCCTTGTCAGAGGCATTATCTCACTCCAGGACATCTGAAAACAGGAGAATAGCTAAGCCATCCTGCATGCCTCATTAACTGTTCAAAGCACACATGGTTTGAGGGCCATGGGGAGGTAGGGGTGTTCAGGAGCGCCACACAATATTACAGGAGGGATGATTGATAGGTGATTCCTACCCAGAGCCTCTGCAGTACCAGGCTGTGCCAGGGTATGTGTCAGGACTGCCCACAGGAAGCCCAGCTCCTGGGGAATGCTGGTGTTTGGGGGCAGCCCTTGATTGGGCCTAGACTGTAGCTCAGAGTGTTTGCCATCTGTGTCTAACCCCACTCAGCACTGATGCCAAAGCACATTTCCTTATAGGTCAGGAGCGGCCTGAGATAGGAAGGAGCAGACTCTGCTATCAGGCAAACTGGTTTCATCACCAATCCTGCCACTTCTAAGCTATGCAAACTTGAGTGTGTCCTTCAGTCTCCTCATCTGGAAAATGGTCATAAATGCCCCCCTTTCAGGGATAATAACGGCAGACCCCCAACACACAGCCTATTGGAATGTTCTCGTTGTATATCAGCAGTTCAGCTATTAGTCATGATTTTTGTTACTCTGTGTTTGTATTGCTACCATTCTGAGCTTTGGAAGATGTGCAGACCTCTGGGCATATCCTTGGATTTTTGCCATTCAGGAAGCCACATCTATGAATTCGTCGCTCCTGGAAAGGGTTGGGGGCGTGGTGTATAATTTTTCTTCTGAATCTTACATTTCAGTCAACTAAGCTTCCTGCTGTGTGTGGGAAATTGTACCATCTTAGTACCTCTCTTCTTCCCCCACCCCTCTTTAATCTGTCTTTTCAGAATGTTCTGTCAATTAGAAAATGCTTGTCAGCTAAGTGACTATTCGGGAAAACAACCTACATGACTTCCCTAGCACTTGAAGAATTTAAAATAATAGAAAGGGATTAACTTGCAGGGGAAGACATTGTGCGGAAGGAGGACTTCTATTCAGAACGGCCTCCAAGTCTGTATGATTTCATTAATAACACCTTTCATTCCATAGCCCCTTGCATCTAGAAGGATCTTGAGTGATTAACAGATGCTGCGAATGAATAGGAATTCTTTCATCTTCTGCTGAAACAATCTCTTCTGCTTGAGCTGAAACCATTTGCTTCCAGCCACACTTGTGCCAAAGCAAGACTGGGGCTCCGGTCTAGCCACACTAGTTTCTGCAGATTAGTGGACTATAAATAATCACCAAGGGATTGGATTTAGTGCTGTGGAAGTGGCTGAGCCCTGGGTGTTGGGTGGAGACTAATAAGAAATAGCTTTGTTCCCAAAGGATTGATCCGCGGGGCTTTGAACGACATGTGATGAATGCCGGGGCAGTGCATGCAACGGAAGGGTAGTGCATGTGGTCAGTGGTGGCATGGACTGTGCTTCACTTGGTCTGAAGGATAGAAGACAAAGGAGGCAGGGGGTCACGAAGGCTTGGTGGAGACGCTATAAACAGGCCAGCTGCTTGGGTTGCAGAACCCACTAGATTCCATGGTGCTAGAGTTGTCGTTAAATGCTGTCGAGTTGGTCCCGCCCGGGTCATAGCGACACTGTATAGGGTTTCTGAAGAGTGGTTGGTGAGCTTGAACCACTGAACTTGTGGTTCAAACCAATCTTGTAGTCCAAAGCATTAACACACAGCACCACACCAGGACCCCATGGTGCCAGAGTGGTGGCTCTCCAACATGAGCAGGCATCTGGACTCTTGGAGGGCTTGTTACAACAGTTTGCAGGACCCAGCCCCTAGATTGTCCCACTCAGTAGTTCTAGGCTAGAGCCTGAGAATCTGCCTTTCTAACAAGCACCTACATGATGCTGCTGCTGCTGGTCTAGAAGGACCACATATTCAGACCCCAATGCTGGAGGATGGAAAGCAAGGGGAGAACTCTTGGATGTTTATGGGGGCCAGTCTAGTTAATGCACTGGATTGCAAGATCGGACTATAGGACTATAAGATCAGACTATAGGACTATAAGATCGGACTATAGGACTATAAGATCGGACTATAGGACTACAAGATCGGACTATAGGACTACAAGATCGGACTATAGGAC
>NW_006408716.1:5012547-5025455 GCF_000296735.1 Chrysochloris asiatica | reverse complement strand
AAGATCGGACTATAGGACTATAAGATCGGACTATAGGACTATAAGATAAGACTATAGGACTACAAGATTGGACTATAGGACTACAAGATAAGACTATAGGATTATAAGATTGGACTATAGGACTACAACATCGGACTATAGGACTACAACATCGGACTATAGGATCGGTGGTGGGAAGGATGGGGGGCCCATGCCCATGGCCAATTGGAAAACACGAACTCCATGAAATGTGAAAACTTGCTATTCAGCAACCACCTGGTGGGTACCATGTGGAACTGTGGGGATGAGTGTTACTAGCTATTTTGCTTTTTCTGGTAAGACTGGGAATATCAAACTATTTTTTTTAATATAAATTTTTTATATCACCACGTGGGTCTGAGAAAACACATCTGCAGGTAGTAAGGGCCTCGCTATGCCCTTGGATTCATATATCTTTACGTAGACTGAAAAACAAGGGTCGGCAAATGGGCATCCTTGGACTATTTTGTAAATTAAGCTTTACTGAGGCATAGCTATGCCCACTCATTTACATATTGTCTATGGCGGCTTTCAGGTGACAAGGGCAAAGTTGAGCACTTACAGCGAAGAGTGTGCTGCAGAACCAAAAACATTTACTATCTGGCTCCTGAATCGGATTTTTCACTTCATAATGAATCATGGAAGTCTTTTACATCAATAAATATTCATTTATGCTCTCATTTCCAAGAGCTGCAAAGTACTCCACTGAATCCATGCTCCCTAATTCATTTCAACAGTCAGCTGTTTGGGGGCACTTGTCCTATTCATTTATTTTTTAAAATGATACTGAGGATTGTTGTTAGGTGTTGTTGAGTTGATTCTGCCCCATAATGACCCTGTGCACAACAGAATGAAACCCTGCCCGCTCCTACAGCCTCCTCACAATTGTTGTTACATTGGAGCCCACGGCTGCCGCTGCCGTGCCAATCCATCTCATTGAGGGGGTCTTCCTCTTTTTCGCTGACCCTCCACTTTACCAAGCATGCTGTCCTTCAGGGAGTGAGTGATACCTCCTGATAACGTGTCCAAAGTGTGAGGATGAAGTTTGACAATGTTGACTTCTAAGGAGCATTCTGGCCGCACCTCCTCTAAGACAGATTTGCTTCTTTTGGCAGTCCATGGGACTTTCAGTATTCTTCTCCAACCCCATAACTCTAATGCATAGAAGTTCTTCTATTGTCTGGGACTTGGATGCATATTATCCCTTTGTATACATGGCTGGTTTTGATATAACCTCTTTAGAGTCTGGAAGCTGTAGGTACTCAAGAGGCTTCAGCTGCCCTTTCCTCGTCTCTTCCTCAGATCTGAGTCCTGAGGTTTCACATCAGCTGTGTCTCTCCCCTGTCATTCGCACCATGCACTTCTCACGGACTCCATGGGTTCCATGAGTCCTAGGCTGAGTTTCCTGTCTGGGTCCTTTCCATGCGCACTCAGGATTTCTGCACTACGCAGGCACATTGCCAACAGTCCTCATTTCCTCCTTCCTTTTGGGGAGCCTGTTCTAGTGCAGTGTTTTCACCTTTCCTGCTCTGCCAGGGCTGGTGGCATTAGTGCCCTCATTACTGAAGAGCTCAAGTCCCGTGCATGGGTGGAATGGAGGGACTCCAGCCATGCTTCTTCTCGGCTGGATGTGTGACAGCCTCGTGCACTGGTCTCCTGTCCTTATTACAGCTCACTCAAGTCCTGAACAGGACCCACATGCTGTCTGGGACCCTCTGAGAGGCTCAGGGGAGAGGATAATGATTTTGTCAACCTTTTTAGACCAAAGGTGAAGGAGAGTTTTGGGGCACCAAAAGGGCGGCTCCTCATGGCATTGGAGTCACTGGACCAAGATCAGCCCACACCTAAGGATCTGCCTTTCCTAGCCTGTGTTGGGCATGGGGGCTTGCACAGGGCTTGAAGCCATAGCCCCAACCTTAAAGGATAGGCCTGGAAGGGAAGGTGACATTTGCATGGATGACAGGATGATGCTTTTGGATAGGAATAATGCATAACTACTGCTTTAGGAGCTCTGGTAGCGTAGTGGTTACAAATCGGGCTGCAAACTGCAAGGTCAGCAGTTCGAAACTACCAGCTGTTCCGTGGGAGAAAGATGAAATGTTCTGCTCCCATAAAGATTTACAGCCTCGGAAACCCTGTACAGGGTTGCTATGGGTTGAAACCGACTTGAGGGCACATAACAACAACAACAACTGCTTTAGGAGCACGTAGTTCTAGCTGACATCATGCCAGGTGCTAACAAACATAAATTGGCCCTTGACAACCAGTCTTTTAAGGTTGGTTCTTGTATTAAGATAGGTTTTCCAGCAAAAGATCTTGACAGGAAGATTCAGGTACAAGTGATGACCTTAGGGAGTGTTGTAAGAGGAGACTGGTAAGGGACAGGGAGCAGAATGAGGAAGGGAAGGAAGCCCTACAAAGCCAGGGTCTCAGGACAACCTCACAGTTGTCAGCCTGATCCCCACATAGAGGGGGCTCTGCAGGGTAAGTCACACTTTAGAATTGTGTATGTGTGTGTGTGAGAGAGAGAAAGACAGAGAGATGCAGAGAGAGAGAGAGGGAGAGATGGCAAGCCCTTCAGTGCAGGTCTGAAGGCAAAAATAGCCCAGTAGCCCGAGCCCTAGGTGTTGTTGAAACACAACCATTTTCATGTTCCCCTAAGTAAAGTGTTATTATCTTCCTGGTGGTTGTTAGTTGCTGTCCACTTGGCTCTGACCTATGGCAAGCTTACAGATGACAGAGTAAATCGTTCCCTGGCCCTGTGCTATCTTCATGATCGTTGGCACATTTGATTCCATTGTTACAATGATTGTGTTAATCCACTTTATTGAGGGTTTCCTTTGCCTTTGCTGACCCTCTAGTTTACCAAGCATGATGCCAGAGGCATTTCTGAGGCACCCAGCCAGAGGGGTTGTCTGACAGCTGTGTAGGGATGGACATTAGTGTAGGGAGGGAAGCTAGGAGTTAGCATTTGGCTCTCTTGAACTGCTTTAAGACATCAGAATGGTGGAGCTGTCCATGGACGTTCAGAAAGGAACATCCGGAGCTCTGGAGGGGGAGAGGATGGAGTTGCAGATATGAGTGAGTGGTCCACAGTGGAGTGGAAGTGGGAGGGAGAAGGTGCTGGTGGCAGGAAGGGCACGCAGGCCATGGAAAAAGTGGCCCATACAAGAAGGATACGAGCAGTAGGTATTGAGGGGGCCTTTCAGAGTGGGGTGGGCATATTCTGCTCCGGTCCTCAGAGGCTTTGGGAAAGGAGTACAGTGTGGCTTCCATTGGTTTACTCATGACTGGGAGACAAGAATTTAGACAACTCCTTCCCCAGCTCTGTGGGTGACTGGCATGCAGAGGGCTTTGACATGTATAAAGGAAGGCACGGCCTATGTAGAGGGGAAAGCTTCAGACTTCAGTTCATTGAAAACACAAGGACTCTATGGGACGTGCCAGACACAAGGTCAGTGGGTTGCTAGAGTCTTGAGCCTGGACTAAGTGTCATGTTCCCTGGAGGGACTGAGTGAGCCATGGCTCAGAGCCTGGCAGTACCGAACGACATGGGGGGGGGTGGGACATCTGGTACTATCAGGTGACATGGTTTTCAGAGTGTAGCAGATAGGTTTACCCTTTGGGTCTGTGTCTCTGAGCTGTTGTTTTCCAAAGCCTTTCTGGATGAGATCCCTTGTCAATAAAATGGAGCTATGTTATCTCCAATGTTGGGGTGAGGTGTGTATAATCTAGGTAGCACCAATTGAGTCTGGTGGGTAGAATTGGGTGAGCTTCCCATTCTGTTCCTAATAGCTAGTTCCTGTAAACACTAGAATGCAGAACCGTTCCTCACATAAAATGATTCGTACATTTTCACAGTGGGGGAACGACTTGAAATTGAACATATACACTCTCAGGGAGGTAGATGAACTATTTGTAGCATTTGATTTATTAATTTAGTTACACATACGTACTTAAGTGCACACGCTATATAAAATATTGTTAGTTTAGAAACACTGTGTCATTTTCCCCCTCTCACACTTTATGGAGTGATTTATTCAAAGCCTTCCTGGCCTCTTTAGCAGCTATTGTGCCATTTCTAACCCAGTTTTTCAGGGCACGTCATCTCTAACCTCTGTCATTGTTGTTATGTGAGATCCAGCACTTTCAGGACCTGTGTAAAATGCTGTCATGGGAGATTTCATCTCAAGACACCACTTCGCATTTGCATAACATGAGGAGAAGTGTTTCCCCCATTGTTTTATAGGTATGTATGTAGGTATGTATCCATTTCCAAAGTTGAACTCTGAGATGTTTCTAAAAGTGATTTCCAAAGTGCTTGTTTAAAGCACCATCCCAAGATTATACCCAGGAATAATTTTTAAATAGGGGTTAAATATCTCTTTCTTCTTTTTGAATTATTCCATTAGGCAACCTCCGTAAACTTTGAAAACAAGCATTGATTGAGGTCGTTTCAGGGTAATGTCTTTTCCCCAAATGGTTCTTTGTTGGTTAAAATAAAGCAAATGAGAAAATTGCCCTTTAACAGGAGAGTTTATCAAGAATTTGAATATGAGTTCAGTCTTCTTTTGCGGGAGGATCCTGGCTCCTTTGCCCTTTACTTGACTATAGAGTGTGCTAATAACTCTACGACAAGGTTGGCAGTTCAAACCCATCAGCTGCTCTTTGGAAACCCTATGCAGGGTTGCTGTGAGTTGGAACTGACTTCACAGCACTTAACCGACAACAACGACAACACCAACCATGGAATAACGCCACAGATTTTCGCTGGAGTGAATGACTAAGTTTAGATGGTATAAATACCTACTATATCAGAAGGCTGACATATAGTAGGTGTTCTAGGAAGTCAGTTCTTTTCCCCATTGCCTGAATCTCATTTCATCTTTCTCAACTCTCTGTTTAAGGGATACATGGCAGGCCTCTTGTGCCCACTGTTTCCCAACTATTATATTGTTGTTGTTAAGTGCTCTGTCAAGTCAGTTACAACTCTGCGATTCTGTATAGCGTTCCCGAAGCTTTTAAAAAACCTCTGCAGGAGCAGAAAGCCTGGTGTTAGGTCCATGGAAAAGAGCCCCTTGGTCATCCTCTACAGTGCACTTCAAGGCCTATCTCACTGTCCAAGGTGAGACCTTCGCCCCATGAAAGGGCTTTGCACATGCAGTGACTTTTGTTGAACATGTTCTACCTCCTTGCACCCATCTACCCCCCATCTCTGAGTTCCTGCCTCAAGGAGGCCTCCTGGACCCCTCGGTGAGTTAGTATCCCACTGTCCCCTTCCCCAGGTTAAGTTCTCAGATGGTCCTTTCATCTGTGCATTTACGCAGGTTGTAAATCCATATGTATTTGGGTGACTAGTGAGTCTGTGTGCCTCCTCCCCTGGGTTCTAGGCAACTTAGACCGGGACTTACCAACCTTCACAGCTGTACTTCTCGAGTTTAGCATGGTGCGGACACACAGCAGGTGCTTAGGGAAGCATTTGAGGAGGTTTGGCTGAGTGACGGTATTTGCAGATTAAGAATATCAATGGAGGACTAGGACAGTGTTGAAATTTGTGAAAATCTTGACCTGCTTCCCATAGGCTCTGACCGTTGTTGGTTTCTGTCATTTTGCATAAATATGATGGGATCAAGAAATAAAGGCAAATGGATGTTCTGAGCCCTCCATTGTGGGGTTTTGTCTGCATACAAGGTGCCCTTTCGTCTATGGAGGGAAAGGGTTTCATCTTTCATTTGAGTCAGCCAGTGCTTGATATCCACAAGCTAAAGGCAGGGGCGGATTGTTGTGGGTTAGTGGGGAACCAGAAATAGAGACCCTTGTGTCAGAATGCCCAGAGCTTGAGGCTGGAGTTACCAGAAAGCCATGTGGAAATGGGTTGTTATCTGCCTTTCTTCTACTTGACCCATTCTGTACACAGGTCCTCCATTAGCCTCCTGCAGTCCCATCCACTCCCTCTCCCTGCCCTCTAATCCAGGAGTCTGCAAACTATGCCTCATTCCTGCACCTTGCCTCCCCGCTGGCCTTCCCTTCCCTCCCCTCCCCTCCCCTCCTAAGTCACAAGGTGGGTGACTTTAAACAGACTTGTATTGTCTCAAAGTTCTCAAGGCTATAAATCCAATTCAGGATGTTAGCAGGGCCATGTTCTCTCTGAAGACTCTAGGAAAAGCCCTTTCTTATCTCTCCTGACTTTCAGTGGTGGTGATGGTGGTTGTGTGTCTCCAAGTCAGTTCTGATTCAAACTACTGATTTTACAAGTAGCAGGTCTGCTCGTAATCACTATCGTATCAGAGCTTTTGGTAGTCTCATGCATTCTTTCACTGGGGTTAGGACTTTAGCACAAATTTGGGGGCTGGGGCACAATTCAATCTTTGAGACCTCTGCACTTTAATGGTTTTTCCTGGTTTCATGTCTCAAAGAAGCTACTTATACTTAAAACTCTTGGGTCTGCTTCTAGAGGGAATGTAACCAAATCCATCCTATGGCTCCTCCACTCACCAGAGCAAAACATCTCGGTAGAATTCTTACAGTTATTCAATTCACTGCTTGCTGGGAATACACGACCTTCCTGGCAACATGTCAGCCCCTGAGCATCTGAGGAGAGGTAAAGGCGGGCATGGTTCCTACCCTAATTTACTGGCTTGTGGGAAAGACAGACGGCTAACTAGAAAATGACACCAAAAAGGAGTAGAATTTCAAGATGAATTCAAGTGTTGTGAAGGAAGAAGATGGGTCTGTGGCAGTATGTCTAAGGACATTTATTCATCATGGAAGGTCAGGGGGCTCTTCCCTGAACCAGTGAGACCTAAAGGAAGACGAAACTGTGTGCCAAGGCCCTGTGCAGGGAAGATTTCCTGACTGGTGCTCAAGGATCTGAAGGAAAGCCAAGATGCCTGGAACCCTGGAACTGAGGCCTAGAAGGAACACACACATACACACACACACACACACACACACGCAAGATATTTGAGACCGGATTAAGCTCAAGGATCTGAAGGAAAGCCAAGATGCCTGGAACCCTGGAACTGAGGCCTACAAGGAACACACACACACACACACACACACACACGCACACACAGGGCTGCAAGATATTTGAGACCGGTTTAAGGACTGTAATCTTCATTTCAAGAGAAAGGGAAATCCACTGCTTGCTTTTAAGATGTATTGTTGTTGTTTTTAAGTGCCATTGAGTCGATTCCGACCCATAGCGACCCTGTATAGGGTTTCCAAGGAGCAGCTGGTGAGCTTGAACCACCGACCTTGCAGTTGAAATGGCTTTGCAGTCTGACGCATTAGCCTGCAGCGCCACACCAGGATTCCTTTCAATTGTGTAGTGGCAGTAAAAAGGATTTCTGAAATGATTGCTGGGGACAAAGAACATTGTTTATTAAAATGCTTTGACTTATGAAATATATATGTTGAAATGGTAAATGGTTTATAACAAATATATTTTCAAAATAAATATGTATTAAATATGTTTATATGCAAATATATATGTTTTATTTATACTTATTTCTTATATGTATAAATAGATATACTGGTATTTATATATTTTTTAACAAATGGGATAGCCACATCTACTTCTGAAAAATGAGCCATTGAAAATTCTACGGAGGACAATTGTCTTCTGACTGAAACTTCCAATCTTTGAGTTTTCAGCTGAGCATGTTGCCCCACCGAGGGCCTTCATAAATTTTGAATTTTGAAATTGAAAATTGAGTTGTAGGGTAAGCACTGGAATGCTAACCACAAGGTTGATAGGTAAAACCTACCAGCTATTCCGCAGGAGAAAGACGAGGCTTTTTTGTTACTTTAAAGATTTACAGCCTTGGGTTTAAACCCTATACAGGGTCACTATGAGTCTGAACCAACTTAGTAGCCGTGGATCGGGTTTGGTTTTGTATTATGGAGTGCTAATGGCACTGTTGGAAAAGCACTGGACTGCTAACCACAAGGTTGCCAGTTCAAATCCATCACCATCTCCACCGGACAAAAATGAGGCTTTGTGCTCTGATCAAGGTAGGCAACCTTGGAAACACTATACAGGGTCGCTTTGAGTTGGAACTAACTCAACAGCACTTAACAATCTGCCGTAGTCCTCCTAGGTGATGTATTCCCAGCACCAAAGAGAATGTCTGGTGCGTAGTAAACACTTGATCACTGTTTGGAGTCCTGGTGTGGTGCTGTAGGATAAGCACTTGA
Source organism: Chrysochloris asiatica (assembly GCF_000296735.1). Taxonomy (NCBI): domain Eukaryota; kingdom Metazoa; phylum Chordata; class Mammalia; order Afrosoricida; family Chrysochloridae; genus Chrysochloris; species Chrysochloris asiatica. Next base: position 5,017,238 of record NW_006408716.1, on the reverse strand, counting down.
CCTTAAAGTCAGTTTGAACTTGCAAGGTCGGCGGTTCAAACTCATCAGCCACACTTCGGAAACCCTAACAAGGTGTCTATGAGTTGGAATCAACTCAGTGATGCTTAACAACAACAACATTAGACTGATGACCTTTCAGAAGTAGGAAGAGATTCAGCCACTCCATGCAGCCAGGTGTCCAAATGACAAGTGTCTCTCTGCCTCAGCCTTAGCAGGGCACACCGGTCTTTCCTTCTTGTTTACAGAGAGACAAGCTGTGGGTGAATGAGGAGCCCTAACATGGAGGGCTGTAGGACCAGGAGGATGCTGGCTTTGCCCCTGAAGTCAGGGAAAGCCAGTCTTAGTCTTCAGCATCCAGTTATCTCTGATAAGAGATGTGGCTTATCGTGTTTGTTTTAAAATGATAAAAACAACAACAACAGTAGATATAGTTATACATATAAATAAATATAAGCAAAATATATAAACATACATTTGTAAATAAATATATTAAATGCATATTTGTTTTGGGAATATACATTTTGCCAGTTCAACATTCGTCACATGTACAAGTTAGTGGCCTTTTGTTCATTGTGTTGTGTGTTCAGCCATCACTGTTACTCATTCACAAGTTTTCCGTCATCCGTAACAGAAGCCCAGTGTCCCCTAAGCGATGGGTCCTCCACCTCTCTGGTGACCACTAATGACCTTTGGACCCTATACCTTTGCTTATTCTAGATCTTTCAAATAAGAGGGGTCTTACAGTACTTGTTTCTTTTGTAACCGACTTTACTCTGTACAATATTTTCAGGGTTCAGCAATGTTGAACGTGTATGACAACTTCATTTCTGTTTATAGCGGAAGAAGTTTCCATTGTATGACTACACCACATTTTGTTTATCCATTCATTCGTTGATGGATACTTGGGTTGTTTCCAGTTTTTGTCTATTGTGAGCAGCGCTGCAATGAACATTGTTGTCCTTGTATCTGTTTATCTGTTTATATTTCTCAGCACATTCTTTTTTTGGAAGGTGGAGCACTTTATTATTTACACAGATGAAGAGCAGAAGGGTAGAGGCCAAGGCGAGGTGAGGCTGGAAGGACTCATTCCTTGATGATGAATTCGTTCATGCCCCACTCCTTGTAGCGGGGAATGATGATGGGGATCTTTTGGGCCTTCAGCTTCTTCCTGGCAATGAGCAGAGGGTCTGTTTCCCCCTCCAGCTCCACGGTCATGGGGGCACACATCGAAATCTGGAGGGCTTGGGTGCCCAGCAGGTCGGCTCGCTTGTACTTGGTCAGGTACGGCGTGGTGACCCACTTCTGGTTGGCCTGCGGTCGGTTGGCCTGCAGTCACTCCCCTGAGGGCAGGATCTCCACGCTCTCCTGGTTCTCCTCCTAGGCATTCTCCAGGTCATCTAGTCCTTCCTCCCCTTCCACATCATCAAAGTCGTCACCATCAAAATTGTCCTCATTGTCTGACATAGTGCCCGTGTGCCAGAAACCCGGGTTTACTCACAACCGCGAGGAGACCCCCATAGAGCGCGCCTTCACCTCTTGCGGTGCCAAGCGGACCTTGAGCTTGCACCGCGACCCAGTGGTAATCCCCTGCACATTCTTAAAGACCAGCTTATGTTGTGTCCTGGATCTGTTGGAGGAGTTGTTGTTAAGTGCCATCAAGTCGGTACCAACTCACAGTGACCCTGTATAGGGTTTCCGAGGAGCGGCTGGTGATCTTGAACCGCCAACCTTATGGTTCAAAGTGACCTTGATGTCCAGCGCATTAACCCGCAGCGCCACACCAGGAGGGACTGTAATTCACTCTCTCAGTATTTTCCTGCTTCTCCGGGTGCCCTCTACTCATTTCCTGTTGGCCAGGTCCCCTCTCACCTCAGCCTCTCTGTAGTGGACAAAGAAGCCCCCTCCCTGCCTCCCACAGAGTACTGCTGAGTCCCACCTCTGATGAGCGCTCCAGCTACCCTTTCTCACACACACACACACACACACACACACACACACACACATATAGCTCCCCCCCGCATCCCCTAGGCTCATTTCCTGAGTCCTGAGAAAGCATTTTCAATAGTAAAGAGGGTCAAATGTCTTCTTTGGCACTTGAACTAGGCATAAGGGCAGAGTTTTGTGGAGTATTTATTCCCCTGTTCTTTTATTTGCAGGGCCCTTTATTAAAGCTAAATGATAGGCCACAAGGTGTATTTGTAAAACATGAGAGTGGGCCTACTCAGGCCGTGTGTGTGTGTGTGTGTGTGTGTGTGTGTGTGGTTGTGGTTGCATGTGCCTATGTGTGTGGTGTGTATAGGATGGTATGTGTGTATCTGTGTAGGTACATTAGGGATGGGCATGGTATAGACCTGCCCCCCTCCTGTGTCTCTCCCTCTTCCCAATCTCTCTTGCTTTCAGTAGCCTCCAAGGAAAGTTTTTAGGTTTCTCTGGAGCCCAATTTAAAAAATATTAGACTTGAGACCCCAGATTAAGTGGCTGTCCTTTAGAGTAGCTCTCTCAGAGAGGAATCAACTCATCTGAACGCTTAATTTTTTTTTTCCTTTTAATAACCTTCATTGTTTTTTTACTACAAGTGATACATATTTATTATAGAAATATTAGGAAATATTAATATGTAAAAAGAATAAAAATGTAAGTCAGACATGATGCCACTCCCAGAGATAACCACTGTGACTATTCTGGTGTTTGTTTATTGTTGTTGTTTAATGCCGCCAGGTTGGTTCATAGTGACCCTGTATAGTGTTTCAAAAGAGAAGCTGGTGGGTTTGAACTGCTGACCTTGTGGTTCGCAGTCTAGTGCTTACCTTACAGTGCAGACATCTTTGGTATCATTAAGTATCCCACAGCATAAATTGCATACCATTGTATGGGAGAGTGATGGTTTATTTAATTATTGCCTATCATTGAATGTTTGGAAGTCTGGTGTAAGGTAAACGCTGGACTGCTAACCACAAGGTCGGTGGTTCAAACCCACCAGTCACTCCTTGGAAACCCTATACAGGGCTGCTAAGAGTTAAAACCGAGTTGACTTAACATCAACAGTTGAGCACATTCCTAAAATATTTATTGAATTTCTATCAACACAATTCTGATTTTTTTTAAAAATAAAGAACAACATGTTGGCAAGATTTGAAGGCTTAAAAAAGCAACAACTTTTAACCTGGGAAAATAGAATTGACACTGAATCCATGGTCATTGCTTTCTTTGCTATCATATTTGTTTATATCTTGATTTTTTTTTCTTTGAACATATCCATTCTTAATTTCATCAAAATGATTTCTAAAATGATTGCTAGGGACGAAGAACATTGTCCATGAAAATGCTTAGAATTATGAAATGTATATACACATACGTATGCTGGGTAAGACGGAGGATCAGAGAAAAAGAGGAAGACCCCCAACGAGATGGATCAGCCAGGTGGCATCATTGATGGCCTCGAGTGTGGCGGCGGTAGTGAGGTTGGCCCAGGATCGGACATTGTTTCGTTCTGCTGTGCATGGGGTCTCTATGAGTCGGTTCTGACTCGATGGCACCTGACAACAACAACATACACATACACATGTATACAAACAAGTTGCATAAACTTCAATTTTATGTGACATGTATGAGTTGTTTAAAAATATGTTTTGGTGCATATTTTCTATGTTTTACTCCTCGTTCACATCCTCAGGTATTTGCATCTTGCAGTTGTATCGATTAGTCTGACAGGTTTTTGCCTCCTTCTCTTCCTGCAGTTTTCCGTTTTCGATCTTAAAGCATCATTCTTAAAAAAATGAACTTAACGTTTTAATTTATTATTTGAATAGGTAATACATTCATATGGCCCCAAAATTTAGAGTATAAAAAAGGAATGGACTGAAACTTCTCCCATGCGCCACGCTGCTCCTTCCTCTCTGCCCTGTCTGGTAGCAACATTATTGATGATTATTATTTTGAGATTTTCTTAATGGATTATAAACAGATATGTATAAAATTCGCATTCCTTATTTTTAATGCAAATGGGTTCATACTATATATGAGAGGGCTTCAAAAACTTGTGGAAATATGGAATGAAAAGATCATAGAATTTTTCCATGAACTTTTTGAGGTCCCATCTTGTTCCTGTTCTGCAGTTTGCTTTTTCACTCGATAACATATCTTAGAGATAGTTGCATATTTGTGTATGAACTGCTTTCTTTCTTTTCTTTTTCCCAGCTGCATCATAGTTCATAGTATATAGAGGTGTACTGTAATTTTTGTAACCAGTTGCCTAATTATAGTCTACCCAATTGTTTGCTGTTTCAAAACAGTGTTGCAGAGTGTAATCTTATAGTTGGGTCAGTTTACATTTTTGCAAGTATGTCTATAATATGTGAATTCTTAAACGTGGAACTTCAGAGGTGTTTGCACTTGTAATTTTGATCAATTGTATGCCGCAACATTCCCTTCTAAAGGACTTGTACCAGTTTCTCACCCACCAGCAATAAATACACGTGCCTGTTTCTCCATAGTTTTATTAGCAGACTATGTTATCAAATTTTTGGATATTTGCCAATTTGATGCATAAAAATAGTATGAGAGCATAGTTTTAATTTGCATTTCTCTTTCAGAGATATGAAGCCTTTGCACATTTGCTCAGGACCATTTGCATTTTATTTTCTGTAAGTCATGTGTTCACACACTTTGCGTATTTTGCTATCAGGTTGTTA
>NW_006408716.1:5009258-5011317 GCF_000296735.1 Chrysochloris asiatica | reverse complement strand
CTTTTGCTGAAGCCTTTGATTTTTATGTGTCGATTTTTCAAGGCTTCTGAATTTTAGTTTACAGTTAGGAAAACATTCCCCATTACAAAGTTCTAAAGGAATTTCCCCATTTTTCTTACAACTACATTTATGGTTGCATTTTAAATATCTAAATCTATGATCTCTTTAGAACTTTTTTTTTTTTTGGTATGTAGTTGTCTCTTGCCATTTATGAAAAATACCATCTTTTCCTCTTTGATTTGAGATGTCATCTTTGTAATATACTTAAGTCCTGTATTTATTTGAGCTATTTCTAGAATTGCTCTTCTTTTTCCTCTTGGTTTTTGTGATGGGCCCTTTCATGTTTGTATCAGTGTTTTACTTATTGAAGTTTTATAATATATGTATTATTATACATGGTAGAACCGGGTCTCTTTAGTTTTCTTTTCCTTTGGAACATTAACATTGGCTTGTGTAGGGATTGCATTAACTTTATACATTAATCTCAGAAAAATTGAAATCTTTGCTGTGTTGAGTCCTACCCAAGAGTATGGCAGACCTTTCCATTTTTCCTTTGCATCTTTTAGTTGTATGTAAAGGTTTTATTCCTACAGATTTATGCAGTTCTTGAGTTTATTCATATGCAATTTGTCGTGCTATCTTTATTTGTGATTTTTGTGTCTGCATTAACCTTCCAATGTACATATAATGTTTGTACATATAATAACTACTGACCTTTAAATATTTATTCTGTGCCCCACCAACTTACTGAATTTTCTGGTGCTGATTACAAAAGTGAATCAGCATTTCTTCATTGATTTCTCAGAGTTCTTATACAAGCTCAGCCATGTTTACACATTCAAAAACCTTTGAGCTCATTATTAAATAAATGCTCAAAATGCATATAATCATTAATCTGTTGTACTATGGTGGTGGTATAGCTAAGTATTGTCAAGTCAATTCTGACTCTTAGTGACCTGATGAATATATATGTTGTTGCTGTTGTAGTTGTTGTTGTTGTCAAGTGCCGTCGAGTCATTTCTGACCCATAGTGAGATTGAACCGCCAACCTTACAGTTCAAACGGCTTTGCAGTCTGGCCCATTTACCCACAGCGCCACACCAGGCTGTTATAGTTGGTGGTGGTGGTTATGTGCCGTGGAGTCGGTTCTGACTTATAGTGACCCTGTACAGGGTTTCCGAGGCTGTAAATCTTTATGGGAGCAGAAAGCCTCATCTGTCTCTCACTGAACAGCTCGTAGTTTCAAACTGCTGACCTTGCGACTCACAACCCGATTCGTAACTACTACGCTACCAGAGCTCCTTATGAATATATATATATGAGGGCGCTTCAAAATTTTGTTTGTGTTGGTTTCCTGTGCTTTAATAAAGATTTCTTAAGCTATACGCTTAGGATATAGACATCTGTATGCAAATAGCTTATATTTCTCATGGGTAAGAAATTGAAAATAGTTTGTGGAAATTTTTCATTATTAAATTCCATTTTCCATGAACTTTTGGAAGCCCTCTCTTGTATGTCCTGTGAATACTTTAAAGTAGTGTAATTTCAGAATAGGAGCTCTGGTGGCATAGTGGTTACGAATCAGGCTGCGAACCTCATGGTCAGCAGTTCGAAACTACCAGCTGTTCCGCAGGAGAAAGATGAAGCATTCTGCTCCTGTAATGATTTTTTTTTTTTTCCTTTAATTTAAGGTTTTTATTGTGGATTGAGTGAAAGTTTACAGGGTGCATCATCAGTTTCACATTCAACCATTCATATAACTTGTTTCATTACATTGATTATAATCCCCTCCATATACCACCAGTTAGCAGTGTTTCTCTCTATCCTCTTTAGCTTTTTTGGGGTGGTTGGGGAAACTTTACATTTTTGGACTTTACCGTCTCGGCTTCTAGGGAAGGGTTTTACATTTATATGTGGATATCCAGGGCTCATGTATGAGATTACTAGCAAGCATACTGAATACTCAGATGAGGGCCAGTTTGCTATGTCTGCTAGGTGACCAAAGTCTGATCCTCAGAGACTGTGGTTTGGACGGTCTGCAACGCTTGGGCCCACAGGG
>NW_006408716.1:4998628-5008467 GCF_000296735.1 Chrysochloris asiatica | reverse complement strand
AGGCACCGCAATGATTTGCCTAGCTTCTGAAAACATTAACAGACAATAAAGCATATGATGGTTGATGAACGATTGCAAAATCAGTAACATCTGTTAACTCCCCATTCCCCACGCTCGACTCCCGTAATGATTTACAGCCTTGGAAACCCTGTACAGGGTTGCTATGAGTCGGAACCGACTCCACGGCACATAACAACAACAAATTTCAGAATAGACTTCATAAGTGAGAAATTCTCTGCCTTATTTTTAAGAGCTTAATTAAATAGATATTAAAAACAGACAGCTTTTATAGTGTTGTCGCTGACCTACCATGTGGTCACCCCTTCCAAATTAATTGACTCGATTTTCTAGTGTCCTCTGAATGCTTGCTTGTCACATCTGCCTGAGTCTTATGGGAAGCCACCTGAATTTTTTGGTGTGCACAGATTCCATCATTTTCTCATTGCCTTTCAAGTTAAGACAGACTCAGATAAGAAGACAATTTGAGATTGAACTCTCTGGTGAGTGCTTAGCATACATGTATGTGTTCCGTGTTAATGGTGGGAAGGGAAGCCCAACTCTTTAGCAATCAGCTATGTAAGTAGCAAAGTAGACAAAATGTGAAAGAAAAGCTGACAATAACTTGCCAGGCCTGAGTGCTGAAAGGAGACAGGGATAGATTGAGGAGGGACCAAATTATTTTTGATTTATGTTTAAAATATTTTGCAAAGGCTTGGAAAAGGAAGGCTCATGGGATGCAATCTCATCCCAGTGGTAGTTAAAGCAGTGCAGCTATTGCCACCAGCAACCCAGTATCCCATGGGAAAGAATGACAGCTGGGGTCACCCAGAATCTTCCAGGGTCCCTACTGCTACATAATGACCGGATTTTCTCAAAGCCACTGAGAGGCAGCTGCTGTCTCAACCATCGTAATAGCCAGTCTTCACGTTCTGCTTTCTGGCATAGTCCCTGAACCTCACTACCAGGCTAGGCTTTTCCTGGCCATCTTATAGCCTCCTCTCCATCAGTCTTCTTACCTAGGAAATGTTCCCTTTAAAAAGAAAATAATGAGTCAAAATACCTATGTTGCTAGACTATTGGGTCAAATCAAACAGGGTAAACTTTGATGTGGATCAATGCAGAGTGTATGAGATAGTTTTCCCTGCCCTAATCATCCAACCCAAGTGAGGTGGGGAAGGTGTGAAGAGGCTGAGACTGCCGCTTGAGGGTTGTTGTAGTCCAGCCTTTCTCAAATACACTTCGCATTGTGTGGAGGTGATACAGTTGGTACTGGTTAAGCCCACCCACATTTATGTCTCAGCAAGCCCATTTACAGACTGGTTGCTTTGGACCAAGCTTCCTAACTTTCACCAATCTTAAATTTTCATATTGAAAATGAGACCAGTCAATACCACTGTTAATCAGATTTATGCACCAACCACTGAAGCCAGTGATGATGAAATTGAAGAATCCTACCAACTTATTCAGTCTAAAATTGCTCAAACATGCTATCAAGATGTGTTGATAATTACTGACGATTGGAATGCAAAGGTTGGCAACAAACAGAAAGGATCAGTCATTGAAAAATATGCCTTGGTGATAAAAATGATGCTGGAGAGTGCATGATAGAATTTTGCAAGACTTCTTTATTGCAAATACCTTTTGTAAACAACATTAAATAATGACTATACACATGAACTTCACCAGATGGAATAAATCAAATTAACTATTTATATGGAAAGAGATGGTGGAAAAGCTCCACATCATCAGTCAAAACAAGGCCAGGGGCAGACTGTGGAACAAACCATTAATTGCTCATATGCAAGTTTAGGCTGAAGATGAAGAAAATTAAAACCTATTAATTTAAAAATTAAAACCATGAGAGCCAAAATATGACCTTGAATATACCCCATCTGAATGTAGAGATCATTTCAAGAACAGATTTGATGAAGAGTTGTGGGATGACATCAAGAACATCATACAGAAAAAAAGCAAAAGGTCATTAAGAAGACAAAAAGAAGGAAAAGACGTAAATGGATGTCCGAAGAGACTCTGAAACTTGCTCTGCAGTGCAGAGATGCTAAAGCAAATGGAAGAAATGAGGAGCTAAAAGAGCTGAATAGAAAATTGCAAAGGCCATCTTGAGAAGACAGAGTCAAATATCATAATGACATGTGTAAAGACCTGGAGTTAGAAAACCAAAAGGGAAGAACACACTTAGTATTTCTTAAGCTGAGGGAACTGAAGAAGAAAATCTAGCCTCAATTTCTAATATTGAAGGATTCTATGGGCAAAATATTGAATGATGCAGAAAGCATCAAAAGAAGATCAAAGGAATATACAGTCACTGTACCAAAAGGAAATGGTTGATTTTCAACCATTTCAAGACATAGCATGTGATCAAGAGCCAGTGATACTGAAGGAGGAAATCTAAGGCACATTGAAGGCATTGGCAAAGAGCAAGCCTCCAGAAATTGATGGAATTCAAATAGAGTCTTTCAACTGGAAGACCAACTGATTGGAAAGCCAACTGATTGGAAGAGATCCATATTTGTGCTGATGCCAAAGAGAGATGACCCATCAGAAGGTGGAAATCGTACGACAATATCGTTACTAGCACATGCAAGTAAAATTTTGCTAAAGAGAATTTAAAAGTGGCTGCAACGCTACGTTGACAGAGAACTGTCAGAGCTTCAAGCCAGATTTCGATGAGGACTTGGAATGCAAGATATCACTGCTGGCGTAATATAGATCTTGGCTGAATGCAGAGAATACCACAAAGATGGCATTTATACCATCTATACAGAGGCTCTCAACTGTGTGGATCACAAGCTACAGACAACATTGTGGAGTATGAATATTCCGGAACAGTTAATTGTGTTCATGAGGAACTTGTACATAGACCAAGAGGCAGTAATTGAAACAGAAGAAGGGAACACTAAAATCAGGAAAGGTGTGTGCCAGGTTGTATTATTTCATCATGCTTATTCAATCTGTTTGTTGAGCAAATAATACAAGAAGCTGGATTATATGAAAAAAACTTGACGTCACAATTGGAGAAAGACTCATTAACAAGCCAACTTTACTGGCTGAAAACAAAGAGAGGACCTAAGTTCTTGGTAATGAAGATCAAAATCCACCACTTTCTGCTTGGGTTGTACCTAAATGTAAAGAAAACAAAGATCCTCATTACTGAACCAATAAATAACATCCATATAAATGGAGAAAAGATTGAAGTTGTCAAAGACTTCATTTTGCTCAGATCAACCATCAACACTCATGGAAGCAGCAGTCAAGAAATTAAACAGCATATTACATGAAGCAGATCTGTCTTGTTGAAGAACAAAGATGTCACTTGAGGACTAAGGTGCACCTGACCCAAGTCATGGTATTTTCAGTAACCTCATATGCATGTGAAAGTTGGACAATGAATAAAGACCATAGAATAACTGATACATGTGAGTTATGGTGTTAGAGGGGAATATTAAAAGTGCCATGGTCTGCCAGAAGAACAAGTCCATTTGTGTTGGGAAAAGTATAGTCAGAATGCTCATTAGAAGCCGGGATGCCAGACTTCATCTCTCATATTTTGGACATATTATCAGGAGGGTTCCAGTCCCTAGAGAAGGACATTATTTTTTGTGAAGTGGAGGGTCAGAGAAAAAGAGAAAAAAACCCCAGTGAGATCGATTGACGCAGTGGCAACAGCATTGGACTCAAGCTTAGCAACAGTTCTGAGGTTGGCACAGGACTAGGCTATGTTTTGTTCTGTTGTGCATAGAGTTCCTGTGAGTCAGTACCAACTTGATGACACCTAACAACAATATATATATGCTGTTGTTGTGGAGTCATCACACAGAAGACTCACCTGGATCACAGTATGAGGGAAAAAGAAATTGTTAAGTGCAATCAGGTTGGTTCTGACTCATTGTGTCCCTGTATAGGGCTCCCACAGAGCGGTTGGTGGGCTTGAACCACTGACCTTGCAGTTGAAACTGACCTTGAGGTTGAGTGCTTATCCTGTGGTGCCACCCCAGGACACACACACACACACACTCTAGCTATCATCTAGCTATCTATCTGTCTGTCTATCTAGATATAGTATATAGATATATAGAGAGAGTTGGTGTGCCATTGAGTTGGTTCTAACTCATAGGTACCCTATGAAGGGTTTCCATGAGTGGTTGGTTTGTTTGAACTGCTTACTTTGCAGTTAGTCTGGTTAGCAGTTCAGTGCTTATCCCATAGCAGCACACCAGGAGTCCTGGTGTGATGCTTTAGAATAAGTACTGGGCTGTTTACCCAAAGGTTGGTGGTTCAAATCCAACAACCATTCTTTGCAAACCATATACAGGGTTGCTTTGAGTGGGAACCGATTCAATTGCACTTACCAACTTATTTTTCCATGATATTGTGCGCCATGTGAGTCTTTTGTGTGATGTGTGTTACACATAAAAAACTAGTGGGCTTTAAGCTGTCTGGATCCACAGTTTGAAGCAGACCCACTTTCAAACATCATCTCCAAATACGCTCTAGGCCAAGACTCTTGGCTCAGGAGAGGAAAGGTTTTTATTATCAGCCGTAAGCTCTGCTGTGGTCCCTGTGAGTGGCGTAGTCTGTTCACCTAAGCCCCATCCCTTTAAATGGTTCTAGTCCCTAGCTTTATTTAATGTCCTTGGTTCAGGGCCTTGGGGCAGAGGTAGTAATCTGGTCCTGATAGGTCTCTCAAATTTGGAATACTAGGTTGCAAGTTTGAGATATTGGTACCTTCTTCCTTTGCTGCCTCTGGGCTCCTCCATTGTTACTAGGCTTGTAAATCCATCTATTATATGAAAAGACCAATAATCCATGTCTCTCTGCTCTACTTTTGTCTAAGACAGGCATGCCAAGTGATCCTTTAGAGGTTAAAAAACTGTCTCTTAAAAACATTACAGTTACGTACACACATCGTTAAGTCAGAAAGTATTGCTATTAGAGTTCCAGTTCATACATGCGTGGGCTTATGGCAAACAAAATGTGTTTAAACAATTCTCTGTGGTCAGTAGAGGGCTGTAGACAAGTCCTCTCAGCAGTATACGTGTTTTAGTTTCCTTTATGTTGTTAAGTGCTGTCACATTCGTTCCAACACTTAGTAACCCTGTACAGAGTTTTCCAGGAGCAGCTAGTGAGTTTGAACTGCTAGTTTGTCGATAACAGTCCGATGCTTAGCCTCCAGCACCACACTAGAACTCGTTATTTGTTATTGTTAAGTGCCGTCAAGTCGGTTCTGACCCATAGTGACCCTGTATAGGGTTTACAAGGAGTGGAGGGGGAGTTTGAACCGCTGACCTTAGTGTGCCTTAAAAATAAAAAAAATAAAAAAACAGTGGCTTCAGAGAGGATCTAGAGGGGCAGTTAAATGATCATGACATGAAAATGGCATTGGTGAAGAAAAGCTCAGGAAAGTTGTGCCAACGAATTTTTTTTTCCCATCACAGCAGTAAACCTGCTCAGTTTTTGAGGGTGGTAAGGGCTGTCCTAAGGAGCTCTGGTAGCGTAGTGGTTACGAATCAGGCTGCGAACTGCAAGATCAGCAGTTCGAAACTACCAGCTGTTCCGCAGGAGAAAGATGAGTCTTTCTGCTCCCATAAAGATTTACAGCCTCTGAAACCCTGTACAGGGTCACTATGAGTCGGAACCGACTCCACGGCACACAACAACAACAAGATGGTCCTATGAGAATTTCATTGGGAAACCTTACCCTGTCTATCCTAAAGCCCCAATATTGCTCCCCACCTACCAACTTAAAGAACATTAAAAAGGTACCCTTGAGGATGTCCAAACTTCTGTTTTGACATGGTGCAAATAAAATCACACAGACTTCTCCAGGAAAATTATGTTAAGTGCTGTAGACTCTGCTCTGACTCATAGCGGCCTTGTATAGGGTTTCTGAGGCTGTAAAGCTTTGCGGGAGCAGAAAGCCTCATGTTTCTTCTGCGGAGCAGCTGGTGGACTTGAACTGCTGACCTTGTGGTTCACAGTTCAATGCTTCTCCTACAGAGCCACCGTGCTATCTTCAGGAAAGAAATGGAAACACTGCTTTCAGAGGTGTACAGTTTTAGTTGAAGGGTATAATGAGGAACTGTAGCTTCACATTTCAATGTTTTTGTTTAATAACTTTATGATTTTGCCATTTTATATGTACATATATACAATTTTAGCTGACCTTGCGGTCCAGTGCTTATCCTATATGGTGACATAAACATATATACATACATACATACATAGACTCCTTGTGTGATGCTATAAGATTAGCCCTGGACTGCAAACCACAAGGTTGGCCACTCAAAACTGCCAGCTGCTCCTCAGAAACTCTATGAATCAGAACTGCACTTAACCACAACATACATAGACACTCACACATACATTGGTGCTGTGGGTTAATACACTGGGCTGCAATGTCAGTTGGATCTGCAAGGTTGGTGGTTCAAGATCACCAGTCCCTCCTCGGAAACTCTATACATGGGTCGGAACTGATTCGACGACACTTAACAACAACAAAAACAGAAATATATATAGTGTTCAACTGCAGACACAAAAGCACTTAAACTGAGATAAATGAAAATTAGACCCACTGACTTGTAACCTTTGATCCTGAAACCATAAATTGTTTGGTTTTCTCCTTGGCATTTGGAATTTACTTCTGAAAATGAGGAAAACTTAGGTGTTCATTAATCTGCCAGGATAGGCTGAGGTTAGGGCCAGAAGAGTAAAATGCAACAGCTGTGGGAGATGCACTGCTTCACAACATGGGTTGTTTCCAATGAGCACAGAGCAAAGGTTATTTTACTCCAGGGAAGTTCTGCTTGGTCAGAGAACTCAAACCCAAAAGCTTTCTTTCATCAGCACAGCTTCTGCCCAAGATCAGAAGCTTGATATTACGGTGAGTTCCCTAGCTTGTGATTTTGTGACTGTTTCTATCTAATTACACATGTAATTCCGTTTCCCAGGCTTGATTAAAAGTCGTTTTTCTCCCTGGAAACTACAGCCATGATGTTTCTGCAGCAGTGTGGCCGGCATAAAAACGGACGCTTGCAATGATAGGCTGCAAGGACTTGGCCTATTGAAGCTTACCACTGAGATCACATTCAGCAGTCACTGCTGTCTTCTAGTTAATAAGACGCCTTTGATTTCTCCAGTCCTTAAAGTTTACTTCATGACCGTCAGATGCAAGGAGAGGAGTGGCAGGGTTAGGAACTAGGTTTAGACTGAGTAATGTAGCGATGCTTTCTTCTAAAAGTTCTAATTAACCATGAAATTGTACACAACACCTTGTTAGTAACAAGTCCCTTAACATCAACATTTCCTGAGAGTAATTGCATCATTTCTCAGAGCTGGAGCCATGTCCCAGGAAAGGACCAAGTTTATTAATCACCTAATGCAGAAAAAGTGATTTTTCAGCTTATGTTTTGATAATGTGTGCCGTCTCTGGTCCACGTGTGCACGGTTTGACTATACTCCATGATCGACGGTTACTGCTCTCTGTCTGTTGCCCAACTCCCTTCTCCCATCAGGGCCTGTAAGAATGACGCCAGCCTTTCCTCCTACAGCAGTCTCTACCCAGCTATGCGGTCATTGCTAATTCATTGCCACGGCCACACAGAACTCAGGCACCATATTCAGTTATGGGAATTATTCCAGAAGTTAACGGGTTACAACTAAGGATTGGAAATCTCAGGACATAGGTCTTTCCGTCAACAAACCTCTTTTAGTACTGCTGATAAATGCTTAAAGGACACTCCACTTCACTCAAAGCCTCAGCCTGAATGCACTCAGCTATAGCTCCATGGGTCAGCTAACCTAACTCTCTGCTTAAGGCCCCGGGACTACCACACTTCACAAATGAGCCTCTTGCCCAAAGGCACTCAGCCTTACTTGTTACTTGCTCTGTGGGCCAAGAATTCCACCAATGTGTGTTTTGCTCTGACTTTTGGTTTTGCTGCTCCTGTGATACTCTTGTGGTATCAGATCTCTGTCTCCTGGAACAAGACGGTTCAACAAACAGGGATCTCAGGTTCTAAAGAATGAGCCTGCTTGTTAGTACTCAAACCCCACTTCTTGCTTCTATATTGGCTCATTTTATACTCTCGTTAGAATTCCAAGTTTTTACAGTCACAACTAGCTCTGTTAACAATCATTCACAAATAAACATATCATCCTTTCAGTATCTTGTCTTACCTTCTCTCACCCCGACCCATCAGGAAATAAAAGTTGTTTGGTGAAAGTTACACGACCGTGAGTAGAAGAGCTATATGAAGTAATTCATTGCTCGGCAGTGCCCAAGTCGCTTAGGAGACTGAGTTATTGAATCAGTGAGTTTCCTGCCTGGGAACTATCGTTGATAATAGACTCAGGTTTTGTTTTTCAATCACTGAGAGTGAAGCTTCAGTGATTTTAAGTGAGATTAATTGGCATTGAGCATGAGCAGCTAATTCGTTTCAAGGCCATCATTGATGTGGAGAGCAGCTCTGTGTCCATAGGTGGAAGCCCTGTTCCACCTGGCTTGAGAGAAGCACCTGGGGAGAGGTTTATGCTACCAGGCAGACAGATTGATAGGCCTCGGTACTATCCCTACTGGACTGCTTGTTAACCATGTGGCCTCAGCAATCAGTAACCTCTCCAAGTCTTGGTTCTCTTTTGTAAAATGGATGTAACAATTTGTAGCATCAGTGTTACAAATGATGCAAGGATTCAATGTGTTTATGTTTGTGGGTGGTGCAAATGGTCAGTGCACTAAGCCGCTAACCAAAAGGTAGGAAGTTCGAGTCTACCCAGAAGTGCCTTGGGATAACAGCTTGGTGACCTACTTACAAAAATCATCGATTGGTATGTATATATGTGTATTCATTTATATGTCCCACACATATAGATAAGTGTGTGAGAGGGGGAATTGGCATATGAGTATTTACCCTTCCTGAAAACTCCACTGTGAATATGATGGTGCATACAGTGGGCAAAATGATGAAAATTAAATTTTATCAAACATCTTAGGGAAATGAGTAGCTGAGCCTGGAAGCTCAGGACTGTAGTTTCAGGGACACCACATAGTACACAAAGACAATGTTGTGCATCTACTTTGGTGGATCGTATTGGGGATATTGAAAGTTCATGAGCGCATGTCTAAGGTGCAGTTATTGGTCTCTCCATGTGCGGAAGAAAGAAGAGTGATAAGAATTGAAGAGGCTTGGAATCAACTTGCCCAATGCACTAACGGAGCATGTGAACATCGATCTCTACGGCCCTGAAACCAGATGAACTAGATGGTGCCTGGGTACCGCCACCAACTGCTCTGAATTGGGATCATATTAGAAGGTGGTCATGTTGGCTATACTCCAGGGCTCAGGCACAGATCTCTTGTGCCTTGAAACCTACATGATAATGTTCTCAATTCCCTGCCCAAGTCCATGATCAAAGTCTCCAAGATTATAAACACGTGTCTCTGAGGGGTTTAGATTCCCTTAGCCCTTTTCTTCTGAGCCTGGTTTCAGCATATGCAGCCTGTGTCTAGCAGCACCGTCTCTCTCCTAGTGAGGCCCTTAGGCAGCCTCTAGTTACAGTGACCACCACCATTATCACTACCAATCATGCATGAATTGGTAGATTTTCTCCAAGATTTTTGGAGTGGAGAATCTTGATATATTCTACCACCCTTTTTTTATTTTGCCATTATTTTCTTTCTTTCTTTTTTTTTTTTAAATGTTTTATTATGAATTATGTGATAGATTACATGGGAGAACATTAGTTTTACATTCATCCTATCGTATATCATTTCATTGCCATGGTTACAATCCCCTCCATCCATCATCAATCACCTGCAAGCC
>NW_006408716.1:4972387-4997793 GCF_000296735.1 Chrysochloris asiatica | reverse complement strand
GGTTCTCGAGAGTCTATTGAACATTGTAGAGCTTAGCTCACAGCTTCATTGCTGTTTTCCCCTCACTTCCCCTTATTGGTGATGAACGTGGTCACCAATCAGAGCATGTATTCCCATTGAGTCTTAGTCTTGGAAGGGGGTTTGCCCTAAGGGGACCTGACCACTTCCCTTGGGCGAGCAACTTTCTTGTTCTTGTAGTAATCAGTCAGACTGCCTGTATTGTTTTGTATTTTTCTTGTAGGTCTTTCTTTCAAGAGGTATCTTGTGTTCTTCTAGCCTCTCCAGGTGTCTAGCCATTCTTGCCCCATCTTATTCTCCCTCCTTGTATCTCTTCTTTATCTGTTCCCATTCTTTCCTTCCTGGATAAGCCAGCCCTGGATGCTTCTCTTCTATTCTATCAGCCATCTTCCTGTCCTTGAAAGCCTTAGGGCCAATCATCACCTAGACTACATCAGTGTCCCTAAGCAATTGTCAACTGCTGTCCTTAGCAGACAATTCTTTCCCTAACTAAAAGTCCCAATGCCACCTGTCAAGATAATTTCCTTGACTTTATTATACCATTGATCTTATATTGCATGCTGTAACTACTGGGGAATGTGTGGATACGACAATCCAGCACTTCAGGATCACTGCCCATTCAGGTGAGGACTCCGGAGGCCGAGAGTCAGGGCTGAAATCCCAGCTCTGCCATAAAGTCAACTTACTTTTCCACCCAGCCTCAGTTTAATCATCTAAAAAAATAGAGATGATAATGAAATGGTCCACTTTGGGGTCATGTGTGGATTAAATAAATGGATGAAGATAAAGTTATGAGAAGAGTGCTTGACTCATGAAAAGAACTGAAAAGTAAGGATTTGTTGGTCTTGTATCCCCAGTGTTCAGAGGATAGCCTGGCACACCACCAGAGCTCAAGCAAATGGGTGCTACACTTGCACGACTCGTATCTGACACTAGCTCACGCTCCAAGGATGCTCTTATACCAGAATCCACTTGATGATGGTGGATTTTATTTTGGTTTGGTTAGTTCTTTTCTTTGCATTTTATGGTGTTTTCTGTCTAGAGGTCAGCAGTGCCCCAGCCCTTCTTGGCTTTTCAGAAGGACTCGTATGAAAATAGAACCCGAGTTAAAGTACTCTGTGACATGTCAAAAACTAATTAGGTTAATACTGATTTATACATTTTATGGCTATAATTAGCAAGTAAAGACAGGAAGCAGGTTGTGTGGGTCCTTGCCTGGGACTTTTGAGGTAAAAGTGTAATGCCTTGTTGTTAATGCATTTACTCCTTCATTCACCAAATGTTTACACAGCATTTATTACAGCCTTGGAGACAGAGAGTTTACCATGACGTAGTTCAGTTCTTGGGCAGTGGTAGTTCAGTGACTGTGGGAGAGCTGGCTTAATCCCGGCCACTGCATCTCTCACAGCCACACCCATCTCTCAGTGGAGATTTGCATATTACTTTGATGCTCAACAGGTTTCATTGGAGCTTCCAGACAAGGATGGATTAGAAAGAAACACCTGAAAATCAAGCAGTGGAAACCTTTATGGGTCACAAAGTTCTGGTTCACAACTGATCCTGGAGATGGCACAGGACTAGATAAGGTTTCATTCCTGTGTTCATAGGGTCAACGCTAGAGCACCTAAAAACCCACAAGTTCCATTGCTGACATTGAAAATCCTACCCTCTTGAGCCATGACTTTGTGGTGGGCCTTGATTAAACATCTTGATGACGTTTTCGTAGTGGCTCATTCACGATAGACAGAAAGGTGGTATTATGTAACACAATAGTATTTGCTCTCAATATTGAATACGTATTAATGTGGAGGTTTACCAAGTCTTTCAGTAATAAACAAAAACAATTTTATTTCCATTATCCATTGACAGGCACTAAAAATTACTGAAATCTAATATTTCCTGGCCCCACATCATATAAGGAATAATTTATCACATAGATACATATCTGGTTATTTGTTTCTAGAAAATGAAAATGTTTCAGGATTGGTGGAATTCAGTGTATAGGCTGACATTTGGGAAACAGAAGTGGAGAAAGGGAAAAGAAATTGTTTTTGTAATAGTGGTTAAAAATCTGGGAGTTGGGTTATTTATGATTCAGTGAACAGTTCTGGAGGGGGTTTTATTGAATTAAGTGGAGCTGCGAATTTGCCAGCGCTCAAATGACAACTCCAGCTGGCTCTGGAGCTGAAGTAGATCAGCAGTAGCCTGCAGACTTCCCACCTGTACTATCGTGCTCTCCTATCCATCCAGCGGGCTCATCAGGCCTGCAGGAAGGGGCTTGAAGGAGGAGCTGCTGTTCTGGACACCCCGACTTCCAGAACACCCTAAAGAGGCTGGCATTCGACTCCTGACATTGTGTGGCCCACTTCCCAGGGCGGTGGAAAGGCCTCCTTCTATCTCATCTAGATCTGCCTGAATGGAGGAGAAAACTCTTTCCAAGTTTTTGGTTCTCAGAGTCTTTATAGTCTTCTCTTATGTTGTTGTTGTTGTGAGACCTGGGTAAAGGTTGTTAGAAGGGAGAAGAGTCAAGAAATAAAGAACTTGAGTGTCAGGGAGTCTGTTCCTTGACCTGGAGTTGGGCTCTGGTATATACCAGTAAGTATGGCAAAGGGTGAGGAGCTCAGTTCTCCATTGGTGGAATCTACATTTTGATGGATTCTCAGGAAGGTGTCTTTGATTTTTTGCGCTGGTTAGAGATGTCTAGGGAGGTTCTTGGGGCAAAGCTTGGTCAGTGCAGAAAGGCAGGACTGGTAGCCCTTCCTCACAACTCCTGTTTCCTAAGGGGTTCTCTGAGGACATCCCATACCAGAGATACCAAGTTCACCAGTAGCCTACTCCTGCGGTTGGGATCATCAGTGTTCCTGTAAGACCTCTTGCCTCCTAGAAACTTCTTGGACCACTGAGCAAACGTCACTGAATGGAAGTTGTCCAGCCAGTAATCCCCAGTGACTTCCATTCATCCTAGGTCCTGGACTGTTGGGCAGGTGGTGGATTTATCTTCCCAGGTTGCATCCCTCTTTCATTTTCTTCTTTCCCACCCTCTTGGCACTCTGCGCATCCAGAGGAGAGAGGATTCCCCTTGCCTCTGGCAGCTTCATGGTTGGATAGTGGGTCAGGGTGAGGTCTGAGAACCCAGAGGCCTGACCACCCTGGCCAGGTCAACCTGCAGTTCTTTGGCCAAGACAGGGTTCCAGACACACAGACATAGCCTCTTTGGGCCCAGAGGGACTTAACTGAAAGATTGGTGGATCGAGTCTCCCAAAAGAGACACCTTGGGAAAAAGTCCTGGCGATTTACGTCTGAACAATTAGCCTCTGAACACCGTGTCCTACTCGGATGTACACGGGTTGCCATGAGCCACAGTCTACTCAAAGGAAACCACTTTTTAGAAGTAAGTGCTAGGAATCTTGTGCACCCCGTGTTCCTAGCACTATTTCTGAGGCTTGCTTGAAGCTCTGGGAAGTCTCGGGGTACCTCCCTACTTCCTCCATTGCCTGATAGGAATTGTTTGAGGAGGGAACAGAACTGCTCCCATTGGGTTACAGACTACCTAGAGAAGCTGATTTCCATGGAAGGTTACCCAGAACCTGACACTGGCTCCCAGAGAGAAGAGCAAAACCCCCGGGTGACAGAATCCAGTGACAGGCAGTACGAGGTCACATCTTTCTTTGAGGGACTCCATGTTCACATTTGTGAAAAGTGGGAGCCACAGAGTTAGGGCTTCACCCTGGCTCTTCCCTCTCCCACAGGTTAGATGACAAAGCTGATGGCCCTAGAGAGTAATCCTTGAACCAAGCGTCCCCACGAGCATCACGCAAATACTTTCTGTTACAGCCCGTGATTCCTGCACTATCCTGAGCAGGTTTTTACACATTAATGAATTCAGATGGTCAAGGGTGCGGTCCTAGGTTATCTGCTAAGATGAAGAAGGGAACTGGGATTTGGAAACAGACCATGTGACTCTGGAGCCTGTGCTCATTGGGGAAGCCAGGCTGTCTCAACTGTGCCCCCTGCTGGTGTTTCCCGGGAAAACAACTCTCAGGTTCTTCACCCGGGGCTAGACCACTGCTACTGAGTGGATTCGGATTCACAGGGACACCATACAGGGTTACGGAGACTGTAAATCTTTATAGGAGCAGATCGCCTTATCTCTCTCCCATGGAGCCACTGGTGGATTTGAATGCTGATCATGTGGTTAGCAGTCCAGTGCTTAGCCTTTCCCTTAAATAACACTGGCCCGGGAGGTTTCTATAGGGACCTCCCATGGCAGAGATCTGGGCTTGATTCCTGACCAGTACCCCTCATTCACGGTTACTGCCCATCTGTTAGCAGAAGCTTTTGTGTTGCTATGACGCTAAAGAAGTCCCGTGGAGTTTACAGACTAAGATGGATTAGGAAGAAAGATTTGGTGATGTCCTTAAATACAAATCAGACAACGCAAACCCTATGAAGCACAACAGTCTGATCTTGGGGATGGCGCAGGACTGTAACGTGTTTTGTTCTGTTGTCCATGGGATTGCCATCAGCTGAGGTCCAGCCAGACGACAGCTAACAACAGGGAGTTGTCTAAATCCGGCTAGCCAGAGGAGTGGGCAGCAGCCTCTGCCCTGTGGGTCATGGGACAGGATGCTCCTTAGACACTTTCAGCTCAGAAGCCCGAGTTCCTGGTGGTGGTGGTGCTGACAGGTGGACATTTGTCTCTATCACTTTGCCACCGATAGAACTTCAGGCTGGCAGGGGGACTCTCAAGGGCTAAAGACCTGCCCCACTGCTGGCGTCCAGGCTGGTTTGTAGGAATCGGATTTCAGCAGACTTGCTTTCTCTAAGAAGGACCCCTCCTGGTTTAGCAGTTAAAGCACTCATCTGCTAACAGAAAGAATTGGTGGTTCAAACATAGCAGCCAGTGTGTGGAGACAGATGTGGTAGCCTAGTTTCATAAACAGTAGTAGTAATAATACTTGTGTGTCATCAAGTCTGTTCTGACCCATAGCGCCCTACTATAGGGTTTCGGAGGCTATAAATCTTTACGTGAGTAGAAAGACTCATCCTCCCACCGTGTAGCTGATCGATTCGAACTGCTGGCCTTGTGGTTGGCAGGCCAACATGTAATCCATGTGCTATTAAAAAAAAAAAAAAAATCCTAGAATGGGACAATTCTGTTCTTCCCTATAGACTTGCTATGAGCCAGAATCATCTCAATGGCAATGTTTTGTTTTTGTCTTGTTTTGTTTTGCTTTCTCTAAGAACCACTGGTCTGAGATGGTCCGGGAGGGCCACACATGGATGTTTTCCTCCCTTAGATCCAGGATCAATTGAATGCACAGGAACCAATGGGTATCACATCACAGATGCAAGAGAGCATGAGAAAGGCAGATGAGAAAGAAAAGGAAAGGCAAGAAGTAAGAGAAAAAGAGGCAGGGGGAGGCAGAACTAGAGAAAGTGAGCAGGCTTGGGGAGCTGTATCAGGATCTACTACCAGGAATACATCCCTTTCCTGATTTGCAGAGGGACTTGAACCTTGTAACTCAGAGCCCTGCTCTTTGCAAGTATTCAGTTCCAACAATCATGGGCAGAAGTAATGCGGTGGGTATTCTAGAGAAGAATACACTGAGTCCCTAGTGCCAGGGGCTCATGGTCCAATGAGAGAGACTATAAGCTAGCAGGTAATTTAATTACCACTTGATGTGAGGATGCAATGGTATGAGTCTCTTCATATCATGCAAATGTTGTCTTGCTGTTGTTGTTAAGTGCCATTGAGTTGGTTCTGACTCATAGCGACCCTGTGTAGGGTTTCCAAGGAGCAGCTGGTGGGTTTGAACTGGCAAGCTAGTGGTTCACAGTCAAATGCTGTTCCTACATTGCCACACCAGGAGCCCAGAGGAGCTAATTATTCATTTCTAACTTCTCTATGTGTTCTGTATCAATGAAGGAATGCATGTGAGTCATGTTGTTGTTAAGTGCCATCGAGTCAATTCTGATCCATCCGACCCTTTTTTATAGGGTTTCTGAGGAGTGGCTAGTGAGCTTGAACCACAGACCTTGTGGTTCAAACTGACATTGCGGTCCAGCTCATTAACCCATAGCGCCAGGGATACAATGATCTGTTTTATTGATGAATTAAATACTGTTGTGAAGTTGAGGCCAAAAATGAGCTTTCTGGTATCTTGCTCTGTGTGCATTCCTTGGGCCCTGCCCATGAAGACATCAGTCTATAGCCACTACCTCCTCTCAGCAATGGTCCTGGGGATTCTGGGCTGGGTGTCATCTCTTTTAAAGAAGACTTGAAGACATGTCTCCTAGGGCAAGGTTTCCTGGAGCATCCTCCAATTGTCTGCTTATCTCCTCCAAGGCCATCACTCAGTGAAGCAGGTCGGCTTCCTCTCCCTCCGATTCCTTCAATTGCTCCTGGAGGGCTAAGGAGGCATCCATCTGCACCTGCGAGGTGGTTAACAAAGCCTATCACTGGGCCCCTGTTAGCATCTGCCTTCATGTGAGCCAAAGTATGTCAAAATCTTGCCCGCTTGCCAATCAGGTAAAACCGTCTTCTTTCTAAGGGGGCGTTTTTGTTGTTGTTAAATGCCATTAAGTCCATTCCAATTCACAGAGACCCTGTGTAAGGTTTCCAAGGAGCAGGTGGTTGTTTTGAACTGACGACCTTGTGGTTGGTAGTCCAGTGCTAACCCTTCAGCACCATCCCAGGAGGTCTCTAAGAGGGGAGAGCTGGGAAAGTAAAAGGAAAGCTGCCCAAGGGTTGGAATTACTTCTTTAAAACCTGAGATAAAACATGGAGAAAAGGTGTAAGCAGGTTCTCCAAAAAGTTCCAAGCATCATGTGAAAATATTGAGGAAGGGGTTTTGATGGGTAAGAGACGTTGTTGAGGTGGTCCTGTGGGAGTGAGGAAGGGTAGTTGAAGTGAAAGGGACAATGCATATTCAAAGGCACTGAGTTTGGGTATACAACGGGATCCACTGTATAATCCAAAATCCCTGAGCTGAGAGGAAGGGCTTGAGAGAATAGGGGACATGACCTTAGAGACTCTGGGAGTGAAAAGTGGTAGCATCTCATTTGCATTTTGAATATCCTTCCACATTGACTGGAGCAGGGATGCAAGAGAAGGAGTGAGATTAAAGAGGAGTGGTTTATTGCAAGGTGATTAAAGAGCCTTAGCCAAGGATGAGGAGTACCTAAAGGAAAGAGGTGGCGGTGTGGACGAGTTTCAGAGCTGATGAACTTTGCTGATAGCTTGGTGTGTTCCCTACAAGGATAACACTGTCCTGGGGAGGATTTGGGGCTATAAGTTTAGCCTGTTGACGAGAAGAGTAAGGCTTATTGTGAAGTGACTCCTTATTTAAAAGTAGCTAGGCTATCAGAGCAATGGGACCATCTTCTGAGAGTTACCCTTTGAGTCAGCACAGGACAGATATGCATAGAGAAGGTAACAAAATTACCTTAAAGAGAAAGGGCTTGTCTGTCTTTAAGGATGTCAGTACAGGATGGAATTTCCAGGGGGGATGAGTTTCAGAGGGTGGTCTTCCAAGAAACGGTGACCAAGGAAAGTCTTGAAACAAATGTTGGTCATGTCTGTCTATACACAGGGTGGGAGGGGCATCTGGACTTCTGGGCCTGGTTTCTCTAGCAGTATTAGAACAGCATGAGACACAGGACCCCAAAACGAATGGTTCTGAGCTCCTTGGCAAGACAGTTCCATGGAAATGGTGTATTTGGCTACCTCCCTCACTCTAGGTAGAGCCGCCCTCAGCTTCTGGAGTCTCCCAGAAAGTCTCACTCAAAGACAAACATGCAGAACTGTCCTGTGGGTGGAATGTTTCAGCTCTAGTCTTTGTTTGCATTGCTTATGACAGCCAGTTGTCCTCATCTTTTCCCAACTCGGATGTATTCAGTGACTTCACACTGGTTGCTCAAGATTGTCCGTTTGCTGTGTTAGGTACCATTGCGGCAATTTGGACTTAGAGCGACCCTCTCCACAGCAGAATGAAACAGTGCCTGGTCCTGCTCCAACTGTTGTTACATTTGAGTTCATTGCTTCTGCCACGGTGTCAATCCATCTCCTTGGGCATCTTCTTTTTCACCGACCCTCCACTTTACCAAGTTTGCTGTCCTTTCTCAGGGACTAAGTCCCTCCTGATAGCATGTCCAAAGTATGAGAGACAAAGTCTTGCCCTCTTGGCTTCCACTCATCTGTCAGTTTGCTGTACTGTGGTGGCTTGTGTGTCACTGTGATTCTGGATGCTTTGCCACTGGTATTTAAGTCCCAGCAGGTTCACCCACAGAGGACAGCTTTCACTAGAGCTTCCAGACTTGGACTACAAAGAAGGAGAGACAGATTACTTCTGAATGCTTAATCGCTGGAAACCTTACAAATAGTGGTGAAACATTGTCAGATGTAGAAGATGAAAATATTATAAACAGCAGCAGAACATTGTCAGATACAGTGTCGGAAGATGAGCCCCTCAGATTGGAAGGCCCTCAAAATATAACTGAGGAAGAACTGTCTCCTCACAGTAGAACTGAGCTTGATGACGTGAATGGAATAAAACTTTCATTTGCTAATGGGGCATAACTCAAAATGAAGAGAAATAGCAGCAGACATCCAGTCATAATCGGACTGTGGCATTATAAAGTATGAACCTAGGAAAATTGGAAGTTGCCAAAAATGAGATAGAATTCATAAAAATCCATATCCTCAGCATTGGTGAGCTGAAATGGACTGGCATTGGTTATTTAAATCAGACACTCATGGTTTACTAGGCCAGACATGACAAGTTGAAGAGGGATGGAGTCACAGTCATGGTCATAATAAAGAACATTTCAAGATCTTCCTTGATACAATTTTGTTTTATGATAGGACAATAACCATATGCCTACAAGGAAAATCAGTCAATACCATTATAATTCAATTGTACACACTAGCCACTAAAGCCAGTGTTGAAATTGAAGAATTTTGCCAACTTCTTTAGTCTGAAATTAAGCAAACATACAATCAAGATGCATGGGTAATTACTGATGATTGTAATGTGAAGGTTGGAAAGAGGAAAGACAGTTGTTAGAAAATATGGCTTTGGTGATATAAATGATACTGGAGATCATACGGTAGGATTTTTCAAGACCAATGAGTTATTCATCACAAATAACGTTTTAAGCAACATAAAAGGTGATTATGCACATAAACCTGATGAAATGCACAAGGAATCAAATTGACTACATCTGTGGAAAGAGATGGTGGACAAGCTCCATATCATCAGCAAAAAAAACAAGGCCGGGACCAACTGTAGACAAGACCATCAGTTGCTCATATGCCAAGTTCAGATTGAAGCTTAAGAAAATTTGAACAAGTCCATGAAAACCAATACATCACACTGAGCATATCCCACCTGAATTTTAGCGACCATCTCAAAAACAGATTTGATGGAGTAGACACTAATTAGCAAAGACATCAAGAACATCATTTAAGAAGAATGTAAAAGGTCATTAAAAAGACAGGAAAGAAAGAAAAGAGTAAAATGTATGTCAAAAGAGACTGATACTTGCTCTTGAGCACAGAGAAGCTAATGTGAATGGAAGAAATCAGGTAAAGGAGCTGAACAGAAAATTTCAAAGGGTAGCTGGAGACGACAAAGTCAAGTATTATAACGGAATGGCAAAGACCTGGAGTTAGAAAACCAAAAGTGAAGAAAACACGTAACATTTCTCAAGCTGAAAAAATGAAGACAAAATTCAAACCTTGAATTACAATACTGAAGGGAAAAATATTGAACGATGCAGAAAGCATCAAAAGAAGATGGAAAGAATACACAGTTACTGTACCAAAGAGAAATGGTCACTGATAAACCATTTCAAGAGGTAGCATATGCTTAAGAACGGATGGTACTGAAAGAAGAAGTCCAAGTTGCACTGAAGGCAATGATGAAAACTAGGCTCAAAAAATTGATGGAACACAAATGAAACTCTTTGAACAAACTGTTGCGACACCAGAGACCCTTGATCATCTATGCCGAGAAATGTGGACGAGAGCTGCCTGGCCATCGAAGAGATTCTTACTAGTTCCTGTTTTAAAGAGAGGTAACTCAACAGATTGCAGAGATCATTGAACAATATCATTACAATCATATGCAAGTAAAATTTCCCTGAAGATAGTTAAAAAAAGGGTTGCAGCAATGCACCAACAGGTTGTTATTGTTATGTGTTGTGGAGTCGGTTCCGACCCATAGCGACCCTGTACAGGATTCCCGAGGTTGTAAATCTTTACGGGAGCAGAAAGCCTCATCTTTCTCCCACAGAACGGCTGGTAGTTTCGAACTGCTGATCTTGTGGTTTGTAGCCCGATTCGTAACCGCTACGCTACCAGAGCTCCTTTGCACTGACAGGTAACTGCCTGAAATCCAAGCTTCATTCGGAAGAGGATATGGAATGAGGACAATCATTTCTCACATTAGATGGATTTTGCTGAAAGTAGAAAAAAACAGGAAGATGTTACCAATGCTTTATTGACTATACAAAGGCTTTCAATTATATAGACCATGACAAACTATGGATAACTTTGTGAAGAATGGGTATTGCAGAACACTTGACTGTGCTCGTGAGAAACCTGAACATAGAATAAGAGGCAGTTGTTTGAACAGAACAAAGAGATATTGAATGGGTTAACATCAGGAAACGTGTGTGCAAGGGCTGTGTATCCTTTCATCATACTTATTCAATCTGTATGCTGAGCAAATCTGAGAAGCTGGATTATATGTAGAACATGGCATCGGGATTGGAGGAAGACTCATTAACAATCTTTGATATGCAGATGATACAACCTTCGTTGCTGAAATTGAAGAGGACTTAAAATACTGATCAAGATAGAAGATTACAGGAACCTCCAATGTAAAGAAAATAAAAATCCTCACAACTGGACTAACAAATAACATTATGATGTTGGTAAGTGCTGTCGAGTCGGTTCTGGCTCATAGTGTCCCTCTATAGGGTTTCTGAGGCGCAGCTAGTGGATTTGAACTGCTGACCTTTTGGTCTGATGCTACAGCACTGCACATCATGGTAAATGGAGAAAAGATTGAAATTGTCAAAGAGTTCGTTTTGTTTGGATCCACAATCAACATTCACGAAATCAATAATCAAATGACGCATTGCAGCAAGCAAATCTGCTGTATAAGATTTGCTTTGTTAAAGAGCAGAGATGTCAGTCAAAGGACTAAGGTGTGTCTGACCCAAGTCACAGTATTTTCAATAGTCTCATCTACATGTGAAAGTTGAGCAGTGGATATAGAAGAATGCAGAAGAATCAATGCATTTGAATTGTGATGTTGGAGAAGAATGTTGAAACTACCATGTACTGCCAGAGAGCAAACAAGTTTGTGTTGGAAGAAGTACAGCCAGACTGCTCCTCAGTCCTACTGGGAATATTTATGGCATGGAATTCAACAAATAGTGTCCCACAATGCCAACCTTAGAGTTGGGTGTTAAACATTTATCAGCACATCACTGGTCATAGCTCTTACTGCCAGTTCACTCATTTGTATGCAGAATGTACATCTAGTTTTGTGTGTTTGAGCAGTGCTGTGTTTCTGAACCAATAAGGCTCTGGACTGTTCCTGGAGGAAAAGGTGTCTCTGTGAGGTATTTAGGGCACGAGCCCCCACGGTGTCTGAAGATAATGATCTCTAGATCCTTCTAGTGGAAATGCATCTTGGAATAATAATAGTGACTTCCTATGAACTATGACCTCTTCTTGTGGCACTGACATTAGCTTAAGCACTTTGCATGAAATAACACATCAGTCCTCCCAGTGATCCTGTAACTAACAGACAGACAGACATGGAAGGATGGATGGATGGATGGATGGATGGATGGATGGATGGATGGATGGATGGATAGATAGATAGATAGCTAGGTAGACATGTGTTTGCTATTGAATTGACTCATCATAACAACGATATGTTCTGCAGCATTGACCTTCTGATTGTTGTAACTATTGTGCCAATCTGTGTCACTGAGGACCTCACTCACCCTCATTGACCCCTGGCTTCACTGAACATACCATCTTCCTCGTGTGATTGGTCCCTCTGGATGACAACCTTAACACAAACAAGTCATCGGTTGTGATCTGTATTATTTTCCTTGACTAATTTTCAGAAGTAGATTACCTATCTCTTTTAGTGTGAAAACTCCACTGAAACATGTCCACCATGGGGGACGACCCTGCTGAGATTTGAAATGTCGGTAACATAGCTTCCAGCATCACAGCAACACGCAAGTCACCACAGTAGGAGAAGCCAGCAGACGGGTGGTGGAGTGGGACTGTGAGGGAGATTACCGTGAAACCTGGGAGAGCAGTAACTCAATGGGGCCGCCTGGTTTTCCATTTTGGCAACTTGTCTGACATTGATGTGGTTCAGTCTTAACATTTTTCTAACATTTGTTTTAGTGGAAAATGTTTGAGTTTTCCTTCTCTGACAGGCTACTGCCAGACAGTTGTGGCTTTAACAGATTTTACAGTATTAAGAGGGTCTTGATGTGGCTGTTTATGATAAGCACTGGACTTCTAACTGCAAGGTCGCCAGTTCAAACCCACGAGCCACTTCGTGGACCCTGTACAAGATCACTATGAGTTGAAACCAGCTCGATGGCACTTAACAAGAACTGTATTAAGGAGTCCTAGTAGTGTGGTGGGATACAAGCTGGGATCTAGCCCAACCTCAAGGTCAGCTCTTTGAATCTCCTTGCTTCTCTGCAGGAGAAAGAGGAGTCTTTTTGCTCCTGTGAAAATTTATAGCCTCAGAAACTCTATACGGGTTTGCTGTGAATTGGAGCTGACTCGATGGTACACAAAACTACTGTATTATTATCATATCAATTTATGGGTGAGAAGCGTGCTCAACAACATATAAGTAATAGATGAGAGAGGTCGAGTTTCAACCCTGCAGTGGTCAAACCCCAGTCTGCTTTTGATGTCAAGTTCTCTGCCTGTTGAGGCTCAGTTCTCTGTCATTTCACATCATCTCAAGTCACCAATGTGAACGCTTTTCTAGATGTCAAGATCCTAGGGTCCTAGTCGTTGGCAGCCTACATTCCCCTCTTCCAGCAGTATCGCTCCTCCTGGAAAAGTTGTCAATCTTTGTAAACACCTTTGTGGCTCCAGGTTTGAAGGGTGGGTGTGATACTATTTCTGGCTGCCTCGAACCTCCTGATTCATCAGAAAGGGGTATCAAAAGGGCACCTTTAGAATTCACTATGATTGCATAAGCCTTTTAATAATACATCTGTAATTTGTGACATGTAGTCTCTAAGCAAAATACAGTGAGCCACACTTCAGAGAACACATAGTGCTGTTGTACTAATTAATTTGTCAACTTGTGGCTAATTATAAAATTCAGCATTGCTTATTTTGATTTGTAATGTAGTCTACATTGTTTTAGCTGCTAAATGGGAACTGGGGGAGGGTGTGGACCGCATAGCGTTCCCTTTGGATTATAGAGCTGTGGGCTAACTGTCTGGGTTACTGGCATCACAAACCCATGTATTCTCATTGTCACTGTGCCCTGTACAACCAGATGTCCTCATGGGCACAGAAGTCCCCCACCTGGTCCTCTTCTGGTCCTGCTGGCGGGGAGAGCCTCCTGCTGGTCAGCATTCTCTACTGATGGGTGATGCTTTGAGGGAGACTTGGGATGAAACCAAAGCCCTTGGTCTCCAAGCCCAGTGGAATGGGGATGGGGAACAGGGCATGCCATCTTTAGTGGAATAGAAGGTAAAGGAAGGGGTGGGATACGCTTGGTGAGTTAAATTGGCATCGTTGCTACAGTAATGAACTTGAATATACTAGAAATTGAGAGATGATGGCAGGACTAGGTGCTGCAGGACTGATTGGACTGCTAATCTCAAGGTCAGCAGTTTGAAACTACCAGTGGCTCCGCAGGAGAAAGATGAGACATTCTGCTCCCATAAAGATTTACAGCCTTGGAAACCCTATACAGAGTTGCTATGGGTCAGAACCAACTCAACAGCACTTAACAACAACAACAACACCTAGGGTGAAAAGATAATTCAAGACAAGACCCTTTTGATTGACGTCCCCAGCCCCCCTGAACTTGGAGGGAAGCCATTAGCACTTTTCAGCACTGAAGCCAGGTGGTTGAGAGTTCAGCACAAGCTGCTGTGATAATGGGAGGTACCCTTTGTCTTTCCCGGTAAGGTCCAGCAAACCATCGATTCTGTGCGTATACTGGGAAAGAACTAAGGTTTTTTTCTTGCTTGAGGACTGCTTCAGTTGAACACCTAGCTTCTGAGTTCTGCATGGCATGTGGGAAGAATTGAGAGGGTATATGGGTGGCCCATCAACATGTTGGTGGGAAGTGGTGCCAGCCTTCCTGTGTGGCCAACCTTGGGCTGTTGTCTAGATCACCCATCTTCAGAGTATGGCTGCTGTGATATTTTGCAAAGGCTTCTGGTGGCTTCCATGTAGACCTAGCTTGGGTGTGGAGAAGGAAGGCCAATTCTCACTTTGTCTGAAGCCAGTTCTTAGTCTTTTCTGGTTTTCTGAGCTTTCCTCTGGCTCCTTGGGTGGTACAGAAGGCTGATGCATGCTAATGGCCTCCCACTGTCTGCTCTTCTGGTGTCTGTTCCCCTTTGTGGGTATGTCAAGCAGGGATCCATGTGCTCACAGTTCCTTAATACATGTCTGATGATGATATTTCCTTTATGGCCAATTTATCGTAATGTTTTATTTTTCACATTTTCCTTGGATTTGGTGTCTGTCTCCAGTTCTTCTGCTTGACCCAGAAAAGCGATTCCAATGCCATAAAGTGGCCCTGATACCTAATTTAGTGCGGCCGGATGCGTAGGCTTGTTGTTCTGGCGTTTTCTTTTTCTAACTGTTTGAATTAGGTGGGCTTGAATTTCCATGCTGATAAAGTCCCTCATTCTTTTCCTACCTGTCTTCCCTCCCATCTACAGATACTTACAAAGCTGGCATTGAGACAGTAGTGAACCAGACCAAGCCCCGTATCATAGAGTTTACAGTCTGGCGAAGTGCAACGATAATGACTAGATAACCACAACCATTTATAATGTATCTGGTGGTGACTCACCTTGGGGAAGGAGGAGATGAGGGCCCTAGAGCAGAGAGGAACAGAGGAGCGGCTCCTCTCATGGAGCATTTGAAGAGAGATTTGGAGGCAGTGTTGGAATGAACCACTAGGACACTGGTGGAAAAGCATCCCAAGCAGAGGAACAGCCAGTTCAAGGGCATAAACCACAGGTCTCTTTGAGAAGAGCAAAAAACTTTAGGCTGGCCACTATGGAACTGTTGTCATCAAAGCAGCCTGGGAGCAAGTCAGGTAGGGCTTCTATGTCTTGTTAAGGAAATTGGATTTTATTCCAAGATGGCAGTTTCAGGAGTTTTGAGAAAATTTGTTTTAAAAAATAGAATAGAACAAGAGAAGAAAGAAGCAGGCGCCCCTCTGAAACGATGGCAGTGACTTGGATGGATGGCGGAGAGGTGGAGAACCTGGAAGAAGATAGGATTCCTTCTTTATTTTGAAGGCAGATTGACAAAACTACCTGCTGTTTGTTTGGATGTGGATCTTGAGAAAAAGAGGAGTTAAAGATGGCATCATGAATATATTTTGACGAGAACAACAAGAAAAATGTGGCCATTTCCTAAGGGGAGGAAGGGGCAGAGGGAGGACTTTGGTGGGCCATAAAAAGCAGGAGTTTGTTTTGGTCCGGTTAAATTTGAGATACCCCTTAGAGATTCATTTGAAGACACAGAGAGGAGAGTTGGGTCTATAATACTGACAGTCAGGGTAGAGGTAGGGCTACAGGTAAAGCCTTGGGAGTTACCATTAATAGACAGATTGAAAGGCCACAACATTTGATGATGAGATTGTTGAGGGAGGAGGCGAGGACAGAGAAGAGAAGACGTGTAGGCTGTGGTCCCAGGTAAGGATAAAATGGAGGCCGTGTGTCTCCTGTGTTTAAAGGTTACAGTGAAGACTGAAGGTGGCAGTTCAAAGAAGTCATCTTTCCTACCTCTCATTTCTGAGAATTTATGCCACATTTTTGACCTTTGGATTTTTCCTGGAAGATCTGAGACTTATCTTTTTTTAATTATGGGTACTTTTCTCTTGATGATGTAGCCTTTGATTGGATACACATTAGACATTTGAAATGGCTAATTCCCTCTCTCCCACAATCAATGCCTTCCTTCTAGTTTATGGCCCTTCCTGAGATAAGAGTGGATGCCCCTGTGGAAGCCCCCCCCCCCCAGGGCACTGATTGAGGGGCTGTGCCCAGGATAGCTGTGGCCTTCTTGTGTGCCTAATCTCTGGTGAGTTCTGAACAGCACACACTCTCTCCTTTGAATTCAAATCCAGCTCTTCCATATGAACTTGAACCACTATGCCAAAGACAATTATCATCATTCCTACCAAGTTCTAGGACAGACAACACATTCCTATTTTATTAGCAGGAAGTTCAGAGCCAATTTAATGGGCTGCCTTGCCTGATGTCATGGTACACTAGTTCCTTGGCCCAAGAGCTCCATTCTATAGCTTTACTGAGTGTATTCAATTCCAAAAGAACAAGGAACAATTGTCCCCAAACCAGCATACAAGGAAGCAAGGTTTGTCTCTTCACAGAGTTCTGACATTATCTAGTTTGATGGGACAGGAAGCAAATGGACATTCTGGAGGCAAGCAGGAGCCAGCTAAGATGGCACAATGTTCATCATATCAGGGAATTATTTTGTTTTGACAGAGTTGTCAGTTTTGGAGCCAAACACACCTGGGGTTTGACTACTGGCATAGCCTTTCGTTAGCCATGTTTGAGATTTCACCCCTTTAAGAGTGAATTTTTACATCCATGTGATAGGAGATGTCAAGAGATGTCAATTCCTAACTCAGAGGGTGGTTGTACAGATTAAGTCAGATATCACACATAAAGAGGCCATCACAGGATCTGGGAGGAACTTAACCCTCACTAAATATTTATATTCTTTCCTTATCTTTGTGTAGCCAATAATCAGTCAGTGATAATAATAGTTTTATGATCTTGTAATGACTATTATAATAATGTGAACATTGACTTAATGTCAATAAATCAAGTAGGAAACTGGATCTGAGGAAACGCTGATGTGTAGGCCAACAAAGATGGTGCATAAGAATATAAAATCCATCAGCAGCTCGTTCACCAGATCTCAAAGGGACTGTAGGAGGAGCGGCTTTAGACCTAGGAAGGTTATAGGGATCTGAATCAATGGTTTGCTGTTGCTCTTCTGAAGTGCCCTTGATTCTGTTCCAACTCCTAGCGATCCTGTATAGCGTTTCCAAGGAGCAGCTGGTGAGTTTGAACCTTGTGGTTGAGTGCTTATCCTACAGTACCACAAAGTCGCTGGAATGAAAGACGCCCTTAGGTACTCTCACCCATTAAAGGCGTAGAAGGGAGTCTGAGGCTTTCCCTGGAAGCTCTCCAGGTAGTCTGTAAAGGCTGCGTGAAGCTCTTTTTCCTACCTACCTTCCACCGTCCCATCACAGTCTAGACACACTAAATGCATAATTTCCTAATCTTTTACACAGCTCTGTGGGGATGGTGCTTTACAGACCAGGAAACAGGCTGAGAGAGTGTAATTCACCTCTGTGGGCACAGCAGTGGTGTGTATTGAGCTGGATTCAAGTCCAAGCTGAAGCCTTCTCCACACTGAGGCTACACCTGCTGCCACAAAGCCTGACACTTGTTGACCATCCGGATTGCTCCTGTTTATTGAGCATCTGCTATGTACAGAGTTCCGTGTTGTGCCTGGCTGCCTTCCTTACCATTTGGTTCTACTCCTGGGCCCCCTCTGCCTAGCACAGTGTCAGGTACCAGGCAAAGGGTAGAAGCTGAGAATGTGGCAGAGGCATCACGAACATGATGACATGATTAATCTTATGTGTCAACTTGGTCCCCAGTTGTTTGGCCAAACACTAGTGTAGTTGGCATCATGGAGTGGTTATCTTAACTTAAGTTAGTCTTGGATAGAGAATGTTTCCTAATGTAATGGTAATGCAGTGTGATCATTTTGTCTATAATGCAATGTACATGTAATGTACTAACATTCCATAATGCAATCTAGTGTAATACAATCAGTCATACCACCAAAGGGTGGATCCTAAATCTAATCACTTCTGAGCCATTGGGAAAAAAAAAAAAAGGCCAGAATAAATACACAGACACATCGGGAGGAGAGAAAGACAGATGACAGAGAAGAGATACATGTTTAAGGGATTGCCAGCTACTGGAAGCTAAAATAGACAAAGAAGGATTTCTTTCTAGAGCCAAACCCTGAATTAGGACTTCTAGACTCTTGAACTACAAGAAAATAAATTTTGGTTCCTTAAAGCCATTCACTTA
This sequence comes from Chrysochloris asiatica, assembly GCF_000296735.1. Lineage (NCBI taxonomy): Eukaryota > Metazoa > Chordata > Mammalia > Afrosoricida > Chrysochloridae > Chrysochloris > Chrysochloris asiatica. The sequence goes on along the minus strand of NW_006408716.1, from coordinate 4,979,367 downwards.
CAGTATGTGTATACGACAACCCTAGCCAACTTAGAAAAATGGATCACACTCATTGTCCCTTAGGGCTGAACCTGCCACCACATAGAACACACTCGAGGAAACTACCACATTAACTAGTCTGTACCAGGCACTAAGTGCTGTAAATACATCTTACTACCTCATCTCCCACAAACTAAGATGGATAAAGCAGAGTTGCACTTCAGACCTTCTTCTAGGAACATTGAGCTTATTAGCCCAGTGGCAGATGACAAACTAGGTTGAGGAATAACTTTTCCTTTCAGAACCACTCACGTGAGTGATTTCAAACTGGGTAACCCTGGCCTGTCACATGTCTGGAGTAAAGCTCTTGGAAACCCCGATCCTCCTTTTCCCTGATGCTTGGCAGCCACAGTTCATAAAGCAGTTGAACATTATTTATATGCGCAGAAATGGATAATTCAGTCTTGTAAATTTTAGAAGTTAACGAACTGTTAAAGGATCACTTCAAGTCGTGGCAGCAAGTAGGCTTTGCAGCTTACTTGCAAGAGCAGTATGTGTTTGTGTGTGTTTCAGATATCACCCATCAAACAAAAGCATGTGTCTATAATTCCGCTATCTATATGCAAATAGTATGTAGTGTGGCGCATCCATCTCCCACAAACACTGTGAAATGCATATAGGCGATGCAATAATGTAGATGTTTCACATATGTTACTTTGAGCTAATTGTTGGCAGAACGCTGGGCTTTGACTGGTTTATGTTGGGTGTGTTTGCCACTCTTCTGGCCTGCTATTGGGGCTGGGGAGTCCCTGCTCAAAGGCAGAGGACAGAATGTGGCCTGGGAAGTGAGTGGCCATCTGACAGGACACAGAGGGGCTGTACCTTGAGGCTGAATGGTTAGAGGCCATCTCCCTGGGCAGAGTGTAGAACACGGCCATCATGTCTGCTGTAGGTCCAGAGTCCAGCTCCGCCACACATGAGCTGTCTCCAGGGACACTCAGTTTCTCCACACTTCTTTATAAATTGGGATGTAACGGCTGTTTCCCGGATGGTGTGGAGACAAGAGTGATGAGCTATGTCGGGAACTTAGCAGGCATACTGAGCGCCCAGTTAGTGGTCCCATTTACTATCTGATTGTCGTTATGTTGAGACGAAAGCTGCGGGGACAAGTCAAGTTATAACTGGGGACTCTGAGTAGAGGTGTCAATGGCACGGTCAGGACTGGACCTGCCCACACAGACCATATGTAGGTGATCTGCCACTAATTAGTTGCCCTGAGTCAACGTTGATTCATGGTGGCCCCACGTTGATTATAGTAGAGCCATCACATTTTCAATGGCTAATTTTTCAGACGTAATTTGCCAGGCCTTTCTTCTGCGGGATCTCTGGGTCGACTGGAGCCTCACACCTTTGGATTAGCAGCCAAATGCGCTGTTTGCCCCACCCACACAGTCTGTTCCAAGCTCTAAGTTCTCTGTGATACGCACTGTACTAAGAGATGCTGCCCTTATTCTTCCTAGCCCACAACTGGGGAAACTCTGTACACGGTTGCTATGAGTCAGAACTGACTCAACAGCACTTAACAATAGCTACATTGTGTGCCAGTATGGGTTATGAGAAGAAACATGAGACAGCCCATTCCCCTTAAGATTTGCAGACTTGGAAACCCTATATAGGTAGGGTTACTACGAGATGGAATTGACTCAATGGATTTTGGTTTGTTGTAGTGTTTGGCTGAAAGGTGATCTCAGGGAATGGGGTCAGTTCCAGGGTTGGAGGATGTCTAAGGGCCAGAGTCTCTATCAGACTGGTCATTCTACTCTTTTATTTAGGATTTTGAATTTTGTTATACATTTTTCTCCCACTCTGTCCAGGAAATTCTATTATGATCCTGGTCAGAGTGGTTGGTAGTGGTGGCCAGGCACCATCTAGATCTTCGGGTCTTGGACTAATGGAGGCTGTGGTTTGCGTGATCTGTTAGTTCTTTGGATGAATAATTTCCTTGAGTCTTTGAGCTTCTTCATTCTTCTTTGCTCAGGATTGAGGTAACATGTTTGAGAATCAGAGAGAGTGAGAACGCCTTGCCATCTGGTCCCCAGGAGGTCTGAGGGCACTCCTAATATTTGATCTCCTCAGCTGTATATGGTTACTTCATGAAAATCTACCAGTGTTAAGAGTGTTATACTTTTCTCCATATATATTATACATTCATAAAGAGTCTTCGTTAAAGGCTTATGTCTAACAGAATGCAACATTGCCTGGTCTTGCATTGGCTTCATGATGTTTGATATGTTTTGATAGATTCTTTTATGATCTATAGGATTTTTACTTACTAAGTTTTTTTGTTTTGCTTTATTTTAAAGTTTTTATTGTGAATTGATTGATAGTTTACATGGGAGAACACTGGTTTTACACTCATGCTATCGTATTTCGTTTCATTGCCATGGTTACAATCCCCTCCGTGCATCATCCTCCAACAGTATTTGCTTCTATTCTGGTTTTTTTTTTTTTAATGTACACAAAAACACTCAGGAACATATAACCATTTAAACAACCAAAGGACACATTCTGCAAGCTTGTCTCCTGGCTGCCAGCACACAGCCTTTCTCTTTCCATGAGTCCAAAGTCTTTGGCTGCTCTACCTCTCCCTGTCATCATCTCTGCCTCCATCTCTGGTGTCATTGACTGAGTTTTAGAAGTAGATCATAAGGCCTTTCTTCCTAGTCTTTCTTACTCTGGAAGTTCTGCTGAAACCTTGGCTGAGTCTGCTGGCATTTGAAATGCTGGTGGTATAGTTTCCAGCATCATAGCAACATGCAAACGCTCAGCATACAGCAAACTGGCAGTCATTAAAAATGGTTATTTTGAAAAAGGTCATGGAGTTGGCTGTGACTATTCCCAACCCCAGGAGGAGGAGGATGCTTTCTTGGGGTGACTTTTCAGCGTCCCCGACAACCCGTCAGTAGCTGAGTCTATACTGTTTGTTGACATGACGTGATGGGTTAAGAGTTTGTAAGTGAGGACAGAGCTACTGATGATGAATTAAATTTTTTTTTACTCCTTTCCTCTTGCCTATTCCATCCTCTGGGAGTCCTGGTGTGACGCTGTGGGTTAATGCGCCAGACTGCAAATCCGACTGAACTGCAAGGTCCGTGGTTCAAGCTCACCAGCCGCTCCTCGGAAACCCTATTCAGGGTCACTTTGGGTCAGAACTGACTCATTGGCACTTACCAACAACAATATTGCATCCTCTGACACATAGGCATGGCCTTTTTTTCCTAGGCAGGAAACTATGGCTTACAGAGGCTGTACAGTGGAGGTATGAACTCAATTCAGTCCCCTTGCACCGGCCTATGTTGTTGTTGTTATGTGCTGTGGAGTCAGTTCCGACTCATAACGACCCTGTACAGGGTTTCCAAGCCTGTAAATGTTTACAGGAGCAGAAAGCCTCATCTTTAAATGCAGAATGGCTCGTAGTTTTGAACTGCTGACCTTGCGGCTTGCAGCCCGATTCGTAACCACTACGCTACCAGAGCTCCTAGGCCATGCCAATGTACACACGATGCTCAAAGACGGGAGCTGAGTGGGTGGACCTGTCTGTACCTGCTCCACCCATGTGGGGGGCTTGCCTGCCAGTCAGTCTGTCTGTCCTTTAGCGTCAGAGGTCATTTTAGCAGTCCCTGGAGCTCTCTGGGTGGTCACTTCAACTTTAGTCTTCCCCATGCCCTACTGTCCTTGGTGCTGTCTGGCATTGTACAAATGTACAAGAAGCTCCCAAACCCCACCTTCTATTGTAAACGGATTTCCCCCACTGTTGGAACAAGTGTGCTCATAAGTGTATCTACACCCCCTTGCCTCATCAGTGCACCGCCAGCTCTCAGGTGAGCTCGCAGAATGCTAAATAAGCCCCTTTGATGTTCCACCCGAGACATGTTTGTGTTATAAATGGGAACAAATTGAATTTGGCTTCAGGTGATGCATGGTGCCTGTCACGTTTCCCTCATGGTAGGACAGTTAGAGGAGAGCTCATTTATTTCTGGCTGGGCCTTTCCAAGTTTGCAGCCTGGTGGGGATTGCCGTCGCCCTCTGCAATCCGGGAAGAAGTCACAATGCACTGGGCTGCCAGGCTTGGGAGAGCCCCGCAGTGCTGCTGCGTCAATGAGATTTACTGTTGGCTGTCCTGATGCCTCAGGGCATGATGGGAGTGGCGTTGGGCTTCTTTTGGCCTTTGTGAGGCCTGAGTTGATGTCACACCTCTCTTCAAATTCCATCTACTGTTTATTAGCCACCACCCTGGCTATGTGACTTGAAGAAATCTTATACCTTCCTGCACTTCTGCCTCTTGATTGGTGAAAGCGGATGCTGACTTCTACCAGGGGTGTCTGGGCTGATTGAATGGACAGTGGTGATCATGGCCTGCTGTGCATGTTCTGTGTGTAGATGTGTTTTCTCTTTGGAGCACTGAGAGCACAGAGTTGGCCTGCTTACTGCTCAGACAGACATGGATATTTGGGGGGGTTGGGGATCTGGTGGATTCTGAGGCCCCCAATCCCAGTCTCTGGCAGGTCATGTGTCCCTCATGGGAGGACAAGGCTGGGTTGTGGAGGCTTGCCATCTGTAATGTCCATGGGGTATTGTGTGTCTGTACAGGGAGACAGGTGGGATGAAAGTGGGTTGGGACAGGGCTGGTGAGTGTCAGCTTCGGGGGCAGAGGGTCCATTGGAAAGTCAAACTGACTCCAGATTTCTTCATGGATGCAAGGGAGCCATTAGCGTCTGCTCTGTGTGCCTCCTGACCTTCCCTCTGCACTCTAGCAGGAGGGAAAAGGCTCTGAGTCCTGTATTATCCACAAAGCCGAACACCAGGGTGGGTCTCCTGACTATGCACTCTCATCTGGAGTGCGAAAACTCCTCTCTCCATCTCAGCTGTCTTTTGGTAGGAGATATATTGTGGACTGTCTTTGCACAATGCTCTTTGTGTTGTCCAAGTGGAAATAGAGGACAGTACTGTGTAGATGGTGGTAGAATGCCTGGGTCCCTGGATGGAAGGAAATTCCAGCACATGGTGACCTCTAGCCATTCAGCATCATATCAGCCTTCAGCAGGGTTGAGAAACAGGGCTGCTACTCCCAACAGGAGGCCAACCCCATGGACCACAAGTCTTAGGGAATGTTATGGCTATAATTTTGTCCCCACAAAAGGATATATTTGATGTCTTGACTTCTACTACCTGTTAACCAGTATTTGGAAATAGGATCTTTGAAGATATTCCATTAACGTCAGGTCATACCAGAGTAAGGTGAGTCTTAATCCAATCTGAATGATGTTCTGTAAAAGAGGACAGAAGCAAAGATATACACAGTAGGAAGATGGTCGTGTGAAGATGGAATTACATTGCAGCTGCAAGCCGAGGGATCCCTGAGAATACCAGAAGCTGGAGAGAACAGAGAAGATCTTCCCCTAGAATGTTTGCGTGAACCTGGCTCTATTGTTGTTGTTGTTGTTGTTAAGCTATCCTGAATTTAGCCTTCCAGACTCCAGAACTGTCAGACAAATACATGTCTTTTCTTATGAGTAACCCAGTGTGCGGTGTTTTGCTTGGCAGCCCTAAGATACTAGAAGAAGCCGCGTGTCTCTTGTTCCTTTTATCTTGGTGGTCTGCCAGTGGGCTCCAATGGCACTCTCAGGAGGGGGTTGGAAGAAATAGTAGCAGCCGCAGTTCTGCAGGCTGAGGCCTCCCCAAGAAGACTGATGCTGGTGATCACCTGGTGTCCACCAATACTAGCTGGCCATTCTTTTTTTTCCTTTATTATTATTATTATTATTTTTAACTGCCTTCCCAGCTCATGCAAGTTAACAGGTGTTCACACATTAGCCAGTGAATCATTCTCCCTTCCCTCCCACCCTTGGTAATCAGCACAGAATATTTATTATTGCCTGAAACCTTATCTTGACTTTTAGAGTAGTGGTCTTATTCAATATCTTTGTCTTTGCTACTGACTAATCTCACTCAGCATAAGGTGCTCAAAATTCCTCCATGTTAGGCTGTGTTTTTCAGCTTCATTGTTATTTTTCAACGCTGCGTAATATTCCATTGTGTGTATGTACCAAAGTTTGTTCAACTATCCTTCTTCTGATGGGCAGCTAGACTGTCTCCAACATCTTTTTTAAAAAAAGCTTTTATTGTGAATTGAGTGAGAGTTTACATGACAGAACACTGGTTTTGTACATAACCAATTGTATTTTGTTTCATTGCATTGATAACAATCCCCTCCATTTACCATGGCTAACAGTATTTGCCTCTATTCTCTCTCTTTTTTTATGTACCCAAAACCACGCAGGAATATAGAATCATTTAAACAACCAAAGGATACATTTTGCAAACCAGCCCCCTGCCTGACAACACACAGCCTTTCTTTTTCCATGAGTCTAGAGTCCTCAGATGTTCTATCCCTCCATGCCATAGCCTCTGCTTCCTTCTCTGGTGTCACTGCTTCTCTGGTTAGGGTTCCAAGTTCCACTCGTGCTCTTTCCTCTTGCTGGTCCTAGGATCTTCTGTTCCTGGAATGTAAGATTAACTACTCCCCCCCCTCCCCCATCTGTTTGTTACACATCTTGCACCTTTACAGTTGTGACAATCACAGTTAGTCATGATAACAGTTATTATTGAAGCAAAAGAATCTTATTCTCATCTTCTTTCACTAGACCCATCTAGACAAGATGGAAACTATTCAGTGGGGATTTTACCTTCCTTTGCTCACTCTGAAACTAAACTCCTTCATGAAAACTTGTAAGCCAGCCACTTCATGCCTTTAAACCCCACCCCCTATTTTTGGTAGCCAATGTCTGAGTTGCCCGTGCCTATCAACCTGTGTACTGAGGGGTTAGGCTTGATTCTTGATTTGAAGACTCTTTCCCTTTCAGTTGGTATTTTGTGCTACTATGTCCATAAGTTAGGGTCAAGTTAATCAAATTGTAGCAATTTACACTTGCTTCCTATAT
>NW_006408716.1:4971043-4972012 GCF_000296735.1 Chrysochloris asiatica | reverse complement strand
TTACAAGCCTGCTCATGTGTTCCCTTTGATTTTCAATCTTGGAAGGGGGTTTTTCTTGAAGGGACTTGATGGCTTACCTTGATGACTCCCAGGAGAAAGCAGACCAAACAGTCTGCTTTCTTTTCTTTTCTTTTTTATCTTTACCTACTGGTCTTTCTTTCAAGAAATACCTTCTGATTCTCTAGCTGCCCTGGGTTGATCTGCATGTCCTTTCAAGTAGGAATGTCCCATCTCAGAAGGTTCTGTATGGGGTTCAGGATTCCATCTAAGGCCCTGTACTTTACAAAGGCTCCACAAGAAACTTGTTTTGTTGGGCACATTCTAGAACCATTTTTAGATATTCTAATCTGTTATAAGCTGAAGATAGGCTTACAAGCTCTGTAATCATATTTCCTGATATTCTGTTCTTTCCCACTCAAGTGTCTATTTTACATTAGTAGTCAGGGGAAGCCAATATCCATAATACAATCTATCACCTTAACATCATTTCTCCACTTTTACACATTCAGATTATGCTTCGATCTTTGTATCACAGAGCCCTGTTGTTCCAAGGTTGAACGTACATCCCTATTTACCTCTGTCCCATTTTGCCCATGCAAACCTTCTTGTGTGTCCCCCTAGCTTCCTTGTCAAACACTGATTTTTGTTTCCATAAATGTTTATCGAAGATTTGCTGTATTTCAGCACTATGCTAGGCCCCTGGAAATAGTAGTGAATCAGAAAGAAAAAGACTAATTTATAGAAATAAACTCTTATTTGTAATGTCTACTTCTCTGCATATACATGAAGATGCCTTACTTCATCGTGTCCTCAGCAAGCATTTGTTTTACTGTAGGTGCTGAGAGTTCCATTGCACGAGATCTCTGATGCTCTTGTAAGACAAAGAACTCTTAATCTTTTGGGGGCTGATCTGCCTAATCAATTCATCCAGACTCCTATACCCTTCCTATCCTTTGTTTAAGACTTTGG
>NW_006408716.1:4956740-4958629 GCF_000296735.1 Chrysochloris asiatica | reverse complement strand
TTTTTAAAATAAAAGTAAAGCATACACAATATTCATCTTTTTGGAGTGCAGTTTTTCATTCAGCATATTGGCCTCCAGAATCATCCATGTGATATTATATTTTAAGACCTCATAATTATTCTGTTTAGCTGTGTAATATAACATTGTATGTAGGTACCACAATTTATTTATCTTTTCATACATTAGTGGTCAATTAGATTTCTTCCCCAATCTTTTTGCTATTCTTAATATCACTTCAAATAATCCAGGTGTGTATATGTTTACTTGTGTTTCTGCTATTAGCACTTTAGGGTATATACCTTGGAGTGAGATTGATCATAATGTATTTCTATTTCAAGTTTTTTAAATGTGCCTTACCAGTTTTCGTAGTGGTTGTACCATTTTGCAATCTCCCGTGGAGTGAGTGGCTGATGGACTTCAACCCCACCAACTATCTGGTTAGGAATCAGTGGTCAAATCAGAACACCAATTGCTCAGCAAGTTAATTTCTTGTGGAGTATGTGGCTCAGAGCTAGAAAGGTCAATATGGTTTTCAGATAGGTCAGTGAAGGTGTAGTGCTTTACCTATCTGGTGATAAGGAATTTCTTTTAGTGATTTTTTTGTTTCTTGTGAATAGAGGGTTGAGAATTCTGACCAGATCAATAACTTGATACCAGTTGTACTGTATTGATTCAATCTAAAATAAAGAGACCACATGAGGAACACCAGATGCAGCAAGAGCCACCACTTAATTTTAGAATTCACTATCATTTTCTATCCACCACTCGTCTTTCAGTTTGCCTTACTGTGTTGAATTGTGATTTGTGATTCTGAAGCTATGCCACAGGTATTTTAAATACCAGCAGGGTCCCCTATGGTGGACAGTTTTCAGATGAGCTTCTAGTCAAAGACAGACTAGGAAGAAGGCGTGATGAACTACTTCTGAATATTTAGTCACTGCAAACTTTATGAATAGCAGAGAAACACTGTCAGATATAGTGCCAGAATGAGCCCCCCGGATTGGAAGTCACTCAAAATGCAACTGGGGAAGGGTTGCCTCCTCAAAGTAGAGTTGACCATGATGATGTGAATGGAGTAAAGCCCGTGGGACCTTAATTTGCTTATGGGGCACAACTAAAAATGAGGAGTAACAGCTGAATACGTCCATTAATAATTGGAACATAGAGTGTATGTAATATGAATCTAGGAAAAGTGGAAATTGTCAAAAATGAAATGGGATGCATAAACATAAGTATCTTAGTAATTAGTTAGTTGAAATGGACTGGTGTTGGCCATTTTGAACCTGACAACCATATGGTTTAATATGCTGGGAATGACAAATTGAAGAGGAATGGTGTTGCATCCATTGTCAAAAAGAACATATCCAGATCAGTCATGAAGTATAACACTGTGATAGGATAATATCCATGCGCCTACAGGGAAGCCCAGTTAATAATACCACTATTATTCAAATTTATGTACCAACCACTAAAGCCAGTGAGGATGAAATAGAAGGATTCTACCAACTTCTTCAATCTGAAATTAATGAAACGTGCAATCAAGATGTTTTGCTCATTACTGGTGATTGGAATGCAAAGGCTGGGAGCAAAGAGGAATGATCAGTAGTTGGAAAATATGGCCTTGGTGATAGAAATGATACTGAAGATTGCATGATAGAATTCTTCAAAATCAATGATTTGTTCATTTCAAATAACCTCTTTAGACAACATAAGAGATGATTATATACACATGAACCTCAACAGATGGAATACACAGAAACAAAATTGACTACATCTGCAGAAAGAGATGATATCCATATCATCAGTCAAAACAAGGCTAAGGGCAGATTGTGAAACAGACTGTCAATTGCTCATATGCAAATTCAAACTGAAGCTGAAGAAAATGAAAA
>NW_006408716.1:4949794-4955525 GCF_000296735.1 Chrysochloris asiatica | reverse complement strand
ATTTAAAATTAAGAAAGTTGTGTGACAGAGTTGTATTATTTCACCATACTTATTCAACCTGTATGCTGAAAAAATAATCCGAGAAGCTGGGTCATATGAAGAAAAACATGGCCTCTGGATTGGAGGAGCACTCATTAACCCCCTATGATATGCAGATGATACAACCTTGCTTGCTGAAAGTGAAGAGGACTTCAAATACTTACTGATGAAGATCAAAGACCATGGCTTTTGTTATGAATTGCATCTGAATGTAAAGAGAACAAAAATCTTCACCATAGGAACAATAAACAACATTCTTATCTATGGAGAGAAGACTGAAGGACGTCATTCTTCTTGGATCAACTATCAACACTCACGGAAACAGCAGTCAAGAAATCAAATGATGTATTGCATTAGGCAAACCTGTTGCACAAGACGTTTTTTAAAGTGTGGAAGAGCAAAGATGTCAGCTTGAGGACTAAGGTGCGCCTGACCCAACCCATGGTATTTTCAATAAACTCATATGCATGTGAAAGCTGGACAGTGAATAAGGAAGACTGTAGAAGAATTGATGCTTTTGAGTTATGGCATCGGAGCAGAATATTGAAAGTGCCATGGGCTGCCAAAAGAACCAACAGATCTGTGTTGGAAGAAGTTCAGCCAGAGTGCTCCTTGGAAGCCAAGATAGCCAAACTTTGTCTCTCAAACTCTGGACATATTGTCAGGAGGGACCAGTCGCTGGAGAAGGATATCATGTTTGGTAAGTTGGAGGGTCAGAGAAAAAGTGGAAGACCCCCAGTGAGATGGATTGGCAAAGTGGCAGCATCGATGAGCTGAAGTTTGGCAGCAATTAAGAGGTTGGTCCAGGATCAGGCAGTGTTTTGTTCTGTTGTACATAGGGAAGGGTCGATATGAGTCAGTCCCAACTCAGTGGCACCAGCCAACTATGAATCACTAACTTTTGCTTCTAGAATCAAGTCTCTGGATTTAATTTGTTTTCTTTTTGATATACAGATGAATATATGTATTTATATGATACACAACTGCTTTAAATCAGACACTGAAAGTTATACCTTGGTGGGCTGCCTGTCTTCTTTTGTGTGGGGGTATCAGGAGTAATTCACCACTTACAGAGACCCTTGTGGGTCAGAGCATTCTGATGACTTGTTTGGCTCCGATCATCTTAAAATAAACAAGATCATGTATCTCTGGTGTTTCAGTGTTTCCACGTGGCCTCTGTCCTCTCGGTTGAAATCGGGGGGTCCGTTTTAATTGCAGTTGAACTAGCATTCTATACCTTATAGAGACCAGGAGTGAAAATGTTTTTCTGAAATAGTAGAGCTCCCCTCATGGAGTCCTGGTGTGGCGCTGTGAGTTAATGTGCTGCACTGCAACATTGGTTTGAACCACAAGTTCGGTGGTTCAAACTCACCAGATGCTCCTCGGAAACCCTATGCAGGGTCGCTATGGGTCAGAACTGACTCAGCAGCACTTAACAGTAGTCCCATCCCCAGTGGATTTATCAACAGAGATGAAAGGAGTGGCTTTTAAGGGTATGGTTGAGGATAGTTAACACATGTTATGATAAATCCATTCCATAAATCCAGTCTTTAATAGTTTCTCCTATATTTTTGTTGTTTTTGTTAAGTGCAGTCGAGTTGATTCCAACTCATAGCGACCCTGTATAGGGTTTCTGAGGAGCAGCTAGTGAGTTTGAACTGCTGACCTTGTGGTTCACAGTCCAGTGCTGATCTTATCGCCACATAATGTCAAAGCACGTCTGATGCCTCAACTTCATTTACAGTAGGTAGCTATTGAGATAGGTTCATGTCAAAGAGCTGAGCAAACAGTTAGAAGTATTCTCATCATCTTTAGCTGATGTCAACTTTCTGGCAAATGCTTCCATGGCAGTGAGTTCAGTGTGATTTGAAGTTCTTCTCTCCTTGGTCTAGTCCTTTCAGAGTCCTGGTATAAATTGAATTCAGCTAGAGTTTTTGTGTGAGCAAGTCTCTTCCTACTCTCCCCCCAGGTTTAACTTTGTAATTGGTCCATCAGGACTTACTGACATTATACTCTCATTATAGATATAGAGACAGTGAAATTGTGTGTATGTGTGTCGTGATCACGGATGGTGTTAGGGAATGATGAAAATTATTTTCTTCTTTCAAAGTAGGAACATCAATTAAGAGCTTTAGCTCTCTAAACAATGGGAGATTGTAGCAACAGAGAAGCTAAGAGACTCTACATCAGTCACTATGAAAGCTGAGTGGTGTTGAGGGGAGGGTAATAAGAAGACTTCGAGTTGTCTTAAATTCTTCTCTTCATTTGCATTTCAATTACTAGGCCCCTACTTGTACCCAGTCAATGTCCAACTGTATTATAAGAGACTTGGTGAGAGTGTGAATGCAACTAATATTAAAATTCAGCACGCATTGAGTCATATCTTTGGATATTGGCTACCTATCTGAACATGGAAGGGAATTTAATTATTTTAGTAGAGTAATAGAACAACATAGAATTCATTTGGTATGAAACAAGTTTAGTCCATACCAAAAAAACAAGACACAAAACACAAAAAACCTGACAGCCATCAAGTTAATATCGACTCATGGTGTTGGTTATGTGCCGTGGAGTTGGTTCTGACTCACAGCGACCTTGTAAAGGTTTCTGAGGCTGTAAATCTTTTCGGGAGCAGAATGCCTCATCTTTCTCCTGCAGAACAGCCAATGATTCGTATCCACTACGCTACCAGAGCTCCTCATATAGGATCTTGGAGACTGTAAATCTTTAAGGAAGCAGACAGTCTCATCTTACCCCTGCAGAACTTACCCCTACGAAGGACTCTTTCAGTCCATACATTGATCACCAATTTTAGAGATCTGAATTTTACTTTCTCCTACTTTCACTTATATAGTGCACTTAGAGGCTACCAGCTGACCTCACCCCATTGTGCCTTTTATACTGTCCTTTGAGACTTTGGCCTGAATCCTCTAAAGACTTGACTTCAATTCATTCATTTAGTCACTCAGTCACTCAACAAATATATATATCTAGTATTTTTTAAGTATTGTTTTAGATATTCGAATAATAGCAGGAAAACACACACACAGGCACACAACTGACAAATACCTTTGACCTCATGGAGTTTGCAGTCGGTTGTTATGTACCATCAAGTCAGCTGTGACGCATAGCAGTCCTGTACTGTATAGTGGTTCCAAGGAGCGGCTGGTGAGTTTGGACCACTGACCTTGCAGTTCAAATTGACCTTGATGTTGAGTGCTTATCTTATGGTGCCAAACCAGGACTCCAGTTTGCAGTCTAGCAGATATTTTATTTCAGATGATGATAGGTGACAAATAATGAATTATTTCAACAGTGCAAAGTATTGGCTTCCAGCTTCCCATTCCTGAATCGTAATAAGATTTTTATTACTTTAATTCCCAAAAGAGACAAAGTGTCAGTCCCAGATTTCTCTTAACATTTTTCATTGTAAAAGATTACTAACTTGTCTTCAAATATCCACTTTGTCCGTGTAATCGAGCGTGAGTTTTTCAAATGCAAAAGGCAAACATCTATTCTCTATCCTGTCCTGCTCCAGATTTTTAGATTTTTCCACTGATTTTATGTTAAAGACTAAAATCTTGATTTTGGACTTCATGCTTCTCCATTGAAATATACAAACATGCATCCCTTCAGTCTTTCCATCTTTCAGAAATCAGTTTGCACTTGACTTTCTGATCCCCACAGGATCAGGTCCCTAAGCACCTGCTTCCTCTTCTTATCAAGTTGTAATCAGACAAGCGTATTATGATCGTTGAATGAAGGGCTGTTCACCTGCCAACAAATAGGTCCCAAGAAAGTAGGCACCATATTTGTTTGTGTTTACTCCTGTGTTCCCAAGGATCAGCATAATGTCTGGTCTGCAGTATTATTCAATGAGCATTTGTCTAATGAATTAACATCATGATCCTAATGGTTTCTCAGTTTACATGACAAAATAAAGAGAGGTAACTAATGTTGTTGTCCATTGGCTTCCGGGTTCCAGGACCAGTCAGGGATGACTTGCTGGGGAACAGAGCAAACCAAGCTGTGAACTGTGTTTGTCCACGAAAGATGTTTGATAATAGCTTTTGTCTTATCTCTGGAACCCAGTCTCTGCCCAGTATTCAGACTCTGAAGAGGTTATTGTCACTTTTAAATAACTGAGTGGAATCAAGGACGTGGAATGATGTAGAATTTTTTTCAGCCTTTTGGAGACCATTGAGACATGGGTTTTCAGCCTCATGATAGCTTTCCTGCCAACTTATGTGCTTATAATTGTGACTTGATGGCACTTAACAACAACAACTTAATGGTTGCTTCTCTTTTTTCCCCATGCTGGTGTCTGATGCAGAGAATCTGGCAAATTACAGGCATCAGTTTAGCTTGGTTTAGGAAATACTTGTATGGGTCTGCGTCTCGATTTCTCCACAGTTTTTTAGGAGGATGAGAAGGCCTTTGCAAAACGATGGCATTGACACTATTTCGCTAACTGCTATCCAATAATGGCCTTTTCTGTTGGTCTAATAACAGTTTCTTTCATGGCAGCATTACTTCCTTTATCACTGCTCTTGCATTTGTCCAATAAACTCCTGAGTATCCATCTTCAGTATCATGGCCAGCCTGGCTTTGTCTTAGGCAGTTGGCTCCTGAAGACAGACTGATTAGAAGGTATTTCCTTCCCAAATCCTGTAGCTTGATGTGCCTGTTAACTTTTATCATTAGACTGTAGAATTCTCTCTTAGATCTGCCTGAATGCATGCAGAAATAAAACTGGCTGCAACAAAGTCCCTATTCTCAGCCATTTAAATCCCAATTTATCTCACTCTGAGATGCTAGCGTAAAAATTTCATTTATGGTTTTGGTCTGAGGAATGTCAGAAGGGACTTGCCGTTAAAAATTTATCCTGCAGTAAATATTTGTGTTCCTTTTAAGGATGAGATCATAGCATTTGTCTGACCAGGGAAAGATAGACATCCTTCAAAATAAAACTCTCCATTATTTTACTTTGTATTTTGGACCTTAGAGTTGAATTAGCCATAATCCTTGGCTCATAGTGCACTCTTCTCATGGTGTGAGGTTGTTGTGTTAAGTGCTGTAGAGTTGGTTCCCACCTATATATTCTGGATATTAATCAATTTTCAGCCATTGGTAAGTATTAAAAATATTATTTTGCCATGTTTTCCAATGTTTTGAAATTTTCCATAGGTAGCAGAAATTCGTAATTTTGTTGTGGTCAATTTTATCATCCATTTGCTTTATATAGTATTTTCTTTTATAAATGTTTTACTGTGAATTACTTGATAGTTTATATGGGAGAACATTAGCTTTACATTAATCCTATCGTATATCATTTGATTGCCATGGTTACAATCCCCTCCATGCATCATCAACCAACCAAAGGGTATACCCTGCAAGCCTGCTCCCCGATCGTCAGCATACAGTCCATCTCCATTTCTGGGTCTAGAGTTCCCAGCTGCTCCATCTCTCCACATCATTGTCTCTGCCTCCATCTCTGGCATCATTGTTTCTCTGAGTAGGGTCCCGTGCTCCACTCTTCTTCCTTGATGGTTCCAGGGACCTCCGCTCCTGGACTGCAAAGTCAATCACCCCCCTCCTTTTGTTTTGTATTTTTCCTATCCGTCTTTATTTCAAGAAGTAACTTCTGTTCTTCTAGCAGCTCCAGGCTGGTCTGCTTGTCCTTTCAAGTGGA
>NW_006408716.1:4935334-4949084 GCF_000296735.1 Chrysochloris asiatica | reverse complement strand
AACTTTGTTTGAGTTCACGTGTTATTTCTTCTACTACTCAATCGCTTTTCAGCAGGGTGTTATTCAGTTTCCATGTGTTTGACATGATTTCCTTGGTCTTCTTACTGTTGATTTCTAATTTGATAGCACTGTGGTCTGAGAAGATGCTTTGTAGTATTTTGATACTTGTAAATTTATGGAGGTTTGTTTTGTGGCCTAACACATGGTTGATTCTGGAGAATGTTCCATGTGCAGTGGAAAAGAATGTGTATTGTGCTGTTGTTGGGTTGAATGCTCTGTGCACATCTATGAGGTCCAGTTGGCTGATTGTGTTGTTTATTTCCTCTGTGTCTTTGTCAAGTTTCTTTCTGGTTGTTCTATCCATTTTTGAAAGCGGTGCATTAAAATCACGCACGATTATTGTACATTCATCTGTTTGTTTCTCCAGATCTATTGGAGTTTGTTTTATATATTTTAGAGCTCTTTCATTGGGAGCATAAATATTTATTATGGGAATGTCATCTTGTGCAATTGTCTCTTTAAATGATGAGATAATATCCATCCTTATCTATTATGCTGGGTTTTACCTTAAAGTTTATTTTATCAGAGATTAGTACTGCCACGCCTATTAGTTTTTTATTGCAATTAGCTTGGTATATTTTTTTCCTCTTTTGACTTTTAATCTGTTTTTGTCTTTGTATGTAAGATGTGTCTCTTGCAGACAGCATATTGAAGGATCTTGTTTTCTTATTCATTCCGCTACCCTTTGTCTCTTAACTTTTGCATTTAATCCATTTTCATTTAGTGTAATTATTGATCTCGTTGTTATTGTTAAGTGCTGTCGAGTCTATTCCGATCCATAGCGACCCTGTATAGGGTTTCCAAGGAGCAGCTGGTGAGCTTGAACCACCGACCTTGCAATTCAAATGGCTTTGTAGTCTGGTGCATTAACCCACAGTGCATTAATTGCTGCCATTATGTTTTTTTTTTTTGTTGTTGTTGTTGTTGTGTTTGTGGTGTTTCTGCTTTCTTTGTTCTGAATGTCTTCCTATGCTGAGTTCATGGTTTTTGTGTTCTTTCTTGTGAGTTTCCTCATAGTTTTCATGTTCTTTGATTTTCATTTTCTTGGTATGATGTTAAGTGTTAATTTTCTTTGAGGTTGCCTTATAGTCCATTGACTTTTCTCTCCATTTAGTGCATTCTATTTTATCCTGTAATCTACCTGGTCTTCTCAATATCTGGATCTTTGTTCCTATGTGTTTCCCTTCTTTTACATGTAATTGTTTGATCATAGACTGACCTCCCAGATTCTCTGAGTTTGTTCTTATAGTTTTGTTCTGTTGTTGTTGTTGTCTGTTCTTGTTGGTTCTCCATCCACAGAACTCCCTTTAGAATGTTTTGTAGCGCAGGGCTGGCTTTGGCAAAATCCCTTAGCTTCTGTTTATCCTGGAGTGTTTTAATTACACTGTCGTATTTGATTGATAGCTTTGCTGGATAAAGAATTCTTGGTTGACAGTTTTTTCTTTCTTTCTGTGTTATATATATGTCTCCCCATCTCCTTCTTGCCTTTATGGTTTCTGCTGAGAGATCCAAGTTTAATCTGACTTGCTTGCCTTTGTATGTAACACTTCTGTTTTCCCTAGCTGCTTTCAAGAGTGTCTCTTTATCTTTGTTTTTGGAGAGCTTGATTATGATAAGTCTCAATGATTTTCTTTTGGGGTCTATCCTTCCTGGGGTTCTTTGAACTTCTTGAATGTTTATCTTTTCACTTTTCAGGATGTTCGATAATTTTCTTCCAGCAGTTCTTCAACTGTTTCCTCTGTGGCCTTGTGTGATTCTTCCTGTTCCGGAATGCCAATAATTCTTAAGTTATTTCTCTTGTTATCCAACATGAATCTTAGACCTGCTTCAGATTTTTTATCCTTTTTTCTGGTTGGTCTTCTATGTTAGTGATATTGAGAGATTTGTCTTCCAGATCACTAGTTTTGCCTTCCATCTTTTTTATTCTACTCCTTTTGCCCTTTCAGTGTATTGTCTCTTTGTGATATTCTATTATTGATCATTTGGACCTCTTTCTGTAGGTTTTGAATTGTTTCCAATGCTGTAGCTATCTTATTTGATTGGTCCTCTAGCACTTTCCTGACTTCTTCCTTATTTCTCTCAACTCCATTGTAAAGTGTTTTTACACAGTTTGTAGTCATTTTTAAAAATTCCTTCTTAGGCATTTCCAAGGCCTGCCCTCCTTCCAGAATGGAGTCCAGGTCTATTTCTAAGTCATTTGTCTCAGACATATTATCTTTTTTTCTGGACATGTGTTGATATGATCATCTGCTTTTGTTTTTTGGACATGTTTAGTGTGTATCTGTGGGCTTAATACTTAGTTGAGTGTGGTTTTTTTTTTTTTGTTTGTTTGTTTTCTTTTATGCTTTCTGATTGCCTCCAGGTAGAGGTGTTCAAGATGTGGGCTTCCCTTTTTCACTCTTTTTATTGCTCAATTCAAAGTATATTTCACAGTTGTTGTCTCCTTCCTTGGTGTATGGCATTTGGTATTGGTTCTTGCCTGGAATGTGGAGTTTTATAGGGTGTGATTGTAGCTTGACTATATGAAAGCAATTGCTGTCTCTTCTTGGGTCATATATATAGAGAAAGAGTCCCCCAAAGGTAAAATGGGGAATAAAAAACAACAAAACAGCAACAGTCAAAAATACAGGAAAAAAAATGAGAAAGAAAAATAAATATAACCACGAAAAAAAAAAACAACAGTAAAAAACTAGATTGGATACTACAATCTATAAACACAGAAAAAGCAGAGAAGGGAGAGAAAAAAAAAAATTGTAGCCTAATGTGAGTATGATTTTAATATCCTCTTTCAGCTTCTTGCCTTCAAGGTCATCTGATCAATTTTAAGATGCCACTGTTGGTTGTTATGCTGTAGCTCACGATTTAATTTTCAGCCTATTTTGTTTTTAAACTCTCTCTCTCTCTCTCCACGTCCTACTTTTGGCCTTTTCCCTGTTAACAAACAGTTCAGGGCTAGCTGCTGACCTGCCTGTTTCTGCAAATGCTGAGAGTATATGTGTGCATGCATGGTAGAAGAACCCACCCGTGATGGGGATGGGGGGTGTCCACTCGCTCAGGCAACCCCTGTAGTCACCAGAATGGAAGTGCACAAACAGTGGGGGTGGGGCAATGAAGAGATTTAATAAAAAACTGAACAAAGCAAATCCGACAAAGTATTTTGTCCACCTTTGCTCCATGGTTCCCTTGGCATTATTCTGTGGTGGATCTACTTGCTCCCCCACTTGGTCTTTCTATTTGGTCTTGCCCAAGTTGTTAGCTCTGGGCCACTGAGCTCAGCGGATTGTAAAGTATGGGATTTCTTACTTCTGCTACATGTTGCACTAGCTATAAACCTTCAAACTTTACATTGCTGACAGAAAACTTCACTGCACCTCTACCCTATCTGCCATCAAGCCCCGCCCATTTTATATAGTATTTTAAAGTGCTTTAAAAATCTTTACTGACCAAGATCAGAAAGGTATTTACCTGTATCTCTAAGTAGAAGTTCTAAAGTTAACTTTTACATAAAAAATTCTGAATCCAAGTATTAATTTTTATTGTACATTGGGGTGAATTAGGGATTAAAATGCATAAAGAGCCCTGGTGTGGTGATGTGGGTTCATGCGCCAGACTACAAAGCCATTTGAACTGCAAGGTCGGTGGTTCAAGCTCACCAGCAGCTCTCGGAAACCCTATACAGGGTCGCTATGGGTCGGAACCGACTCAAGGGCACTTCGCAACAACGACAACCCCCATATGAATAGCCATGTTTTCTAGCCCCGTTTATTGTCTAGGTCCTCATGTTTCCAGTGACTTGACCTGCCACTTCTGTCGCATAATGACCACTTATCTCCAGTGTGTGTTTCCGGGACTTCTATTTTGTTGGTTAATTTGTGTATTCCTGCAACAGAACTATAGTATCCTAATTACTGTGGCTCTGTATTCATTCTTACTGTCTGGCAAGACACATTTTTTTCTTCCTTTCCTCCCTCAGAAGTGTATTTCCTATTCTTCCATATAAATCTTAGAATCAGCTGATCCAAGATCACGATCTTGATTTTGAATTATGTTATATATCAGAGCAATTAGTTGAGAATTTCCAATTTTACAATACTATAGCTTTTACTAAGAGTGTGATTGTTGTTTTTCAGTGCCGTCAAGTTGGTTCTGTCTCATAGGGTTTCTGAGGTTTTAAATCTTCGCAGGAGCAGAAAGCTCATTTTTCTCCTGTGGAGCAGCTGGCAGCTTAAACTGCAGAACTTGTGATTCACAACCTGGTGTTTATCATATGGAGCCAAGAGTGTGGTACATATCTCCATTTATTTAATTTTTCAGAGACCAGGAAGTCTTGTATTACAAGAATTCTTGTGCCTGCTGTCATACAAAGCCTTCCTTATCTATTCCTCTACAGCCATAACATGAGGTACATTCCATAGTATCTTTTGGTTTTAAGTTTTTATTGTGAATTGAGTAACAGTTTACCATGGGAGAACAAAAGTTTTACACTCATCGTTTTATTGCAATGATTACAGTCCCCTTTGTGCATCGTCATTCTTTTTTTTTGGGGGGCGGGGGAGTGTACACAAAGACACTGAGGAACCCAAAGGCACAGTCTGCAAGCCTGCCACCTGGCCGCCAACTCTCAGTCCCTCTCTTTCCGTGAGTCCAGAGTCCTCAACTGCTCCCTCTCTCCATGTCCTCATCTCTGCCTCCATCTCTGGTGTTGCTGCTTCTCTGGATAGGTTTCCACATTCTGCTCATGCTCTTTTCCCTTGATGGCCCTAGGGTCCTCTGTTCCTGGATTGTAAGATTACCTACTCCTACCTTTTTGTTAGACTCTACAGTATCATACTATATTCCTGCTAACTGTCTTTCTCAACTCATGTTCAATTACCCACAACGACTAGATGGTGATGGTTGTCTGACATAGTTAAGAGTCTGGACATGTATTGAGCCATTTCTGTGACCTCATCAGGATTTTGACCACATTGTGAGATTCCTTGTATGTACTTGGTGGTTAAAATTTCAGTGAGTTCTACAGACGCTTGCTTCTAGTTTTCTTTATGTTTTTTTTTTTCTTTTTTCTTGGTAGTTCAGAGATCTTGTGCACTGTAATTACATATGCTAGCTTAAAATCTCACCATGCCCTCTTTCACCTGCTGCCTAATCTTCATGGTTAACCAGTGCATTCCCCCACTGGTCTCTCTGTGTCAATTCTGTGGGACTGTGAGCTGTGCCTTCATTCCTCTCAATTGAACAAGTATCATGTGACCATGGCCCTGGAAAACAAACAGATATATATGCTCCTGCAAGCACGGAGACTATTCAGGGATCTTAGAGCAGGAGCTATCTTGATTAGCTGCTTGGCATTGTGGGCCAAGTGTTTGGTCTCCTATATTGTTGTCTTTAAGTGCCTTCGAGTCAGTTCCGACCCATAGCGACCCTGTATAGGGTTTCCAAAGAGTGACTGGTGAGTTTGAACTGCCAGCCTTCTGGTTCAAATGACTTTGCAGTCTGTTGCATTAACCCACAGTGCCACACCAGGACCTGGTCTCCTATAGGAAGAACCAAAGGAGCTCTGGTAGTGTAGTAGTTACGAATAGGGCTGCAAACCTTAAGGTCAGCAGTTCGAAACTACCAGCTGTTCCGTGGGAGAAAGATGAGGCTTTCTGCTCCCGTAAAGATTTACAGCCTCGGAAACCCTGTACAGGGTCACTATGAGTCAGAACCGACGCCACGGCACATCACCACCAACCACCTCCAGGAAGCACGGTGGCTCCTTGTGATAAATTCTGGACTGCGAACCACAAGGTTCATGGTTCTAGCCCACCAGCCACTCCGTGGGCGAGAGATGAGGCTTTCTGCTACCATAAAGATATAAAAATCCTCAGAAACTCTATACAGGGTCCCTATGAGTTGGAATGGACTTGAATGGATGGATTGAATGGAATGGATCTGAACCAAATTCAAATCAGCAACTCTAGTACCAAATTGACCAGGTCTCAGAACGATGGGATTTATGTCATCTGTGTGTGATTGTTGTAAGAGCCAAAGCACATGGCTCAAATGAGACTACAAATTATTATCTCAGAGTGTAATGTTATGATAATTAATTACTTTTTTGTAGTTCTTTCTCTCAAGACCCCAGACAGCAGGGAGCAACCCATGAACACCTCTTTACCTTTGTCTACTAGCAGCTGCCCCCCATCTGCTGGTAAGGACTTTGAGAAGTTCTTCACGGCACCTGGCTCTTGTTCAGGAGTTAGGATGCATTCCAAATATGCATAAACATCAGGAGTTGTTGCAATGCATCTCCAAGTCCGTTTTGCACACTTCTGCAGCGATGCATGCCTTCAGAGTGCTGAAATGGAACAGATTTGAGACTAGCCAGCCTGGGTTTGAGTCCTGGCTTTGAATGCTTCCATAGCTATGTAACCTTGGGCCAGGTATTTCACCTCTCTTTACCTCAGTTTCCTCATCAGGGAACGAATACAAATAGTACTGCACAAGGGTTGTTGTGAAGATTAAATGACATAATATGTGTAAAGTTTAAATCTGTGCCTGACTTGGATGGGTTAGCCTATTTATCACTCACCAACTAGGGTGAATAAATTTTAATATCATGTTTTGTTTGCTTCAAATAGTTTTAATGTAATAATAACAATAATTATATATATATTTGAAGCCTTTTCTGTTTCCCTCCTGTAATCCATTTGAGTTTCTCCTTCCTCAAAGGCTGTGCTATTAATTGTTGTTGTTAAGTGCCGTAGAGTTGGTTACGACTCATAGTGATCCTGTATAGAGTTTTCAAGGAGCAGCTGATGGGCTTGAATCACTGACTTTGGTCTTAGTGTGGTTAGTAGTCCCATGCTTATCCTACAGTGCCCCACTAGGATTGCAAAGGCAGTATTGTCCTAAATTTGGCATCTACTTTGGCACGTGTCTTATCTATATCTTAACTACCCAGGTAACATTAACAAGATATAGCAGTGTTTTCTGTATTTTAAATTATGTTGGTACCATATTATACGTAATGTGCTATAACTTCCTTTTGCTGATCAATATATTTTGGGGATCTAGTAGTTTTGAATATATAGAGACTGCTTTCATTTTATCTGTTTTTTTGTTTTTTGTTTTCCCATTCTACCTGTTGATTGGACAATTTGCCTGCCTGTTCCTTTGTTGGGGGAATGTCTAATGTTTTTCTGTAATAAACAACGCTGCAAGGAATACCATCCCATAGCTCTTCTTGTACCCTTTAGAAGGCTTTCTCTAGACCTGCTGGGGACAGTATATTTGCTGGCCTCTGGGCCTGCCAAATGGCTCTCCAAGCTAGTTATAGTTTATTTTCCACATCCCATCAAGCACTTGGTTGATAGTTGTTAGACTTTTGAGTTCTTACCTATTGGATGGAAATAAATGGTTACTTGTTACAGTGTGCATTTTCTTGTTTAGAGGATTTTGAGCATCTATTTGGATACTCGTTGGCCAACTGGGATCCCTTGTTGTTCTTGATGCTAAGCACCCCTGACTCACTTCCCACTGATAGTGACTGACCGCCAATCTTGCAGCTCAAACTGACCTTGTGATCCAGCACATTATCTTGCAGCGCCACACCAGGTCTCGGTAACCTCACAGGTCTTGGTAAGCTACCTTCACCTTCAGAAAGTGCTCAGGCCTACTGAGGAATGACAGGAGTCTGACTGTCCCATGTTTTGCTGGCTGCTGGTGGCCTTGGCTGCTGTCAGAAGCTGCCTGAGTGCTCAGGAGTTCAGAGCAGTTGCGCTTCCTTGAAGTGAGGTTCTAAGTGGGGCACAAGTTCCAGAGAATTAAAAATACTTCATGTTATTGAGTAAGAAACTGACATGTTCTCAGGACAACCAGCTATAGCTGGATGAGCAGCTGTTGGCTGCCTCATGGGCTCTTCTAGATAGCTGACATGCCATGGGTTCCCCATTCTCCAGCTTCTGAGAATAAGTCTTCAGTACATACAGGGGCAATGAGGGCAGTTGCCACATCATTCTAGCTGTCCTCACTGCTTGACGTGGTGCTCAGCCCAGTGTAGCACAGCTCCTTCCAGGGCTGGGAGGTTTTAGGCCGGTCTACTTCTGTGCTGCAATGGGAAGAGGAGACAGGAAGAAGGGAAACACATTTAACCGCATAGGTTTGCCACTGACTTGGTGGAATGAATTAAACTAATTGGAGGGTTGCTACTCTTCACGTTCCACGGACAGTGAACATCAGCCCCAAGATCCCATGATACTTAGTGCTTGGTACCTTTGTTGTTGTTGTTGTTGTTGTCAGGTGCCATCGAGTCCGAACTGATTCATAGTGACCCCATGCACAGCAGAATGAAACAATGTCCGATCCTGGGCCAACCTCACTACCGTTGGTACCCTTAGAGAACACTTAAGACACTGCATTTTAATTCTTGTATGGTGGCTTTAACTTAGTTGCCTTGCCACCTTCAGCATGAGGTCTGTGGAACATAGTAGGTGCTTACCAACTATGCAATCAAGTCGATTATGATTCATAGCAACCAATGTAGGGTTTCTGAGACTACAACACTTTATGAGAGCAGACAGCCTTAGTTTTTATTTGCAGAGTGGCTGGTGGATTTGAACCTCTGACCTTGTGGGTATCAGCCTAATGTTTACTGAGTGAATACATAAAGCAATGGAGGAATATACATTGGTCTTTGACACTGTTGTATCTGTATACTAAACATTTTTCATTTGCGATCTTTTTTATGTCTGCACAGTTCAACAAAGCCCCTTTTAACAGAAGAACAGGGTGATAAATTTGGCTGCTTTCTGCTGTTGACCCACATGAGTCTAGGGGCCTATAAGGGGAGAGCTTCATTTATCCTCCTCCTAGGCCCAGTAACCACCATGATAATTTTATGAAAAGGCCAGGTGGTTAAACAAGGATTTTGCTGAGATGTACGAGACTGAAAACACAGGAGAATGCAAGAGCAAACAAGCATTAAAATTTACCTGTGAGAGCTGGCTTGAAAACTTTACAAAGAGGCACAGCTTGCATTATGTAAAAACATACAATTGTGACCTTTTTTTTTTTTTTTTTTTTTCTTTTCTTTTTCTGAGCAATTCTAAGGGTGTTCCATGAGAAGGAGAGCAAGGACTTCATGCTTCATGCTAGTGAACTTCTTGACATTACTGTATTCAATCAATTAATGTCAACATCGTTGGCCACTCCTTTTTCTCTTATCTTCTATGAAATCTTGAGTAGCTGATCAGTTTTATCAGTCAAGCTAATGTTGAAGCATATAACTCACCATTCTACCACTTGTCAATTTGTCACACTGTGGTGGCGTGTCTGGCTATGATTCTGGAAGCTATGCCTCTGATATTCAAATACCAGCAGGGTCAGCCATGGTGGACAGCTTCAACAGAGCTCCCAGACCAGGAAGACACTTCTGTTGATCTACTTCCAAAAACCAGACAATGATAGTCCTACGGCTCACAACAGAGTTTGAGCCTCCTAGGTTGGAAGGCTCCCAAGTATACCAAGGCTACTACAATATACTCCGACAAAGCAGTGATTGTGGGCTCACTCAGGATCTGGCAGTGCTTGCTTATGTTGTTCATGGTTCACTCTAAGTCAGAGTCAAGTTAATGGCAAATAACAACCTCACCATTCCCGCCAAAGCTGGAGGAATGGGATAATTTGACGCTAAGCTTTGTGGTAGAATCCACAGGTCCCCAGAAGCTGAATCGCTGCATTTGCAACAGAAATTCCTTTAGGAGACCTTCTCCAGATTCTGATATACAAGCATGTTTGAAGACAAAGACTGAAAGGATTTATGGAGTTTAGGAGATGATGGTTGAATAGTACTCAGGAGGAGGAATTGGGATGTGAAGGTGGGTGACGTCCACAAGGACCGTTCGGTGTCTTAGTCTTCCGACTGTGGCTCCTTTATGTTTATAACCCGAGAAACTTTCTCTTGGAGACTGATGAATGGCTACCACAATGTCCCATGTGGCCTGGATCGTGGTTTTTTTCTCCCTGTTTTGTTCTGTTTACAGTTCTATTTATTTACCTTATTTACCTCCCCAGTCAAGATACAGAACAGTTCCATCAAAAAACTCAAAAATCACAAAAAAGGTTGGGCTTACTGATCTGACAGAGACTGATGGAACCTCAGAGACTGTCATCCTTGGTCACTCTTTAGACCTTGAACTGAACTTGTCCTTGTGCTAGACTTTCAGGTAAACAATAGACCGGCCTGTAAGTAGCACTGATGGCATTGTAGCATAAGAACTGGACTGCTAACCACATGGTTGGTGGTTTGAGCCCACTAGGCTGCTCTGAGGAAGAAAAATGAGGCTTTCTGGCCCTGTGAAGATTTACAGCCTCAGAAACACCCTACCTCTACAGTGTTGCTGTGAGTCAGAACTGATTCCATGGCACATGAAAACAACATACGGCTAACAACGCCAGGGAGATACAGTGCTCCTTGGAACAATCAACCATATGAAATCAAAAGGGCAGCCCAGGGATAAAACTCAGAAGGTAGGGATTGATAGGGAAGAATGACTGAAAACGACAAGCACGGAAGGAAGTGGGACGTGCAATCAGTGTCGTGAAACAAACTGCATACGAATTGTAGAATGGAAAACCAATGTGCTCTGCAAACCTTCACTCAAATCACAACAAAATGTAAACAAAAAAACCCACATAAAATAAAAACTGACTTCGTACTGTCCCTTATAGTCACCTCTCCTTTCCGCACTTCTCCGGTTAGTTCCACCAGCTGATCTGTAGCAGAAAAGACCTGGCTATCGTATCTATCTACTCCTGGAAAGATTTCAGCTCAAGGAACCCTAGGGAGCAATTGGTGGCGCCTAATAAGGTCTGCTGTCCTTCAGCATGATAGTTCCATGTTTTAAAAATAATATCATATAAATAGAATCCTGTGGCATATAATTTTTGGGACAGCCTTTATCCAGTAAGGATAATGACTTTGATTGTCATCCAAGTTTGCGTGTTTTCTTGATAACTCATTCTTCTTAATTACAGGGAAGAGTATTTCATTGGAGTCCAGACATGGTGCTGTAGGATAAATACTGGCTTGGTAAATGCAAGGTTGGAAATTCAGACCCACCTACTGCTCCTCAGAAACCCTATGAGTCAGGTTGCTATGAGTGGGAACCAACTCTGTGGTTCTTACCAGCAACATTTCCTTGGATATACTACATTTTTTTTTTTTTTTTTGCCCATTCACCTACTGAAGGCATTTAGGTTGTTTCCAGTTTGGGGCAATTGTAAATAGAGCTTCTAAAAATAATTATATATAGGTTTTTGTGTGATGTTTTTATTCCTATAGGATAAGTACCCAGGAATTTCTGGATCATAGCGTGGTGGTTGTTATGTGCTGTGGAGTCGGTTCCAACCCATAGCGACCCTGTATAGGGTTTCCGAGGCTATAAATCTTTACGGGAGCAGAAAGCCTCATCTTTCTCCTGCAGAACAGCTGGTAGTTTCGAACTGCTGACCTTAAGGCTCGCAGCCCGATTCGTAACCACTGTGCTACCAGAGCTCCTTGGATCATAGCGCAGTGGTTATGAATTGGGCTGTGAACCTTAAGGTATAGCAGTTCGAAACTACCAGCTGTTCCGTGGGAGAAAGATGAGGCTTTCTGCTCCTGTAAAGATTTACAGCCTCCAAAACCCTGTACGAGGGTCGCTATGAGTCGGAACCGACTCCCCGGCACATAACAACAACAATAACATGGAAAGTTGGATCTTATGTTTAACTTTCTAAGAAACAGCATTACATTTTCAGAATGGATAATCCATTTTGAGCTGACTTTTTTTCCCCCTGCAATTTATTTTTATGTTTTTAAGTTTTTTATTGTGAACTGAGTAATAGTTTACATGGGAGAATATCAGCTTTACACCTTAGTTTCATTGCAGTGATTACAATAGTCTCCATGTATCATCATTTTTTTAAGTTCTTTTTGTATGTGGCGCTGTGGGTTAATGCACCAGACTGCAAAGCCATTTGAACTGCAAGCTCACCAGCTGCTCCTCCGACACCCTGTACAAATATGGGTCGGAACCGACTCGATGGCACATCACAACACAACAACAACACATTGTGAATTGAGTGATAGTTTACATGGGAGAACATCGGTCTGACACTCATTCTGTGGTATTTCATTTCATTGCAATGATTACAATCCCCTCTGTGCATCATCATTCAACAGTATTTGCTTCTATTCTGTTTGTCTGTTTTTTAATGTACCCCAAACCCCTCAGGGATATATAATCATTTAAACAACCCAAGGGCACATACAGCAGGCCTGCCTCCAGGCTGCCAGCACACAGCCTCTCTCTTCCCATGAGTCCAGAGTTGTCAGGCATTCTTTTGTACAAGGTTCACTTAGTTTTGTTTTTGTTTTAAATATGAATATCTAATTGCTCTTAGAACATTTGTTAAAAAGACTATGCCTTTTCATTGACTTGCTCTTTCTCTGTTATAATAATTAATTGGTCATATTTCTGTGCATCTGTATCTTGACTATTCTTTCCCCACTGATCTATTTCTCTGTTCCTTTGCCAATACGATGCTATCAGGATTGCTATAGCTCTATGTTGTTGTTGCTAGGTGTCACCGAGTTGATTCAGACACATAGCGGCCCTCATAGTATGACAAAGTAGAATTGTCCCGTGGAGTTTCCTAGTCTCTGACCTTCAAGGGATCATATTGCCTGGTCCAGTC
Source organism: Chrysochloris asiatica (assembly GCF_000296735.1). Lineage (NCBI taxonomy): Eukaryota > Metazoa > Chordata > Mammalia > Afrosoricida > Chrysochloridae > Chrysochloris > Chrysochloris asiatica. The sequence continues at coordinate 4,936,301 of NW_006408716.1, read as the reverse complement.
TCCAGTGGAGTGGGTGGTAGGTTTGAACTGACAATTGCATGATCAGCCCAGCACTTAATTGTTACCTCACTAGAGCTCCTTATGTTGTTGTTGTGAAGTGCCATTGAGTTGGTTCTGACTCACAGCGACCCTGTTTAGGGTTTCCGAGGAGCGGCTGGTAAGTTTGAACCACCGACTTTGCAGTTCAAACTGACCCTGAGGTTCTTTGTTTATCCTATGGCACCACATCAGAACTCTATTTAGTAGGTGTTAAAATGGGATAGGGTGAGTCCTTAAGTTATTTTTTTACCCCCTCCCCCCCGAAATGTTTTAAGCCATTCTAATTCATTTGCTTTCGATACATATTTTAAAATGTTTCTGTCTATATTTAAAAAATTCCTCCTTGGCTTTTGAGCTGGAGAGCCTTGATTAGGGCAGGCCTAGTGGGGAAGTTTCTGGCTATTAGGAGACAGCAGAGGACATACAGAACTCTCCATCCTTGGCGCTCAGCATCTTCTTCTACTGCTGCGGGAGCTTTTTGCATCCAGCTGCTCGCTGGCAAGGGACTCCTCTGATGACTAAGATGCCCTGAGGAAACTGTCTACCCAGAAACACAGTCCAGAGCAGCTGGTAGATGGTCATTCCGATTAAAAAATGGTTGATGGCATCATATGATGAGCTACTTTGCTCTTGTGTGATGCTTATATGTGAAGCTTCAATTTTCTATGGGTACTATATAATTTTTTATTGATGCAGTGGTCCATTTCTGGAAAACCACTTTTCAACATGAAAATGTCTAAATCTAGCATGTGAATAAATTAGAAGAAAAAACACAAATATGTGCCTTAAAACCCTATCGAGAGCCATTGCCATGCTGCAATGAGTTTCAATGACTGGTAAGACTGAGGAATTCGCACTGACCGCCTAAGACAGGCAGCGTCCCTTAAACAAACAATAAATAAGGAGGAATATGATGCAGACCGTGCAG
>NW_006408716.1:4930539-4934859 GCF_000296735.1 Chrysochloris asiatica | reverse complement strand
GACTCCATGGTACTTCACAACAACTTAATTGACTCCATGGTACTTAACATTCCCTTGGATGTAAGGATGTAAAAGCAAACAGGGTCTGTTAATGCTAATTTTTAGCTTCCGAGTCATTTCAGCAGTATAGGACAATGCATGTAAAAATATATAAGATAATGCACATAGAAACTTAAATGTACATTAAAAAAAATGTACATTTAGTGGCATTTGGATCAGAGAGACTAGCTTCTCTTCTTAAATCTCACAGATTAAGTGCTCTTTCTTGCTTGAATAATCTTTAAACTGCGCTCAGAAGTCAGGAATTCCGATGTTTAGAAGGTCACGCCTTAAAATTACAGACTTCCTCTCCTGCTAGGCTTCTTGCTGGGGCAGCTGGAGATAAAGTTCCACTCATAGTTTCTAAACCAAGGTGGGAGTTTGGGTAGCACCAATGTTTATCCTCGACCACGATTGCACAGTTGTGTACAGTGAAGATCCAACAGTTCACCGAAGCTTGGTCCTCTCTATGCCTCTATTTTGTTCACCCGAGAGTCTTCAGGTATGGTTACTATGGATGTGGGTACCTGATAAAAGTTTGATTTGAGGGGCAGTGATACCGGATGCAGACGTTATCATTTTAATCCTGTCTGCCTGACTCCAAGCTGACTTTCTCTCCTTTAAGCTCCCGTCCACCCTCGGCCTCCTAATGGAAGTGTACACTGAAATGCTTGTGGCAGGCCCAGTGAATCAAGAGGCTGGCTGTGGGTCACTGTAAGCCCAGACGGAAGGTCTGTTTCTTGAGCTGGAAGAGTTATTTGTGGGCCTTGGGTCAAGCATCTTTCTGGGTCTGTTGTGGTCATTTTTCTTCCCTGTTGTTTGGTGTGTTTGAAAAATTGAAGTAGCCTGCAGGCCCAGGTCTGATTAGCTGGCTCATTGTTGAGGTTCATCTCAGCAGGTCAAGAGTCAAGTCAGATTAGCAGATGGACTATCCATGTAGGTGGCAGGGCCACTTGCATTGTGTGTAGATGGGCTGTCTAAGGGGGTAGGTGCCTACCAGGGCTGGGAGTACAACTTTCATAAGTGGGCCTTCATACATGGGATTTAACCTCCTCAAAAGAGTGGGGCCCCTGCTTTTGATTTTGGGCAAGTTTCATTACACTCTAAGCCCTAGTCTCCTTATCTATAAACTTGGCTGTCTTTGTGTGCTGGCTCATGTATAGGGTTTACGAATGTGACAGATGGGTTTGAACTGCCAACTCTGTGGTTAGCAGTCCACACCAGGGCTCATAAATGGGTCCAATAACTTAAATTTATAGTTTTGTTCTGAGGAGACTTAGCAACATGCTGTTGTTTGCTGTTATGTGCCGTTGAGTAGGTTCTAAGTCATAGTCCCCCTGTATAGGATTTCCAAGGGGCGGATGGTGAGTTTGAACCACCAGCCTTGCAGTTCAAACTGGCCTTGAGGTTGAGTGCTTATCCTACAGCACCACACCAGGACCTGCGCTATAATAAATCAAACTAAACTGGTAGCGATGAAATCAAGTCCAACAATGCCGTGTGTGTCAGAGTAGATCTGTGCTCCACAGGGTTTTCTATGTTGATTTTTTAGAAAGAGATGGCCAGACCATTCTACATCACGTCTGGGTAGACTCAAACTACCAACCTTTCAGTTAGTAGCCAGATACTTTACTGTTTGCGCCATGCTGTATGACAAGTGCTAAGTAAATCTTTACAAAATGCTCATTTTCATCATTTCCTTCACCTTTCTTTTCCTCTACTCCATAGTAAGCTGTGGGCCTGGGGTGGGGTACCTATTTCTTCCTTACTTAGACCTTCTCTGCAGACTTGTGGAGGAATTAATGAGACGACAGCTATAAACATCTCAGGATAAGAGGATTTCTAATACCACTATTATTTGTTACTCTAACCCTATGTGATTAATATAAATATCTGTGCAAACTGTTAAAACGTTTGTTGATATATCAAGGTAACTTTTGCTCTGAGAAAAGCTCAAGTCAGGCAGTATCTTGGAATTCCTGATACTCTTGACTAGAGATTTAGAATCCACAGATCCAGAAATGATTGCCCTATTCCCCACTCATCTTCAAAGTCCAATCCTACCATTCCTGCTTGCCATTTGAACCCACATTTCTCCCTTGCCCTTCCACTCTGCCACCCCAGGACCAGCAAATGCCTCCCTTCCCCTTCCCTTCCCTTCTCTTCCTTTTCCTGCCCATGCTCTGCCTTCCTTTGGCCTCCACCCTCTCTTCTCCCCTCCATGTTCCCTCCTTTCCTTTCTTTTCCCTTAACTCAGCTCTTGGAGCAGCTTGTTAAATTGAATGTCTTTTCCCCTTCACACTCCACGTATCCAAGAGGTGGCCTTCCTCATGACACCACTGTTTCTTTTCTGTCTCCCTGCATTGTTCCCAGCTCTTTTCAAGCTCATATCTTTTGCCTCTGCCACTGTTTTCCCATAGTTGGGCTGGATCACTCCCCTCCACTTCCATTCATTCACCCAACACCTCTGGCTCCCTCTCCTCTCCATACCAAGCCTCCTTCGGGCTCATTCTTGATGACTTTCACCCTAACCCAACATATTTTCATGATAACCTAGCTTCATGTCTTTCTACTCAAGCTTCAAACTACGGGACCATGATTATCTCTCCCTGCTACACTCAATTCTTCTGATCTCTTTTCAAGATATTCATCAGGCAACTCATATAAACTTGCCATCCACCTTTACACACCTGCATCAGAACACTGAGTGTTGGCCACAGAGAATCACAAAGCCAGGCTGTATGTTTTCCTGACATTGTTCACAGTGAACTCCCATGGGTTCATGCACTATCCAGCCCTGGTTAGCGTTGCCCTTCCCTAAGCCACTATTTTTTCCCCCTTATATAATATTGTGGGGTTTTTTTGGTCTGTTTGTGTGTTCGTCTGTTTTTAACTTTTTTTGTGAATTGAGTGAAGGTTTACAGGCAAGAGCATCAGTTCTACATTTAGCAGATCATAGACTTTGTTTCATCTCAGTGATTGTAATCCCCTCCATACAACAAGTTATCCTATTTCCTCCCTGTGGTTCCTAGTCCCATTCCACCCACCTTCCCATCCCTTCTCAACTTTGTCCCTAGGTCCATGTTGCCCTTTTGATTTTGAAGGATTCACCAGTCCATGGTGAGCATACCTTACTAGTGCTCTTGTCCCCTATGTACCTCTCTACTGTTGGACTAAAAATTGGTCCATGAGGGTGAGTTCTTCTCCAGACCTAAAGGGTACTTGAGGGCTATAGTCTTGGGCTCCTCCAGTCTCTTTCTGACCAGTCAGCCTAGCCAGCCTTTTTTTGTTTGTTTGTTAAATAATTTTGAGTTTGTTCCACATTTTTCCCCACTCTATCCAGGTCCTTATGATGTGATCCCTTTCAGAGGTATTGGTAGTGATAATCTGGTAACATCTAGTTCTTCTAGTGTCAGAGTTGTGCAGACTGATGTTCACGTGTCCTGTCAGTCCACTGGACTAACTGACCCCAAGCATCTTCAGTTCTCACCACTCTCCGGCCCTTTGTCCAAGACTGTATGTTGATGGCTTTATTCTGCATTCTCAATTCTGTTGTACCAGTGCCAGACTGTTTTGACCACTGTAGCTTTTTAGTGAATTCTGATATATCAGTGAGTGAGGGGTCTCTAACTCTGTAGTTCTTCTTAAGCAATGTTCTGCTTATCTAAGGTCCTTTCCTTTCCATATAAAGTTAGTCATCGGTTTTTCCATGTCTGTAAAAAATGATGATGGAATCTGGATTGGGATTGCATTCTCTATAAATTGCTTTGGGCAGAGTTGATTTCTCACAATGTTAAGTCTTCCTATCGATGAGCATGGTATATTCTTCCATTAAAAACAAAACTTCTCTAATGGTTTCTTATAGTAGTGTTTTTTAGTTTTCTTAGTATATATCTTTTGTTTTTCTCATCAGATTTATTTCTAAGTATTTTATCTTGTGAGTAACTAGTATAAATGGAGGACTCCTGGTGTGGTGGTGTAAGATCAGCAGTGCGCTGTGAACCACAAGATCAGCAGTTCAAACCCGCCAGCCACTCCTTGGAAACCCTATACATGGTCACTATGAGTCAAAAGTGACTTGATGACACTTAACAACAACAACATAGTAAATGATATTATTTCAATTTTATTTTCAGAGGAATCCATCTGATTTTTGTATGTCGATCTTGTTCCCTGTCTCTTTCCTGAATCTTTCAGAGAGTTCCATTTTTTCCTTGCTGAGTCTTTGGAATTTTCTATGTATAGGATTATATCATCTGCAAATAGAGTATTGCTGCTTCC
>NW_006408716.1:4902745-4930439 GCF_000296735.1 Chrysochloris asiatica | reverse complement strand
TTGCCTTAGAGCTCTCTGACTTAGACTTCTAACAGAATGCTGAATTGGAGTGGCGATAAAAGGGCATCCTTGTCAGGTTCTTGTTTGCAATAAGAATGCTTTCCGTTTCTCTCCATTGAGAATAATGTTGGCTGGTGAATTTCTATATATGCTCTTAATTATGTTGAGGAATTTCCTTTCTGTTACTACTGTGTTGAGTGGTTTTGTAAGGAATAGGTGCTGGATTTTGTTATATGCCTTTACTGTAATCAATTGATATGATCATATGGCTCTTTTCCTTTGTTTTCTTTAAGTGGTGGATTATGTTGATTGTTGATCTAATATTGAGCCATCCTTTTGTTGCTGGTATGGACCCCATTTGGTTATGATGTATTATTTTAATATGTTGTTGAATTCTATTGGCTAGGAATTTTTTTTTTTTTTTTTTGAATGTTATGAATTCTGTGGTAGTTTACATGGGAGAACATTAGTTTCACATTCATCCTATCGTATATTGCTTCAATGCCATGGTTACAATCCCCTCCATGCATCATCAACCAACCAAAGGGTATATACCCTGCTAGCCTGCTCCCCATGCACACAGTCACTCTCCCTCTCTGGATCTAAAGTCCCCAGCTGCTCCATCTCTCCACGTCATCGTCTCTGCCTCCATCTCAGGCATCACTGCTTCTCTGGGTAGGGTCCCGCTCTCCGCTCTTCTCCCAGGGACCTCCGCTCCTAGACTGAAAAGTTAATCACTCCCCCTCCTTGCTACAAAACGTCTACCTTTACATTTCCAACCTTCACAAGCAGTCCTGATAACAATTATTCACTACTGTATGACAAGAGACCCATCTGCATTTCCTTTCATCAGCCCCACTTAGACAGATTGGTCCTGGATTTTGTTGAGATTTTTTGAAGCACTAGATCACACATCATTTGATTCACAAACTCGGTGGCTCAAATTTACCACCTGCTCCTCAGAAACCCTATTCAGGGTCGTTATGAGTTCAGGAGGGATATTGGCCTATCATTCTTTTTTAGTGATGTTTTTGCCTGATTGGTATGAGGGTTATGCTTGCTTCATGAAATGAATTTTGGAGTTTTCCATCCTTTTTTATGTTCTGGAATAGTTTGAGTAGAATCGGTGTCAGTTCCTTTCTGAATGCTTTGTAGACTACACCAGTAAAGCGTCTGGTCCTAGACTTCTTTTTGTTGAGAGTTTTTTAATGACCTGATCAATCTCTTCTTTTGTTACAGGGCTGTTCATGTGTTCTGCTTCATTCTGTGTTAGTTTAGGTAGATCGTGTTTTTCTAAAAATTTATCCATTTGTTCTTGAATTTCAAATTTTTTGGAGAATATTTCTTCAGAGTATTTGGTAATTATTCTTTCTGTTTCCATTTGTTCTGTTGGCATGTCACCCATATTATTTTTAGGTGTGTTATTTGCATCTTCTCCTTCTTTTATTTGGTTAGATGTGCCAGTGTTTTGTCCGTTTTATTAATTCTTTCCAATAGCCATCCTCGTGTTGATTTTTTACATTGTTTGTTTTCTAATTCATTTGCTTCTGCTCTAATCTTTACTATTTCTTTTCTTCCCGTGACTGTCAGCTTACTTATCTGGTCTTTTCTAATTGTTGGAGATGTTGTGTTTGTAGATTTTGGTTCGTTCTTCTCTGTGAATGTGTGCATTTGTTGCTGTAACTGGCCCTCTAAGCACAATGTTTGCTGTGTCCTAAAGGTTTTAGTTTGTCTTGTTTTACTTCTCATTTGAGTCAAGGAATTATTTTATTTAGTTAGTTTGCTTTGTTTTATTATTCAATAGCTTTTAAACAGGATGTTACTCATTTGCATGTATTTGATTTTGCTTCCTTGTTCTTCCTATTGTTGTTTTGTGATTTTATAGCATAGGGATCTGAAAAGATGGTTTGCTTTATGTCAATGTTCTTAACTTTATTGAGGCTTGCTTTGTGGTCTAATGTATGGTTTATTCTATAGAATGTTCTATGTGTACTGGAAAAGAATGTGTATCGTGCTGTTTTGGGGTTGAGTGCTCTGTATACATGTATTACGTCAAGTTGGTTGATTGTGTTTGGTTTTTCTGTGTCTTTACTGAGTTTCTTTTTAGTGGTTCTGCCCTTTATCGGAAGTGGTTTATTAAAATCTACTATTATTGTAGAATTGTTTATTTCTTTCAATTCTATTATAGTTTAATTTATGTATTCTGAGGTATTTTCATTGGGAGCATAAATATTTAGTAATGTATTATGGTTATGTCTTCTCACTCAATCGATCCTTTAATCCTGAGATGCTGTCCTTCTTTTTTCTTTTACTCTGGTTTTTGCTTAATAGTCTATCTTATCCAAAATTAATATTGTCACTACTGCTCATTTATAATTGCCACTTGCTTTATATATTTTTTTCCCATCTTTTGATTTTTCATCTGTTTTTGTTTTCGTTTATAAGGTGTGTCTCTGTTGACAGTGTGTTGAAGGATCCTGTTTTCTCATGCATTCTGATACTTTCTGTCTCTTGACTGGTGCATTGAATCATTGACCTTCAGCATGAACTGATTGCAGTCAATTTTCTGTTCTCTATTCTTAGGTCTTCACCCACCTTTTTTCTCCATTTTCAACTCTTGAGTGAGGGATCCCTTCTTCCCTATCTCCAGTTATAAACCCTTCTGCATTTGTTTTCTGTTATAGATTGAATTATGTTTCCCCAAGATTTGGAGTTCTGGGGTGGCATTGTAGGATAAGCACTGGACTGTGAATCACAAGGCCTGTGGTTCAAACCCACCAACTATTCTTTGGAAACCCTATAGAGAGTCGCTATGAGTCAGAACTGACTCTGTGACACTTAGTGACAAGATTTGTGTTGGAATTTTAGCCCATGTAACTCTTATACCTGTGACTAGAAAAAATTTGCTTGTACCCCAAAAGAGCAGTTGCACCCACCCAGTGGTTTCAGTTTCCTGGCAGAAAGAGCAGACTATTTCCTTAAAGATTATAGACAAAAACTCATATATGGTTTCTATGCTGTCACATGGGGTCATGATTAGCCAGAATTGACTTGTCAGCACCCAACGACAACATACCTGTGGGTGTAATGTAATGTAATGTAATGTAATGTAACGTTGTTGTTAAATGCCGTCAAGTCTGTTCTGACTCATAGAGACCCTGTATAGGGCCTCCAAGGAGATGCTGGTGGGTTTGAACTGCCGACCTTGTGGTTAATAATCCATTGCTTATGCTCCAGTGCCACACCAGTACTCCCTAATGTAATGTAGGACCATGTAATGTAACCTCTTTCTATGATGAAGCCTGATATAATCAATCTACCAACTGAGATCATACCATCGTAGAGTGGATCTTCAATCTTACTATTTCTGAGTTATATACAGAAAAATATACAAAGCCATACAGACACGCATAGCAGAAAGCTACTATCATAAGATGCAGCCAGACAGTTCTACAAGTCTCGGAATTCTAAAGATTCAGCTAATAAAAGCTGAAATAGACCAGGAAGGACCTCCCCTACAGCCATACCCCAGATTTTGACTTCTGTCCTCCTGAACTGTGAGAAAATAAATATTTGTTCTTTTAAACAACCCATTTGTGCTATTTCTGTTGTGGCATCACCAGGTGACTGTTGTTGTTAAGTGCCATTGAGTCGCTGCCGACTTATAGCGACCCTGTTTAGGGTTTCCAAGGAATGGCTGGTGAGCTTGAACTGCCAAAGTTGTGGTTCAAACCAACCTTGCAGTCCAGCACATTAACCTGCAGTGCCACATCAGGACTCCTAGACACAGTCTTTAGCTCAAATTCCCATCTGTTTACTCCATAGGACGTAAGTGTGCTCCCTGCCCTGGACTCTGGATCCACCCCCCTCCCATAGCCAGACTTTTGTCTTTTCTCTTTCACAGCCCTTACACTCTCAGTGACTTCCTCTCTACTAATTTGCTCTGCCGGTAGAGTTGCCTTAGAAGCTTCCACCTTAGAAAAAGCCTAACAGAGTCCCTGTTGTCCCCTTCAGCTACTGCCCCCTTCCTCTCATCCAACTTTCCTCTTCTGTTAATTCACTTCCCATCCATTGCAGTTTGGTCACTGATTTCACTCTTTCTTGAAACTTTAGCCTTTCAAGACAGTCATCTTTTTGTGCACTGTGGGTTCTTGACCTCTCCTGTAGCTCTTGACAATGTTGACCGCTGCCAGTCTACGTCATCCTCTTCTCTGAGCTTCTGTAACCTGATCGATCATCAGCCTTGAGACCCACCCTCCTGATTAATCAGCAGTTCTTGACAGACTCCCTCTGTGCAACAAAACACTAAAGTTGGTATTCGTCTCTTTGCTCTCCACCCCTTCTCTCTTGACATGCTCATGTGTATCAATGGCATTGCATATTTACATGTTCAATTGCTCCAGGATGAACAATTCTACCAGTGTGTCAGTGGTAGAATCCTCTGTCCCATTCGATAATGGAGACCAGGTTTGATTTCAGGTTGATGGAGCTTGTACACAGCTACCCACCATCTGTTGCTGGAGGCTTGTAAGTTGCTCTGTTGCTGAATAGGTTTCAGCAAGCTTTTAGACTAAGACAGACTAGGAAGAAAGGCTTGGTGCTCCACTTCCAAAAGTCAGCAAATGGATCAAAATGATCTGACTCATAACTGACCATAAGGATGATGCAAGACCAGTGTACATTTCATCCCGGTCTCCATGGGGTCGCTATGAGTCAGAAGCTGATTCTATGGCAGTTAGCAACAACAAAAGACTTCCATTGGTGGTTGGTAGCCGACACTTGTTTCCCGAACCTCGTCTTCTCCTCCTCACATCACCACCTGGATGTTTCACAGCCATGTTGGCTCCAACACAACCAGAAGCGAGTTCTCTAAGCTCTTCCTCCCTCAGTTTTGCCCACATTAGGAAAAGGCTTTGTAGTCATCCAGTGGCTCCAACCAAACCAGAAATCATTTATGCTTCCCCCCTTTTTTCTCACACTGCATAATTAATCCATTGGCACCGCCAGGAGCAGATGGAAGTAGACACAGCTTGTGGGAAGCCAGTGTCCCTCATGTAATTGGCAGGGATCCGACACATCCGGCAATTCCTGCTGTCTTTCTGCACTGGCCTTGTCCCCGTAGGCTGCTAGGGTGGAGCCCTCACTGGAGTGGGGAGCTCAAAGAAATCTCCATAGGGTACTGTTCTCCCCACTCCATCCCCCTTAGAACAACTCTTAGCCATGTCTGAGGGGGCAGTGGAGATAAGCACTAAATGGGGTAAGACGAGACAGGGCTTTTTCATAATGAAAGGTGACCTAAAGCTAGGGGTATCATTCTGGGCCTAAAAAGAGTTGACTAAAGGACAAGAAGACATTTTATATATTTGAATTCTACTGACTTCTGATTTTCAAGAAACTAATTGCAATACATGTACTCATATCGCTTCCTATTTTAAACTTTTCAAAGGCTTCTTATTAAACTGAAAATAAAATGCAGACTCCTTACACATACAGTCTGCTGCTTCATCTTCTGGTCTCGGCTTAGACTGCTCTCCTAGGAGAACATGTGTTCCTTTTTCTTCAGGTCCTTCAGGACTCTGGACTCTTCTTAGTCTCAGGGTCTTTGCACATGGTCTTCTCCTTACCTGGAAAGGTCTTGACTGGAGTTTTTCCATTTTCTTAAAAGGACCTTGATAGGCAGGCTGTCCTCTTAGGTTATTTGTATTTCTATGTCTTTGTCTTAGCACCTATCACTGATGAAGATCAAAGACCAGTGGTTGCAGCTCAATGTCAAGAAAAGAAAAATCCTTACCTCTGGACTAATAAATAACATCATGATAAATGGAGAAAGGATTGAAGTTGTCGAAGACTTCATTTTGCTTGGATCCACTATCAACACTCATGGAAGCAGCTGTCAAGAAATCAAATGATGCATTGCATTACATAAATCTACTGCACAAGACCTCTTTAAAGTGCTCAAGAGCAAACATGTCTGAGGACTAAGGCGCACTTGACCCAAGCCCTGGTATTTTTCAGTAGTTTCATATGCATGTTAAAGTTGGACAGTGAATAAGGAAGATCAACCATAGGAGGAGTTATGGTATTGGAGAGTATTAAAAGTACTGTGGGCTGTCAGAAGAACAGACAAATCTGTTAGACTAAGTACAGCCACATGCTCTTTAGAAGTTAAGATGGTGAGACTTTGTCTCTCATACTTGGGACATATTATCAGGTGGGACCAGTCCCTGGAGAAGGACATCATGCTAGGTAAAGTGGAGGGTCAGTGAAAAAAAGAGGGAAGACCCCCAATGAAATGGATTGGCACAGTGGCAGTAGCAATGGGCTCAAGTTTAACAACCATTTTGATGATGGCATAGCGCCAGGCGGTGTTTTGTTCTGTTGTGCATAAGGTCATTATGAGTCGGAACCAACTTGATGACACCTAACAACATCAACAACAATCACTTGATCATTCTTTTGTTTTGTTGTTTTGCTATCTATTGTCTCCCTTAAGTGAGTCTTGTGAGGAAAGATGAGCTCTATCCTGATATCAGTTATTCCCCTGGTCTGGCATTATCTTTTACCTGTATTAGGCCCCCTAGTAAATATCTGTTGGTCAAATGAATACAGTTCATTTTATGGATTGAGCTACTGATGCCACTTTGAAGGACAGGCTCCTAGATTTAATCACCAAGTGGCAAAGCATCTTGGTTTTTCTCTCATGCAGAGGTGGTTATGCAGTACAGCTAAAAAAATCTGTGCTTCATGGCCCCTGTCTTGCATAGCTCCTTCTAATGCAATGCAAACAATGTGGTTACAAGGGAATATACTTTTGTTGCATTTGCAAAATAACATTTTTTTCAAAAAAAATTTTTTTAAATCCTATATGTAGTTGTTGTTAAGTGCCGTCAAGTCGGTACCAACTCAGTGCCCCTGTATAGGGTTTCCAAGGAGCGGCTGGTTAGCTCGAACTGCCAACCCTGTGGTTCAAAGCGAACTTTCAGTCTAGTGTATTAACCCACAGCGCCATATCAGGACTCCTTTATCCTGTATGTTGTTGTTGTTGTTAAGTGCCGTCGAGTCGGTTCCGACCCATAGCGACCCTGTCTGTATAGGGTTTCCGAGGGTGTAAATCTTTACGGGAGTAGAAAGCCTCATCTTTCTCCCGCGAAGCGGCTGGTAGTTTCGAACCGCTAACCTTAAGGTTCGCAGCCCGATTCGTAACCACTACGCTACCAGAGCTCCTTATAGGACCTTCAAAATTGTATAACTTCCTTTGCTTCCTCAAAGTCTGGAAGCAACCCCTTTGCTTAGCTATTGGGTGGAAGTTGACACTTGCTCATAGTGGTCTTACCCATGAAGCTCTGCAGATCTGTGACCTCCTTCATCTGTGCATATGTATCCTGAGAACCTAGCCATGGCTCATCCATTAGAATGACAACCAAGACCCAGGCCTCCCTAGCACTTGAACCGTCTACTTACCATGGATTATGGTGTTCCTGAACAGACCAAATTCCCTCTGCTCAGTGTCCTTCTCTACCAACCAGGTCCAGGGATCCAGGAGCATCCCAATGGACAGCAGACTTCCAGAAAATGTGACCACATCGCTTCCTCTTCTTTTAAATCACCCATTTGTTAATGGAGCCTCTGTCATTAGTTACAAAGCTTCCAGACAGAGTCTTAAAACAGGCTTCCCTGCATATTGACTTCATTAAGTAATCCATTCATCCATTCTATCATTGCACCATTTGTTTGTTTAGCTCGGTGTTAAGTACCAGGAACACAAAGTCCAATGAAGGCACCTCTACCCTCCAACATCAGACAGGTGAATCCATGCTTGTATCTCAGCAGGACACTTTCTCAGTAGAGGAGTCTCACCCAAATCTGGCAGAGTGGTGGGAGATCAGAAGAGGAGATGACATTGGACTGAGCTTTGAAGAATGAGGAAGAATTAGATGAATCAGTTGATGGTGCAGGTGGAAGAAGCAGACCAACCTTTACTCAGTTGTTCCTTGGCATTCCACAGCTATTTTTGAACCCGTAGTTGTCCCCATCTCTGCATTGGTTGTAGGGGGTTTGGTAGTGAACAAGTCCTTCATTTTACCTTTCTTTGTGGAGCTTTTAGTCAGTAGTGGAGGTAGACATATATGAATAAATACAGAATAGTTGCAAGTAATGATTTTGTGAAGGAAGCAAGATGCAAGACAGTGTACTAAGAGGATGTAATTCTGAGGCAGGTCTTGAGAAGGTCTCTAAGGAGGTACCACAGGAGCTTGGGTGGGGAGGACAAAAATAGTGCAATTTCATATGTGGAGGTCCAGAGGTGGAAAGAGCATGGGGAGGGTAGCTGGAGGTCAGCTGAGAGTTCCGGCTGGCCACTGCTCTTCACTGAATGGAACTCTAGAAGATGAAGACAGCAACTCTGTTCAAGGTCAGGTTTAGAAAGTCCACTTAGGCTTCTGGACGGGGCAGGGACAGCTGGGGTTGACCACTGAATGGGTGCTCCAGTGTCTGGGTGACTAGGATGTCACCCTGGAGACTAACCCAACATAGGGACAAGATGCTTTGAGTAGGTCCAGGTAGGAGATTATTGTTGTTGTTAAGTGCCATTGAGTCTATTCCAACTCATAGTGACCCTGTATAGAGTTTCTGAGGAATGGCTGGTGTGTTTGAACTGCCAGCCTTGTGGTTAGCAATCCAGTGCTTATTTTATAGTGCCATGCAGGTAGGGGATGCTTCTAACTTATTCCGGAGCTCATATCTGGAGATCTCCATCTAGGAGTTGGCTTCAGGGAGTAGAAGGTGCAGCGATGGCTGAGATGAGGATGCTGCACCAGGAGTACTGAGTAGGAGGCATGGGGAGGAGACTGGCTTTGCCACACTTTGAATGAACTGAGTAAATGGGAGAAGGAAACATTTGAAGTGTTTTTCTTTGCAGTGTCTTCAGTACCTACAACAATTGTTGGGACTTAATAAGTGCTCAATAAACATTTTTTTGTGTGTGTGTGTGGGGTCAACAGTGGTTCAGTCATCAAATTCTAATCCTCTTTGGCAAAAACCTGGGTCGACTCCCATCCAATGCTTCTCATGCCTAGCCGTCATCCATCAGCCAGTGGAGGCTTGCCTGTTGCTATGATGCTAAACAAGTTTCAGTGAAATATCCAGACTAAGATGGACTAGAAGAAATGTCTTGTGTGATCTATTTCCAAAACCAGCTTATAAAGACCTCATGTTTCTCAAAGGTCTGATCCACAAACTGGTCACAGGGATAGCACAGAAGTGAGAGCATTTGGGCGGTTATGTGTGGAGTGGCTATAAGTCAAGAGCTGCAATAACAAGGAACATTTGTTGAGTAAATGAAAAGTACAGATGTTTTATACTCTGGTGCAGACACAGACTGGGCTAGCTCAGAAACCTGACTGCCCTGTTTCTTCCCTCACCTCTGCAGGCTAGGTCCCTGCTTGCCTTTGTTAACTCAGGCCATTCTGTGGGCAGCGAGGGAGGCAGGATGCGGGGAGGCTTTGGTAGTGATGGTGGGCATGTCTACATCACTTTCTGTAGCCCGATTACTACATGATGCTGTCCCAACTGGCCCCCACGTCAGTCTTTCTCCACGGCTACTGGTAGTTCCTTAGCAGAATGCACAGACTTCTATCTCAGACAACTACTTTTATTACATATGGGTGTTTTTTTTCATTGTTGGAATAACTGCTTCAATGCCCATCAACAGCTGCCCCAGGGCATCTCATTTGGAAATTTCCTGGACTTGCTATATGCAGATCACTGCCTTTAAGACACAGATGGTCTGAGACAACTTCTTTACCTTCTAAGTTTTTCTCTGTTAAATTTAGGTTACTGCAAACACAGGAGATTGGCTTACTATGGGCTTCGTGGCACCCGCTTCACATGCAAGCTAAAAATCTGGGAAGTATGCAAAGCTTTCCTCCTGGCCATGCTAAGTGTTTTGTAATTTTATGAAGTGAATGATTTATTGAGCACCTTGAATGTAATAGACACCATGCCAGGCATTCAGCCTCCAACATCTCATTTTATTTCTACTGCATTCCTGTGAGGTGGGGGTTATGATTTTGTTTTATTGAAGCTAAATTAGTGCTTTGAGAGATGAGACTCTTGTTTGGAGTTGTCAGATTTTGTACTGGAGACTGTGTCTGCTCTTTCTCTCTTGTGGGTCTGACATTGTAGAAGACAGATGCAGACGTGAGCTAGATGATTCTCTTGCCTTCTCCTAAGGACCAGACAGTCAGTTCTGGGAGAGGCGACTCTGGGAACCATGGGACTTTACTTGGGTACTGACTTAAGCCCTGTCGATAGTGAGATGGACTGATGACATGCAGTAGGACAGCATGGGGGAAACATTCCCAGCTACCTACCCAAACGGTGAAGGGACTTGGCATCCCAGGGCCTTGTTGGCCATGAAGAGGCCTTCCTGGGAATTCTGAGGTGCCAGGTTTGTTGTGGTTTTTTTTTTTTTTTTTGCCAAGAGTGGCTCTTATAAGATAGGCCTTGTCCATGAGCTCCCTGAATCACATGGTGAATGCCATCACTGGGGCCCATTGTTAAATGAGATAGTCAGAGACGCCTCCCATTTTATTGCTACAATTGACATGTTCCTGCTCTTCACATCACAAAATAGAGCTAAGTAGGAAAGAAAAAATGTCCTATGTTTTAACTCAGAAAGTCCTGAGTTCCAACATGAGGTCTGCAACTCACTTAGTGGCCTTGGACAAGTCAATAAAACTTCTCTTAGGACAGATACATCTTTTGTGATTATGAAGATTCAATTATGTACACCAGTGGCTTGCTAATGAGGGTGATTTGTCCTTCAGAAATTATTGGACAATGTCTAAGGACTCATGGTATGGCACTGTAAGATTAGCACTGACTACGAACCATGAGGTTGGCAGTTCAAACCCACCAGCTGCTCCTTGGAAACTGTATACGGGGTCATTATGAGCCGGATCTGACTCAACGCCACTTAACAACAACAAAAACAACAACAGAGACATTTTGGCGGGGGGAGGTAGTGGCGGCACAGTGGTAGAATACTCATCTTCCATGCAAGAGATCTGGGTTTGATTCCTGGCCAGTGCACCTCATGAGCAGCCAACACTCATGTGTTGGTGGAAATTTGCATGTTATGCTGAACTGGTGTCAGTGGAGTTCCGGTCCCCATCAGGGGCTGACTTGATAGCGGCTTACAATAGCAACAGATATTTGGGGTTCACCAAACAAGGAGCTCTGGTAGCATAGTGGTTATGAATTGGGCTGCTAATCTCACTGTCAGCAGTTTGAAACTACCAGCTGTTCCATGGGAGAAAGATGAGGCTTTCTGCTCCTGTAAAGATTTACAGCCTCAGAAACCCTGTACAGGGTGGCTGTGAGTTGGAACTGACTCCACGGCACATAACAACAACAACAAACTGAGGGTGGGTGGGTTCTACTGGCATCTAATTGGTGGGTGCCCTTGGTGCTGCTAAGCATCCTCTAATGTACAGGGCCATCCCTACAACAGAGAAATACTGGGTCCCAAATGTCGTTAATACCGAAGTTGAGAAACCCTGTGGTATACAATGAGGATTCACCTAGTTCTTAGCATCCAGGAAGGTGTTGGTCAAGGCTGACTGACTTACACTCAAGATGATCAGAGTAAGAAGAGTTGATAGGCCTTATGCGATGCTGTGGGTTAATGCAGTGAACTGCAAGGTCTGTTTGAACTGCAAGGTTGGCGGTTCAAGCTCACCATCCACTCCTTGAAAATCCTATACAGGGTCGCTATGAGTCAGAACAAACTCGATGGCACTTAACAACAGGTGTTCCATGCCTTGCCTTGGGACCATGAGGAGACTGTATTTACTAAGGAACACTGGACTTTGCATAACTGAGGGCACTCCAATACCCATTGCTGGACCTTATTCTCCTTGCTGTTCATCATGGTATCTGGTGGACACTTTGAGGACTTTCAGATTCTGGCATTCCTGCCAAGGTGGTGGCATGTGTTGGGCTCCTTATGTATCTGGATTCACTGACATGAGTATCCTGTCCACTTTTCCCAATCACTAGGTGTGAGACCCAGATTGGTGTGGGCAGTCTAGAGGAAGGAGGTGCTATCTTATATTCCCCTGTTGATTAATCTCGAGTCTCTTCTGAGGCCACTTGTCTGGGAAGGCACAGTGAGTGTATCTGTTAAGAGACCATTTGCTGGAAGTAAGCATCAGGAAAGTTAATGGGTCAAAGGATGAGCTCAGGAAGATGTATTAGGGCCTCTCAACGTGCTCAGAGATGAGGGATTGATGATGAGGGGGCCAAAGGGCCATGGAGAGGAGATCTGGGCTTGGGCAATGTTTCTGAGATCCAGTGGTCAGGGCTTGGAGGCCGGCGACTGTGGAGAAGTGAGGCTGATGCCCAGGTGTCTAGAGGAGGTTAAAGAAAGGAGATGTAAGGGGAGGTAAGGAGCTCAGCGTGAGTGTGCTGACGGGAAGGCCTGCTGGGTTGGGAGAGGGAAATATTGTGAAGTGAAAGGTGAGGGAAGAAACCTTTTCTCCACAATTCCTGTACCACTGCCACCCCTGTGGGGAGTCTTGTTCCCCTTCCCTTGACTAGGCATTGACACAGGAAAGTCCTCACCCCACATTGGGTGTGGTCCCTAGAGCAGCTGGACACCACCTTAAGGACAGCATGGGACCTCACCTAGCATGGCCAGTACCTGTTGACCACTCACAGTGTCCAAATCTTCATCTAGTAACACTGATGGAGACACACTGGGCCGTGAGACAGGGTGGGTGGCACTCCTGGGAAAAGGACTGGATTCAGAAGGTCTGTTGTGCTCTGCAATGAAGCCTGGTGGTGTAGTGGGCTACCCACTGTACTGGTGACTGCAAGGTCAGCAGTTTGAATCCACAAGTCACTCCAAGAGAGAAAGGGGGCTTTCTGTTCTGGTAAAGATTTAAAACCTTAGAAACCCTATACGAGATTGCGATGGTTTGGAACCATCTCAGTGGCACTCCACGCCCTCCCATACCATTGTGTTCTGGCTACACCCACCCCCCTCTCCTTCTTGGGCAGGGCTCCTCATTTCGAGGGCTACCGGCCTTTGTGAATCTCTATTGTGTCCAGGAAGGTCCCACTGAACTAATTTGCTCTACAGCAGAGGACTGCTAGGCGAAAGCACCACTTACCCTTCTAACGTGTTTAATGGAGCCATAGAAGTATCAGATTGTCTTTTCTAGGATGACTTTTAAGGGGCATCTCTTTTTGTTTTGAGGAACTTGAGCTTTCTCTTGGGGAAGTCCCTTCTCAGCCCCAGTGGGGAGAAATTCTTCTCAAAGAAAGAAATGTCAGTAAAGGAGGCAGGGCAGTCACCTTTATTGAGGTACTGGGATGAACCAAGCCATCTGTGGGGCTGTTTGCATTTATGGTCTCATTGCATTTTTACTAGAAAGCTCTGTGAGCCTGCGATTACCCTCACCACACAGTTGAAGACACTGAAGGTCAGAGACTAACTGTTGTTGTTAAGTGCTGTTGAGTCGGTTCCAACACATTGGATTTATAGCATTATATAGGGTTTCTGAGGAGTGGCTATTGGATTTGAACTGCCAGCCTTGTGGTGAGCAGTCCTGTGTTTATCCTACAGCGCCATACTTGGTCCCCATGATACAG
This sequence comes from Chrysochloris asiatica, assembly GCF_000296735.1. Taxonomy (NCBI): domain Eukaryota; kingdom Metazoa; phylum Chordata; class Mammalia; order Afrosoricida; family Chrysochloridae; genus Chrysochloris; species Chrysochloris asiatica. The sequence goes on along the minus strand of NW_006408716.1, from coordinate 4,916,783 downwards.
CTGCCAAGGACTGGACTCTCCTGTATGCTCTTCATTTTCTACCCTGCCATAATCTCTCCCCTGACAAGCCCTTGCTATAGGCGTCTTGTTATCCCCAGAGTAAATTGTCCGTAGTACCCGCACTAACTCATCTGAATATATGCCTGATCATTTTGCTCCTCTTTTGGTGTCAAATCTAAGATTCCATTGTCAAAAACAAGGTCTTGCAGCTTTATCCCTATGTTTTATTCTAAAAGTTTCATTCATATCCTTGATCCACTTTTTGAAAGAAAAAAAAAAAAAACAAACATTGAACAAATACAGAGGATTACAAGAGTTTGGGGAATGGGGAAAACCAAGAGTGATGATAAACAAAAGAGAAAACTATATATTCTAGACAAATCTTCCAACTATGGGCATCTGGTTGTAGGAGTATGCCCTGCCATGGAGCCTGGAGGTAGGATGGAGGAGATTTGATGTAGTTTGAAGGAAAGCAGCCTTGAGTCCTTTTACTGAAGTTCATCATGGTTACTGGGATTCCATCTGAAGCTGGGAAGGCCATATGAAGTTGGCAGTCTTTGGCAGTCAGCTGCTTCCAGATTCCCTTCTACAGAGGTGGATAGCTGTGTGGCCTTTTCCTGGGAGTGACTGGTTCATGTCTATTGCCTAAAAATGTCAAGGTATAAAATAGAGCAAACCCAAAAGGCCTCATCTTTGCAGCACACATATCTGACTGAAGGGTGTACTTCAGGAAGTGTGGGTTAGACGTGTCATGTTGGGGAGAGTTCCTTTTCTTTTCTTATCAGCATCCGGCACAAAGCCTGTTGGGTCAGGTCTTGATTCATTGTACCCATGGGCCATCGTTGAACAATGGGTTATTAATATTTATCCTCACAGTACACCCTGTCCCATAGCTTTGGTTCTTTCATCATACTTATTCAATCTGTATGCTGAGCAAATTATATGAGAAGTTGGATGATATGAAGAATTGGATTGGAGGAGGACTCATTAACAATCTGTGATATGCAGATGACACAACCTTGCTTGTTGGAAGTGAAGAGGACTTGCTGATGAAGGTCAAAGACTATCATCCAGTATGGATTGCATCTCAATGTAAGGAATGAAAATCCTCACAACTAGGCTAATAAATAACATCATGATAAATGTAAAAAATATTCACAATTGTCAAAGACTTCATTTTGCTTGGATCCACAATTAATGCTCCATGGGAGCAGCAGTCAGGAAATCAAAGGATGTATTGCATCAGGCAAATCTGCTACAGAATGACCTCTTCAAAGTGTTAAAGAGCAAAAATAATCAGTTTGAGGACTAATCTACTGACCCAAGCCATGGTATTTTCAGTTGCTGCATACGCATGTGCAAGTTGGACAATGAATAAGGAAGACTGCGGAACAATAGATGCATTTAAATTATGTTGTTGGAGAAGACTATTAAAAGTACTTTATACTGCCAGAATAACAAACAAAGCTGTGTTGGAGGAAGTACAGTCAGATTGCTCCTTAGAACCCAGGATGGTGAGACTTTGCTTCTTATACTTCAGCATGTTATTAGGAGGGAGCAGTCCTGGAGAAGGGTATCATGCTTGGTTTAAGTGGAGGGCCAGTGAAAAAGAGGAAGGCCCTCAACAACATGGATTGACACAGTGATAGAAGCAATGGGTTCAAACAGAACAGCAGGTTTAAGGCTAGTCCAGGTCCACGCATTGTTTTGTTCCATCGTTCATAGGGTTGCTATGAGTTGGACCCAACTTGATAGCACCTAAAACCGTAACAGTCTTTTACACTGGAATCTTCCAAGCTGCGGCTCACTCATAGAACAGGAAACAACACTGGTCACTGCAAGGTGCACGCATGAATTTGTGCAGTTTTAAGTCGTTACCGTGGCACTGTGGGATAAAATCACTGGGCTGCAAGTTCGTGGTTCAACCTACCAGCCGCTCCTTGGAAATCCTATACAGGGTTGCTCTGAGTCAGAACCAACACATGGAACTTAACAACAATAAACTGTTGACTGTGAGATGGGCTTTTATAGTCTCTCATGTGTTACAGAGAAGGAAAAGGGCTCAGAGAAGCTATGTGACTTTCTCAAGTTCTTACCATGAACTACTATGTATCAGAAGCAAGATCTGAATGAAGCCTTATCTTGGGATTGCGCTTAGTTGGAGGTAGCGCCTTGTTCCTGCCCTACTTGGGTATGGTATACCTTCTTGACTATTTATTACTTTTTTACCAACTTTAAATCCCACAGCCTTTGGCTAGGCACACCAGAGTGTGTTCATATGACCCTTGTGGTACAGCATCTATGAGACACGTACTGGCCCAGGATTAGCCAGTTAAGTCCCATGATGCCTTAGGAACAGAGTCTAAGAGGGCACTGCTCCCTCAGATGAACTCGCTGCGCTTACCAGCGCTCTAACAGATGACACGTTTTTTCCTTGGAGAAGGCAGCACGAGGAACTTGGCTTTGCATCCTAGAAGCACCCATCAAAGAGCTGGATCTAAAGGCTGAGAGGACCTTACCTGTTGCAGATACAGGCCCTGGGAGGGCCAGGGAGAAAGGGAGAGGACTCCTGGAAACATTTAGAAGGTGATGAGTATGGAGTAACTTTCTCCTGACAGTAATGGGCAGTCCTTGAGGGCTCTTGGCAGCACCTGCGTAATCAGTTTTGTGTTTTCATAGAAAAGTTCATCAGGCCCCAGACAGAGCCTAGGTGTTTGTGCGTATGTGTGTGAGATCATTTTGAACACATGAGGACCAGCTAGAAGGCTGCTGAAATCATTTGGCAGCAGACGAGGGTGGCATTGACTTGCGTACCCATGGTGGAGCTGGAATCTGCAGGATGCTATTTCTGAGCCTGGCCTCCTTCTGGAGACATGGGCTCAGCAGCGATCATAACAGAGTGTATTAGTTCCACAAGTCATAGCTCTTCATGTAGAAAAGTGGGGGGCTCCAATATCTCAGCACACCTGAGTCCTACTCACTGAGTCACAGAGGTGCAGTGGTGGGGGCCTTTCCTTGTGGTTTGGATAGTCATTGGGTGATCAGGAGGCTGAGGGGACAGCAGAGGTCTCACACAGGGACCTCTCCTATGTCCGTTTACATCCTTTCATCCTTAGCTTTCACCTAGGGTCTTCCATAATGCCCCTAGTCCTTTAAAAGTTCCCCATGTGAAGTAGCAACTTTGTTGAGTGTCCTACAAAAACCAAGACAATTGTCTCGGTCTTTGTCACTGACACTGTTGCAGATTCTTAGGGTTCAGAGACTGTGTCTGTCACTTACTGGCTTTGTAAATATTGGCAAAACATTTAAATGGTCTGAATCTCAGTTTCTCTATCCATAAAATAAAACACCAGTTTCCTTACAGGGTTATCCTAAGGATTCAGAGGAAGATATTAATAAATAGAGCAGGTTGAACCCTATACTAGGGTGGTTGGAGGCAGGACCATCATGAATAGGGGTTTGCTCTTCCAATCTTAGTGAAAGGGCTTATGGGTTATGGTGGCCCCATATTACAAGGAGTCCTCATAAGTGTTTGCTTTGAGCCTCTGAAGAAATTACCTATTATGCAATACAAAGGGATGTCGTTCAAAATTTAGTGACTATCTGTCTACTTTGTACTCCTTGACAACGTAATCTGTGTAACTAATATGTCACCCTTTTTGCTCTTGCTGACAGGAAGATGAAGGCTATTAATTCTTATGTTTGCACAACCACATTTCCTTTTATGCTGTTCTAATTTCTTATGCTTTACTTACATTGTAAAGCTGATTTAACATGACCCTTGTGGTACAGCATCTATGAGACACGTACTGACCCAGTGATTAGTGAGGAAAGTCCCATGATGCCTTAGGAACAGAGTCTAAGAGGGCCCTGCCCCCTCAGATGAGCTCTGTGCTTTTCAGCACTCTAAGAGATGACACGACATTTTTAAATGACAGATTGTGCCATAACCAAAAGAAAAACATATAGATCATGTTAATAGTTTTAGAGAAAATATAAGTAAATGCAATATGTTTTTAAATTCTAGCTAATACATCTTTTGGGGTCCTAGTGATCATAAGGTGAGGGGAATAGCATGGATTTGTAGGATGTGGCTCCTGAGATATTTCTTTCACAATGAGTTAGTTGGGAAAGATGGCGCATGACCTTGAAAACAGCCATTTCTGAACCACTTGTTAATGGCTTTACTTTCTACAGTGAATGAGGACTCTCAGGATAACCCCAGGGAACTGGAGAGCCTGCAGGTTTCGCAATATGATTTTGGACAGTTGGCTGAATTTCCTGGCCCTTTGGGCTCTCTGACCCAGCTTGACCTTCACACATAGTATGGGTCCTAGAATAGCTGTCTTCTCTGGTATCCATCCTTTAGTGCACTGCTTAGGCTCTGAGTGTTGCCCATGAGGGTATACTGGGATCCAACATTTAGGACAGGAGAAGGAAGATGGTTCCCTTGGTGATTTTGGACCACTCATGGTCCCACAGGTGACTGACCATAGCAAACCTGGCTAACCTGTTAGGTTTTCTTGAATTTCTGTTTTTGTTGATCATCAGGGATTTTTGATGACTGCCATTCCCCATGGCAGGATTTTTCAAAAAGGACATTGAGATCAGGACAGGAGCCTGTGCAGATCAGTGACTGTTAGGCCAAGTTAGGGACACTGGGGGCAGGAGGGCTCAGTCTCACCTGGCAGGTGAGAGCTGTCCTATTAGTGTACACACATGGGGAAGGCATGGAGTGACAAGGAGGGGAGAGCTAGGTGATTGGGTCGGGTTTAATAATATAAGAAAGCAGTAGCTTGGGCTCTTGGGTACATTCTAGGAGGATCCAGAATCTAGAATCTTCTTTAAAGATTGGTGGGATCCAGGAGTGGAGACTGGTGGGCGATAGTTCTGTTTGCCTTTACCCAGACTGGCGGTATCCCTACTCCTGGGGCATGAGTCCACTCTAGTTATGGTGATGTGTTGATGGAGCAGTATCCAGAGCCTTAACTAATGTGGATTTTAGTGCTCACCAGAACACAGTCTTGCAGATAGATTAATCACTGCAGGAAATCATCACAATTTAATCTCTGACCGTTTTATTTTTACCTGAAAACAGAATAAAACCTAATAAGCCAATTAGAGAACAAAAAGGATTTTAAGTTAATGAAGAAAAAGGAAGAAAATACCACAAATATATTTGAACTCTGTGGAAGACAAGGCACATACCATAGGGCAGTAGCATCTATGAGATATTTACGGACTCAGGGATTAGTGAGGAAAGTCCCATGATGCCCTAGGAACAGAGTCTAAGAGGACACCAGTCCCTCAGGTGAGCTCTGTGAGCTTCCCAGCCTTCTCACAGATGACAGATCGTGCCAGAATCAAAAGAAAAACTTACAGATCATGTTAATATTTTTAATGTAGATAAAACATTTTATAAGAACAGAGTCATTGTTTGGGAGGAAAAGTTAATTAACCTAGGTTTTGGGAAACATGGCCTATAAGAAACCTTGTCATTGAGGACTGATTGTCCTTGATCACCTGTGGGGTGGTCTCCTGCCCCTTGGAATCTTAGAAGAAGGTTGATTGGGTTATTGTAAACCCACTGATCATAAGCTTGGACCAAAACAAAGCAAAAACAACAAAATATAAATCAACTTAGTCCTTGGAATTTGTGGTTCTGTCTTGTTGTTAAGGGCCTTTGAGACAGTTCTGACTCATAGTGACTGTGTATGGGGTTTCCGATGAAGTCCTGGTGTTGTGCAGTAGGATAAGCAGTAGACTGCAAGGTCAGTTTGAACCACAGGGTCAGCGGTTCAAACTCACCAACTGCTTCTGGGGCACCCTATACAGGGTCGCTATGGGTTGGAACTGACTTGACATTACTTAACAACAAAGCAACAACAGTAGGGTTTCCGAGAAGTGGCTAGTGAGTTTGAACTGCTGACCTTGTGCTTAGCAGTCCAGTGCTTATCCTACAGTGCTTGTAGTTGTTGTTATGTGCCGTGGAGTCGGTTCCGACTCATAGCGACCCTGTACAGGGTTTCCGAGGCTGTAAATCTTTACGAGAGCAGAAAGCCTCATCTTTCTCCCGCAGAATAGCTGGTAGTTTCAAACTGCTGTCCCTAAGGTTCCCAGCCCGATTCATAACCACTACGTTACCAGACTACAGTGCTGAGCCTAGTAAAACTAGACCCAGCTAATCTTCCTCTGCTTGCAAACTTTAGACTAATACCTAAGTTGATCCCAGTGCCCAGCATCCCAATGCCAGACACAGGTTGTAAGGGCATCTGCTACAAATCATATCTAGCATCTTAACATTTTTGACAGTTCTGTCTCCTAGATGAGTCCTGGTGTGGCGCTATGGGCTAATGCGTCAGAATGCAGAGTTGTTGAACTGCAAGCTCACCAGCTTCTCCTTGGAAACCCTATACAGGGTTGCTATGGGTCCGAATCGACTCAATGACACTTAACAACAACATCTCCTGGATGGCAAAAGATCTGATGAAGACAATTGCTCCTTGGAGCCTAAATTTGGGTCACGTGGAGGTGCTGCTGAATCAAAGAGAAGAGCAGCCTATGGTTGACTGCCCAGAAGGCTTTTCAGTCTATCAGAGCCAGATAGAGTAAGCGCATGCTTTCTCTTTTAGTTGTTAGGTACTTTTGAGTTGGTTCCAACTCATAGCGATCCTATGTAGCATTTATGTGGCTATAGATCTTTACAGGAACAGAAAGCCTCATTTTACTTCCAGGGAATGTCTGGTGGGTTTGAGCTGTTGACCTTGTGGTTAGTAGTCTAGCGCTTATCCTACGGTGCCACCAGCACTCCTAGACCAGGGCTGGGGAACCTTTTTTTCTGCCAGATTTACATCATTTGAACACCATACAAAATGAACAACTTAAAAATTCGCTTATTTTAGTTGGTCAAAGATTTAATTAACTCACCCCTAATGTGATGGACAGAGAGACCGTGGAATGAGGGATATCATTGCTGATGTCCGCTGGGTCTTGGCTGAAAGCAGAGAATATCAGGAAGATATTTACCTGTGCTTTATTGACTATGCAAAATCTTTCGATTATGTGGATCATGACAAGCTATGGACAACATTGAGAAGTATGAGTATTCCGGAACAGTTAATTGTGCTCATGAGGAATTTGTACCTGGACCAAGAAGCAGTTGTTTGAACAGTGCATGGGAACACTGAATGTTTTAAAATTAAGAAAGATGTGTGACAGGGTTGTATTCTTTCACCATACTTATTCAATCTGTATGCTTAGCAAATAATCCTAGAAGCTGGGTTATATGAAGAAGAACATGGCACCCGGATTGGAGAAGACTCATTAAAAACCTTTGATATGCAGATGATACAACCTTGATTGCTGAAAGTGAAGAGGACTTAAGATACTTACTGATGAAGATTAAAGAGCACAGCCTTCGTTGTGGATTGCATCTCAATGTAAAGAGAACAAAAATCCTCACCACTCTACCAATAAACATTCTTATCAATGGAGAAAAGATTGAAGTTGTCAAGGACTTCATTCTTCTTGGATCAACAATGAACAGTCATGGAAGCAGCAGTCAGGAGATCAGATGACATATTGCATTAGGCAAATCTGCTGCACAGGAACTTTTTAAAGTATTGAAGAGCAGAGATGCCAGTTTGAGGACTAAGGTGTGCCTGACCCAAGCCAGGGTATTTTCAATAACCTCATATGGATGCGAAAGCTGGACAGTGAATAAGGAAGACCGTAGAAGAATTAATGGTTTTGAATTATGGTGTTGGAGGAGAATATTGAAAGTGCCATGGGCTGCCAAAAGAACCAACAGATCTGTTTTGGAAGAAGTGCAGCCAGAGTGCTCCTTGGAGGCCAGACTGGCCAAACTTCATCTCTCATACTTCTGATATATTGTCAGGAGGGACCAGTCCCTGGAGAAGGATATCATGTTTGGTAAAGTGGCGGGTCAGAGAAAAAGAGGAAGACCCCCAGCGAGATGGATTGGCAAAGGAGCAGCATCAGTGGGCTCAAGTGTGGCAACAATTATGAGGTTGGCCCAGGACCAGGAAGTGTTTCATTCTGTTGTGCATAGGGGCACTATGAATCGGTACTGACTCGATGGCACCTAACAACAACAACAACAAATATGATGGACTGCGAAGTTGATTTGAAACACAAGGTCAGCTTTTCAGGCTCACCAGCCTCTCCTCAGAAACCCTATACAGGGTTGCTATGGGTCAGTGACACTTAACAACAACAACATATGTGATGGCTGGAGTTCTGGTGTGGCACGGTGTGATAAAGCACTAAATCCCAAGGTCAGTTTGAACCACAAAGTCAGGGGTTCAAATTCACCAGCCACTCCTTGGAGTCCCTGTGCAGCATTGCTATGGGTGTGAACCAACTCGACAGCACTTAACAACAACAACAACAACAACAACGTGATGGCTGGCATTGGTGTGATGGTTGGAGTCCTCATGTGATGCTATAGAATAGGCACTCAGCCTCGAGGTTGGTTTGAACCGCAAGATCGGTGGTTCAAATTCACCAGCCATTCCTTGGAAGTAGTATACAGGGTTGCTATGAATTGGAAGCAACTCACCGACATTTAATAACAACCACAATGTGATGGCTGTAACTGTGGTTGCCTTAGCAGGGCATACCAAACAATTTGGAGGACCTTAAATGGCCTGTGGTCCAGACATTCCCTACCCCTGCGCTACACCTTGCAAAAAGCAGATTTCAAAAAGTCCAAAGAAAGAAATGACAGCCTTTAAAAATATTTTATTTCAGATTGTAGAGATTCAGAACTGAACACGGCAAATAATTGCTTGAATAGATCAACAAAGCCACACACAGAGATTTTGGACAAGTTCATATTTAGAAAGAACTTGACCAAAATAGAATGTTCAGATTTATGCAAGCCACCAGTCAAAGTCCTTGTAGAGAAAAAGTGATGAACACAGAATTTGAAGCAGGGTAACTAGGTTGATGTGTAACTTGAAACACATGCATGTACCAAATGGTTATTGATTCACTGATTGAAACCAATCAAAGGAGGGGCTTCAGGGATGGCTCTGTCCTCCTCCATCTTTCCACAGTCTGGCAGCATACACAGTGAGGAACTTAGTGTCGTGTTTCCAGAATTCGTTTATTATTTGGTAGATAAGAACTCCAAATATCCCCCATGACTAGAACACTGTGACAGAGATAACTAGATAAAATCTGACATGGAAAACATGGGAAGTTTTCCACTTAGGTTCAAAGGGGCAATTACAGCATTCGGTTTATAATTGCAAATAATAATAATTCTCGGCATTTATTGAGCTCCTGCTACTTACAGGCATGATGCTGAGGAGTTTACAGGCATTGTTCTGTTTAGTCCTGGTGGCAGACCGATAACAAGATGATCTCATTTCATAAATGAGGAAACTGAGACTTGGCATGTTTAAGTAAAATTCTCTAAGTCATGTGATCCAATAGATTGCATTCTTGTAAGGAAGCGTTCATCCCTTTCCCTAAAACTCCAATGATGAATATAGTTTCACAGATACTAGTTGCTGTTGAGTAGGTTGTAACTCATAGCAACCCATGTGTGTCAGAGTAGAATGTACCCCATAGGGTTTTCAATAGCTGATTTCTCAGAAGTAGATTACAAGGTTTATCTTCTGAGGTCCTTCTGGTTAGACTCAGCCAACCACATTTTGGATTAGCTGAAGAGAATACTCTAACCATCTGACCACCCAGGTATTCCTTATACCATTGATAGTGTACCTGGTAGCGTAGTGGTAACAAATCGGGCTGTGAACCACAAGGTCAGCAGTTCGAAACTACCAGCTGTTCCGCAGAAGAAAGATGAGGCTTTCTGCTCCCGTAAAGACTTACAGCCTTGGAAACCCTGTACAGGGTCGCTATGAGACAGAATCGACTCCACGACACATAACAACAACAACAACAACAACAACAACGAAGTGTACCAGGCATGGGCTCGTGTTGGCCAGTAGCACATGAGCATAAGTGAGTGTGAATGTTGTAAGCAGAGGTCTTAAGAAGCGGTGCATCTTTCTCACCTGCTTCTGTGTTCTGGAGGAGCATGATTGCTGGTATTCTCTGCCTTGAGCCAGAACCCAAGACTGAGACAGATGGAGCAAGGCCATCCACCTGACCTAAAGACCTGCCATGGTGGGAAATCAGTCTTAAACTTTGTATGCCACTGGGATTTTGTGGTTGTTGGTCATTTAACAACATTAATTTACAATGTCGGTTTGTGGCTGAGCTAGAACTCAAATCCAGATCATCTGACTCAAGTAGTCATTTTCTTTGGCATTTGACTATGTCTCATTGAAAAAACTCAGGGGAGAATAAACAAAGAAAATCGCTACATTCCTGAGTGTAGTCTTTGGGCTAAATATGAAAAATGAAAGCAGAGCATGTCAAGTCTCAATTTATAATTATAGTGCAATCTGTATCAAAATACAGATTTTTATTCTTAGAATTCTATAAAATTATTTCCATATTAAACTGGAACAAGAAAGTTCATCAGTAAAATAATATTCAGAAAATAGAAAACATTGGAGGGGACCAGCATTAACAGGTTTTATAACATATAGACCAATAATAATTAAATCAGAGATAGTCATGTAAAACAAAAACTTATAAGAACAAAACATAAAGCCCCAGGGAGTCCTATTACAGAAAATAATTTGGTAGAAGACAAAGAAGGAATCAAGCACCATGGAAAAAGGAAGGATTATGTAATAAATGATGTTGGTAGAATGTGTTACTTCTTTGAAAAATAAGCTAAAAATAATACCTCTACTGAAGAAATTAATTATTTTTAGACAACACAGAAAACTAGCAAATCAAAGACTTAGATTTTTTTTTTCAGATAACCTCAGATTTTAAAATGATCAAAACATTACAAAGGTAAATAGAGAAACCATTGTAAAAAATATTCAAAGGTTTATAGAGACAAAAATAAAAGATAAATGGTAGGGGAAAATATTTGTTACCAATATGAAAAAAAAAATCCTGAGATATTTCCCTTCCATCAGTTAGATGAGTGAAGAAAATCTTAAGACCATGACATATACGTTATCTAGTGCTGCATAATAAAAAAAATACCTCAAGTGGAAGGCTTGAAAGAATAGCAATCTCTTGTCACACACCTGTAAAGGACAGAAGTCCGAATGAGTACATTCTTTCTGCAGGCCTCTCTCGTAGATTATGGTGTTTTCTGACAATCCTTGATGTTGGTTTGTTCGCAGGTGGGTCATCACATGACATGTGTGGTTCCTGTGTGTGTGGACACATTCTGCTTTTGCGGGAGACACCACCTAGAAAAAGCTAGATTTAGGACCAAACATGCTCTGTTATGCTTTTATTACCATAACAAAGAAAACCTCTATTTTCAAGCAGAGTCACATTTGCATGTCTACAAGTTAAGATTTCACATCTTCCAGCTTGTTCCACATGCAGATGGCCATGAACTTTGTACACTTAAACTGCCTTTTAGAACATATCCTTGAATCCACAATCCTTGCATGCTGCCACAATGATGAACGGGTTTCACTGGAGCTTCCAGACTAAAATGTACTAGAAAGAGAAATCTGGTGACTTACGCCCAAAAATCAGCCAATGAAAACCCTATGGACCACAATGATCCAACCCTATTGTTCTTGGGGTTACTGACTTGATAACTGCTAAATTTTGCCCCTGTGATCTGAATCTGTTTGGAAATAGGGGTTTTCTTCTATGGTTAATGAGGTTATGCAGAGTAGGATGGCTCCTAAATCTAATCATTACTGAGTTCTAATAACAGCAGAACAGACACAGAGACACAATGCGGCAAGAGGCCAGATGGAAACAGACACATGGCACATGGCAAGCCTAGGAACTTCAAAAACTGTCAGCTGCTAGAAGCTGAAAGAGATGAAGACGAACCTCTCCCTAAAGCCATACCATGAACTCAGACTTCAGCCTCCTGCACTATGAAGAAATAATATTTGTTTTTTAAAGATTCCCACTAATACTATTTTTTATTGTGAAGACGCTGGGTAACTAGGACGCTCTATGACTGATCCACCCTCTGGGATTGGGCCCTGCATCTTGAATGGGATTGAGTTTGTCCTGGCTCTCCATAGTACTTGAGACCCCAAGCTTCTCTACAAGCAAAGGAGGCTCTGGAAGCAAACTGGCTTCTCTAGATCTTCTGTGTTGCCTCTAATATCAGTATTGTGAACTCTCAGTGTGCCTGCAGGTCCTTGCTGCTCTGAAAACAGCATTGTGTGCTCTTCCCTCCCTTCCATAGGGAACTAACAGCCCAGAGGGCACCATTTTCTCGTAGAAGTTTTCAACAGAGCTATGGCGTTTGACAAGGAGCTGTGGTAGCATAGTGGTTACATCGGGCTGTGAACCTCAAGGTTGGCAGTTCGAAACTACCAGCTGTTCCACAGGAGAAAGATGAGGCTTTCTGCTCCTGTAAAGATTTACAGCCTCAGAAACCCTGCACAGGGTTGCTATGAGTCTGAACTGACTCCACGGCACATAACCGCAACCGCATGGCATTTGCCTGAGGTGTGACTCTGCGGGTTAATGTGCTGGACTGCAATGTCGGTATGAACCGCAAGTTTGAAAGTTCAATTTCACCAGCTGCTCCTTGGAAACCCTATATAGGGTCGCTGTGAGTTGGAACCGACTCGATGACACTTAACAACAATAACAATGACATTTTTCAGACATTGGCAGTACCATTTGTGGGAGGAAAAATGAGTCAGCCTGCTCTCGTAATGATTCACGGTCTCGGAAACCTTATGAGTTGCAATCTCCTCAGTGGTTGTGGGTTTTGTTCTTTGCGTTTGGCAGTACCACTTAGCTGAGCTGGGCTTTTTTTCTGATTTTAGGGACTGGCAGCATCATCTAGTCTTTTGCAGTGAAGCTGCAAAGTGAGAACTCCTGGAGAAGGGTGTAGGGAGGTGCATTTGTTCAGTTTTGAGCTTCAAAGAGATGGACCTGTGCTGTGGGAGAGAATCCTGAGGAGGGAGGACGTTATGACCTGAGGTCTCCGGGCCTCCTCGTGGAATCCCCTTAGCTGGCCTGGGCGTCACTGTGCTCCTCTGTCCCAGGGTCACTGGTGTGTGCTGATAGCAGGTCTGTCAAGTAGCGTGAGGGTTTGTTAGGTTCAGTGAATGTGCCTGCTTATATTGAATGTGTAGCCAGGGGGTGCCAGGCTGTGTGAGGAGAATGTGTGAAAACTGGGTCCTACGTTCAGGGAGCAAGTTAGTATTTTCCGAGCACTTTCATCAACATCATCTCACTCTATCCCCACTGTGATGCTATTCTTTTCAGAGGAGACCCTGGGTCATACTGGCCCTCTCCTGTCAGTCATGAGACCTAGCCCTGAGGCCCTGCCTCCCTGTAGTGACCTCCGACTCTGGGAGCAGGAAGGCAGCTGTGAGTGTGGGAAGAGAGAAGCTCCCCGACTTCCCAGGGGGAAGGCAAGTGTTAGAAGTGTGCTCTGCAGAAGGCCCCTGATGAAACCGGCAGCACCAGGCCATGTTACCCTAGAAACAGACCTTTTCCTTGTTCAGTGGGCACCTGGCTACCACCGTTTAGCTGTAAGTGCCTTGTAAGGTAGAGAAAAATGTTTTCCCTGATAGAATCCTCTGCTCAAATTATGTACCAGTTGGAGGAAGCAGTGTTCCATCTTGGTGAGACCAGTGTGGAAAGAGAGGCAATTTCACTAGACTCCCTTCATGCATGCATTTATTCATGCTGATTTCCCCACACATGTGCTTAGCAGTAAGCAGTGCCAAGCATGGTGCAAGATACTCAGGACCAGCAAGCAATAAATAATAAGTTTACAGGGAGAACAGCAACACGAATGAGGTAGACTCATCGTGAAATTGTCAACCATTCAAGATCCAAATAGGAGCTCTGGTAGCGTAGTGATTACGAATCGGGCTGCTAATCTCACGGTCAGCAGTTCGAAACTACCAGCTATCCCACAGGAGAAAGATGAGGCTTTCTGCTCTTGTAAAGATTTGTTGTTGTTGTTGTT
>NW_006408716.1:4893268-4902180 GCF_000296735.1 Chrysochloris asiatica | reverse complement strand
TCGGAACCGACTCCACGGCACACAACCACCATCATCATCACCAAGATCAAAAAGGCAGCATTTACACAAGGACACAATTCAGAAGGATTGGGAAAGAGGGAGAAATGGGAACTGGAATCCCAGGGAGGAAGTGGGATAACTATTGTTCCATGGAGGGGATTGCAGTCAATGAGATGAAATGCAGTCTATGATATGTTGAATGTAAAACTGATGATCTTATCTGTAAACCTTTACTTGATTCACAATGAAAAGTTAAAAGAAGATTAAATGATTCTCAGGACTGAGCACAAGAGGAGAGACACACAGGTAAGTAAAACGAGGCCCACCTTTGGAACTTAGTTGATAGCAGTGAGTTTGGGTTTTGGTATCAGATCGTTGTTAAGTGCTGTCGAGTCGGAGCTGCTTAATGTACTGACCTTGTGTTTAATACTCGGGTACTTCTACAGCGGCACACCAGACCTCATAGGTTCAGTATATTAGTGTCTCTGTGTCTCTTTATCCTGTGGAGGTGGGAGAGGTATCTGAATACCTAATAGAATCTGAATTGCCTAGGTATTAGTTTCCAGAGATTCTATAATGTATCACAAGCTGCGTGACTTAAAATGACAGAAATTGATTGTCTTACAATTGTATAATCCAGTTGTCTGAATTCATAGTATCGTCAAGGTAGTCTGAAGGTTCTGAGAAAGGCTTTTGTTTCATCTCTTCCAGTTTTGGGTAGCCCATCCCAGTTCTCCCAGGGATGTCATCCTTCCCTGCTTGCTTCTTTCTTTATAACCTCATGTTAACTTAAGTGTCTTCAAGATTCTGTTTTCAAAATAAAGTCACACTCATTGGCTACCCAAAATGGGGGTGGGGAGGGGGTTTACAAAGGCAAGAAATGACTGGCTTACAAGCTTTCAAGAGGGAAACTAGATTTATAGGGCCTGGAGGAAGGTCGAATCTCCACTGAGTAGTATCCAGTCTGTCTAGGCGTGGCTGATGAAAGGAAATCCGGATGGATCTCTTGTGATACAATAGTGAATAATTGTTATCAGGACTGACTGTGAGGGTTGGAAATGTAAAGGTAGACATTTTGTAGCAAAAGGAGGGGAGTGATTAACTTTGCAGTCTAGGAGCGGAGGTCCCTGGGACCATCAAGGGAGAAGAGCAGAGAGCAGGACCCTACCCAGAGAAGCAGTGATGCCTGAGATGGAGGCAGAGATGATGTTGTGGAGAGATGGAGCAGCTGGGGACTTTAGACCCAGAGAGGAAGAGGGGTTGTGTGCGGATGACCGAGGGGCAGGCTTGTAGGGTATACCCTTTGGTTGGTTGATGATGCATGGAGGGGATTGTAACCATACCAATGAAATAATATAAGAGAGAATGAATGTAAAACTGATGTTCTCCCATGTAAACTATCACATAATTTACAATAAAAACTAAAAATAAATAAATAAATAAATAAAGTTACTTTGACAGGTTTCAGGGCTAAGAATTCATTATTTGGAATTTTTTTTTTTTTTTTGGGTGTTGGTGGTGTCCGTGGTGGATACAGAGAGCTCGCTCAATCTGTAACACCTTCCTCAGCCCACGTTTTCCACCCCAGCCGCCTTCATTCATGTTCACAAGTACTGCTGATCTGTGAACTGAAATCAGTGTTTCTGTAGCACCTTGGCCACACTGAGGTAGGAGTGAAAAATGAATAAGTGGGCTGTGAGGAATGGGTGGGTCAGGCAAAATTTACCCACTGTTTAAGTCAGCACTTACTGATTGAATACATACAGCTCAACCTATAACACCTTCCAGGTGACAGATACTAAATACCTGTGACATCCTGTGTGCAAAATCAGAACAGACTTGGTTCCTTTCCTGTCCTTGAGGATGTTATACTCCAGTGAAGGAGACAGCATTCAAGAAAACACAAGCAAACTGCAGTACCTTTGTGAAAAGCTCTGATGTTTGCCTCTGTGGCCTTTGTGCTGAGTTTTGATATCACCAACCCAACTAGCTAATGGATTTCTATGAAGATAGGAATAGCTTAATTTCACCTGTTTGATTTGCATTTCAATGAGAAGTGTCTAAAGTTGGAGAAGTTGCTTCTAGCTGCTCTCACTAGGGAAGATGGCAGCTAGGTTTGCAAAGGATACCTCTGCATGGCAGGTTCACTACGATGAGACCGATGAGCTAGGTGGACATCCCCACTTCTCAGTGCCTTTCTGATAACTCCTCTTCTCATGCGGCAAGTTAGCTGGATCAGTGTGGCTGACACACATGATGGAACAGAGACATTGTAGCTGTCACAGCAGGCTGGGGGGGTTCTGCCAGGCCAGACCTGAGTGGGAGCCAGAATGGCCAGACTTGGGACCTGCCCAGGGTCTTTGGGTGTCTAGTCATTCTTGTTTCTAATCCACATTTGTTCTTTTCTCCTCATTACAGCTCTTGGATTTCCTTTTGGGAGTGGCATCTTGCCCTTGTGTACAGTGAGGGGGATTATTCTGACTACAGAGCCAAAGGGGGGCAGATATTTCTTCCCACTGCTAAGTACATCTAATCTGGTCCACAAGATGTTCTATGGTGGGACTTTGGCAAATTGAGACCAAGATACCTTGCTGGACTCATTTGCCTGTGGCTCCCAGATCTTTTTTTGTAGCTTGTTCTCCAACCCTCAGGCCTTTGGCAGTGATTCTGCAAGTTTCTGAATTCCTTGCAATAACCCCTCAACTTTAATTAGAATGAATTTCGGTTGCTTGTGCTGAAGAGCCCATTGGTAGTGGTGGCTTTCTGGGATGCTTGCCAAATTGATGCTATTCCTCTCCTGTTCTGCACTGACCTCATCCTTGCAGAGCGGGACATTCTGAATTAAGGTCAGGGACCTTTTTTGGTTTGAGTTTGGAAAAAAGCTGTGCTGAGAAGGCACCATTCTTGAACAACCCTTGGATGCTTAGGCAGCTTAGGGTAATCAGACCAGACATGAGCTTATACCACACTAAGACGGTCCCTTGAGGTCAAAACTTCATTTAATCCCCACTTGCCCCTACTTGAAAAGAGAAATGCGGAGCATGTATTTTATATTTTCTTTTAACCTGGCATTTATGTAACTCATCTCTTTGAATCTGGAAAAGTCCTCTTGAACTTTTAAAGGAGTAAGGCCTGGCCATTCTTGAGTGTCCAGTGCAGAGTACTAGGGGTGTGTGGCTTGGACGAGTTTGCTAGGGTAGGATCTTTAGGGGAAGGGAGTGGACAGGTGACAGAGCCAGGCTGGGCTGTTCAGAGCACAGGTCAGTAGTACCGGCCGGGAGGACTTTTCTCAGATAGCTGGAACCCAAGTTTTACCTGGCTGGTGCAGACCAGTGAGACAGGACTCAGGCAATTATTTTGGTGGTGTGGCACGATAGGATAAGCACTGGACCACAAGGTCGCTTTGAACCACAAGGTTGGAGTTTCAAACTCACCAGCCGCTCCTCGGAAACCCTTTAAGAGTTGGAACTGACTCGATGGCACTTAACAACAACAACAATAGAAAAAGAAGTAATTCCTAATAATAAATATTTGGGCACTGGAACATGAGCATAATGGATGGTGAAGAGAGTGTACAATGGGGCTCTAGGCAGCTAATGAAGCTATCTAGTGGGTTGAGCATTAAGGCCATGAGATGCTCTATATGGACAATGGTTCCCACTCTCAGCAGCTGAGAATCAGTTCTGTAGGGATTTGGGTATGGGGATTCTAGTTACTCATACTCACAAGAAAATGTTGTGAAAGGCAGACCCTAATTTCCTCATGATCCTGAGAATTACCAAGTGCTTAGGGCCCCAATGGACAGCTAGTCAGTAGATGAAAGCAGAGCTGTAGGAGTTGTAGAGGATGGATTTGGCTGTAGCTGGGACTAGGAGGCTAGAAGAGGGCAGTAAATCCTCCAGGACTGAAGGGACAGGTGTCCACATTGTCCACTGTTCCTCAGGCAGGCAAGGACCCAGTGTCTGGAATATGGGGCATCAGCAAAGTCATTGACTGACGGACTGACTGAGTCCTGGAGAAAGGCCAGCCTGAACCGTCCACCTGTTCTGCCATCACACTTTTCTGTCCAACTGGACCCATCCAACAGCTGCCCAGAACATTGTTTTCCCTCATCCCAGGCAAAGCATGAAGTAATTTCTCTGTCCCTTCCTCAGGGCCTGTGTCTTTGATGAGAACGTCACCACAGACGAGGCTGATTTCATGTTCCAGATGCTGCTCTTGCTACTTGGACGGCAGAAATCCTTCTTAACAGGAAACTTGATCTCATGACCTGTTGTTGTTAGGTGCCATTGAGTTGGCACCGACTCATAGCGACCCCATGCACAGCAGAACGAAACAATGTCCGATCCTGGGCCAACCTCACTACTGTTGCCATACTTGAGTCCATCGATGATGCCACTTGGCCAATCCATCTCGTTGGGGGTCTTCCTCTTCTTCTCTGACCCTCCACCTTACCAAGCATGGTATCCTTCTCTAGTGACTGGTCCCTCCTGACAATATGTCTGAAGTATGAGAGACGAAGTTTAGCCATCGTGGCCTCCAAGGAGCATTCTGGCTGCACTTCTTCCAAAACAGATCTATTGGTTAGCCCGAGCCTTTTCATTGATCTCAGTAGGTCCACTCCCCAAAGTGTCCCGTGCATGTAGGTTCTGAGAAGTTTCTTGGCCTCTCCACACATTGCCTTCTCATGGCTGGATGAACAGAACCTGGATCCTGACTTCTGGTCCTTGTGGGCTGCCTCAGGATCTGTTTGGTGAGCACCTTCTCCTCTGTACCATTCAAGGGACAGGGAGGTGGAGTCTCTCCTTCAAGTTCCAGAAGCTCATCGTTGGGAACTGAGTGGCCTCCTCCATTTTTTGCTCAGCTCCTAGAGGGAGGTTGGAAGCCCATAGTTGTGTGATGAAGCATTTAGGATACTTGTATCTGTAAATACTAATACTTTAGGCTTATTTCAAGGTTTCAAAGTTTATATTAGAAAAGGAGGAAAACAATGAATGTTCATTAATGCCTGCTGTATGTTTGACATTTTATATCCATGATCTCATTTCAGTTTTTTAACACTGCAGTATGGGAAACTGTGGCTCAGAGAGGTTAAGTAACTTATTCTAGAACGTACTATTAGTAAGTGTCCAAGTTCCTACTTATTTAATACGTTCTATTATAATTACTGCCTTAATCTGCATTTTTCAGCTAGTTTGTGAAGACCTGGGAGACTGGGGTTTAGGAACAAGCGTTGCTAAGTTTTCTTATTTTCTGCTTATCCTAAAATACACAGTTTGCCACTGGGGACATTGGTGATGCCTTAAATGTTGAAGACCCACTTTTGATTCCCTGCCAATTCATCTCATAGCCGTCGGTGGTAGTTTGTGTGTTGCAATGATGATAAACATCAAAGTGGGGCTTTTTGAGTAAGACAAATGAAAAGAAATAATCAATGATCTAATTCCAAAATGTAGTCAATGAAAGCCTTATAGATGAGACCAATTTGATCTACGAACCAGTCCTTTCACGGTGCAGGATTGGGCAGTGACTTGTTTTGTTCTGTTCAGTATTTTTACAGAGTTGCTATGAGACTGCAGTTGATTCTATGGCAGAAAATCACAACAGCCGCGAGAACAGCGACGGCATTTACTACAGGAACCATATGATCTACTAATGTTGGAAACAGGTTTCCAAAATATATCAAGGGTCTACTGTATGCATTTTGAGAGCTAATTATTTCATAATGAAAAGGTATAAAGGTATAAAGCTTTTTGCATGATCGAGTGAAGAAAGGACCCTTTGTATTTCCCGCATTTATGACTTGAGCTTTCATGTAGAGTTAATTTTTGAAGATTTTGCAGTTCATGAAGTAGCTGGGACATGGGAAATGTAGAGATGGTGTTTATAATAACCTGGCATTACTTGTTTGATTGATGCAATGCTTAGAGTCATTGATTTACAGTGAGAGTGATGGTGGAGTTCATTCTGTTTGATTTTGTATTTAAATGAGCACTATTTCTCCCATTGCCACCTCCTCTCCTGAGAATGACATCCAATTATGATCTTCATTAACGACATTTTGTGGCATGACATTCTGGGGCCAGTGCTCTGTCTTTCCTTTTCTTCCCATTGGTTCTTTTCTTTTCTTCCTGCCATTTTGTGCCCTTGTTAATTTCGGGTGAGTTTCAGCCACTCCTGTCCAGCCACAGCACCCCCTCTATCTGACTTGATTATGAAATGCCAAATTCCAAGTTCAGAAAGATTTGCTACTGAGATATTATTATTCACTCTTTTGTAAATTAATTTCCTTTCCTGCTAAGATAGCCAAAGCACCACAATGATTTTCTACCACAGAGAAGTAATGAGGCTTAAGGGAAAATGCTTAATGGGAAAACATTGTTCCACACTGAGAATTGGGAACTCTACGTGAAAAAGCCGCCAGTGAATATTAAAATCAAAAAGTGCGATGCGTTGAGCGTTTCTGGGAGGGTGTGCATGTGTGTGTCTCCAACGGTTATTCTATGCTTCTATGCATGTTTATAGATCTTTCCTACATAAACTGTGAAATGGTTACACACTTCATCCCTCAGGATTTAAAGCTAGGAAACGGGACTGCGTGATCTAGCTTAATGTTGGTAAACCAGACATATCATAAATTTCATGGATTCTGCACAGTAGGGTGGTTTTTTCAGTTTGGAAGTCTCTTTTTACAGAATATCCCAGAAATGATACAACTTCTTTCATGGTGCTAGCTCGGATCACTGGAATGAAGGCTTATAACACAGAGGAATAGTTCTATTTGAAAGGCCCCATGCCGGATTTGTCTTGGTTGTTTTGTCTTTAGGTTGTTGTTGTTGTTGTTGTTAAGTGCCATCGAGTCGGGTCCGACCCATAGCGACCCTGTACAGGGTTTCCGAGGGTGTAAATACGAGGTTTTATTTGACTTGAGGAGTCAAATTTGAAGACCTCTGTAAAACCTACTTAAAAAACACGATCCTGCTCTTAAACCTGAAGTCATTGTAGTAGCATTATGATTTAATATCAAAATGCCCATTTCATCAGAAATTGGTTAGAAAATTTAGATGGGCTAGAGAGTTTAAGAAACATTTAGGAAGAGCAATTAAATCAGAAACTGTGGTCTAAAGAGTACATTTCTGTCTAGCTGTTCCTCTGGGAAGAGCTAAAGACTAAGGCAGTTTTGGTGTTCTCTGAATTACTTTGAATTTTGTTTCGTCAGTCCTTCATGCACACAGGCCCTTCCTGTTTACGTTTGTTTTGTTTGTTGAGAAGATGCTATCACATTTTAGGTGCTATATTGGGAGAAACGGGTGGAGATGCACGGGTATCTTGTTTTCAAGAAGATTCTTGTGAACATGGGCTCTTATTTTAAATCATGTTCTTAGATGCAGGGCTTGGATGAAGCTTCAGGAACAATTTCTTTATTGAGGGAGGGAGAAATTCTTAAAGGAGTGAGGGGTATGTGTAAGAAGAAAGGATGGAACAACTTAAGAATGTGATTTCAGGAAGAATCTAGCATATGCTCCATCATTTCCACAAGGAGCACTTGAGGAACTGCTGAGAGTTCGCCACACCCAGCTCTATTTGTCCCCTGAATGGCCTGCTGACCTGATTCATTTATTTATTCTAGAACTATGCATATGCTCTGTGCCACACAGAACCCTCAGCCAGCTCGTAGGCTGGCTCTCTCCGTGGTGGGCAAGATTGGAATGAGGGGCTTGGTCTGCCCTGCATTCATCCACACCTCTCTTGGAGATGCTCAGCATAGTCCTGCTTGAGTTACATTCCCATCCTGTGGCTGGTTGCTGTGGACAGGAGGATGGAAACCTCTGCTGGCTAGGGCTGATTCGAATCCTGTCCAACCAGAACCCACTGGACCACGTAGGGATTGTTTCCCAATGGAAACGGGATGACAAACAGGCCCCAAACTCTGGATTTCCTCTTATGATGTGTCATCCCAAGGTACAAATTAGGCATGGACGCATTTTTACTCGTAGAAGAAGACCTTAGATGATCATGTGATTAATGTGTAGGGTGTGCGAAGAAGAGTCGTACCTATCCAGCCAGGGACGTATTTTTGGGAGACTCTGAATGCCAGGCTGGACTTTAAGATTTCTTCTGTCTCATAAGACTCCAGGGCCTGGTGTGATCAATAGCAGGGTTTAAGGTGATCATTCTGATAAGAAGTTTGTGCCAGGAATAAAGGTCACAGGATTTGAGGGTTGATTGAGTTACAAGATGGACCAAAGGGAACTCTGGTTGGTTCTCCTGCTTGAAATATTATACTATCTCATCTGAGTCTTGAAAGAGTCTCTCCCTCTGTTCTTCAATGGGACCATTTATCATTGTCTGGTCAGCACCATATCTTGGAAGTCTCCTGAATTTATAGCTTTGTCCTTTTTACGAGTCGTAGAACATAGAATCATGCCTGACTTTGCTGTGGTGCTTTGCAATCTCTCTTGCCAAGATTGCATACATTTTATTACATATGTTACCATCTCTGTAATAAAAATGATAAGACTGTTTCTCCTATGTTCTTGCCCCTTATTTCCAGAACTATTTCTCTTGTTATTGTTTGTTGTTTGGTGTTGTTGAGTCAGTTCTAACTCATGGCAACCCTATATAGGGTTTCCAAGGAGCAGCTGGTGAGTTTGAGCTGCTGACCTTGCAATGAGCAGTCCAGTGCTTATCTTACAGCACCACACCAGAGTTAGGATTAGGTCTAGAATACTGGCTTCCTTTCTTTGTATCATCCATCTTCTACATTGTTGTTGTTGTCAGGTGCCATTGAGTCAGAACTGACTCATAGCGACCCCATGCACAGCAGAACAAAGCAATGTCCGATCCTGGGCCAACCTCACTACCGCTGCCACACTTGAGTCCATCAATGATGCCACCTGGCCAATCCATCT